>NC_057802.1:230238091-230576018 GCF_018294505.1 Triticum aestivum | reverse complement strand
GTCATTCAAGACGGATTCAGGAGGGAGCTACTTTGGACATGCTAAAAAAGATCGGGATAGATTGGAACCTGATAGGACGATTCGTATTGGTAGTACACCTGCCTTCTGATGACCTTAGGCAAGTGCTCGGTGGGACCGCCGTCGTGGCGGCGCTGCCGAGAGCGGCGATACGAGCAGGAGCAACCGCACCAAAACCATCAGCACCACTTGTCCGCATTCCCCGAATGTTCGCGCCATGCGAGGGAATTTGGAGGCTATCTAGGGATTTGGGGGAAATGGGGAAACTTTGGGTATAAGCTAACGGCCGGGAACTACTTATCGCACTATATGTTGTGTACGGCATGCTGTTTATACATGTCGTTTGTGTTAGGTATCACAACTTCACACACGATTTCCGCACCAAATCGTGTGAGAAGACAATGTAGGTGAGACACGGTTGCCGTGACATAACCGTATGCGATGTACTACCCTGTACATATGGGGCTGCAATATAATTGAGTTACAGTAATACCATGTAAACAGCCTCTCTGCGAATATCCGTCAAAAAACAAAACAGCCGCTTTGCAGATAGAGATGGCGGCGGTGCGGCCGAGGCAGCAGTTACCGGATAAGAGGTCAATCCTCGGTCGGTGGGCGGTAGCGGTGTCATAGGAGGTGAATCCTCGGTCTGCGGTGGGAGGTAGGAGGAGCTCAACCATCGAGGTCGGCGGCGGCATGATTGGAGCACATCCATCACGCTCAATTGCGGGATAGTGGAGGTCGAACTTCAGGCGGCAGCCGCACTAAGCTTTGCTCCTCGACCCTACTGTATGATGTCTACTACGCAACTTTATTCTTGTAGACTCGTGTTGGGCCTCCAAGCGCAGAGTTTTGTAGGACAGTAACAATTTTCCCTCAAGTGGATGACCTAAGGTTTATCAATCCATGGGAAGTGTAGGATGAAGATGGTCTCTCTCAAACAACCCTCCAACCAAATACAAGAAATCTCTTGTGTCCCCAACACACCCAATACAATGGCAAATTGTATAGGTGCACTAGTTCGGTGAAGAGATGGTGATAAGAGTGTAATATTGATGGTAGAAATATACTTTTATAATCTGAATAAATAAAAACAGCAAGGTAGCAAATAGTAAACGGGCACAAAAATGGTATTGCAATGCTTGAAAATGAGGCCTAGGGTCCATACATTCACTAGTGCAATCTCTCAACAGTGCTAATATAATTGGATCATATAACCACCCCTCAAAGTGCAACGAAGGATCACTCCAAAGTTCTTATCTAGCGGAGAACATAAGAAGAAATCGTTTGTAGGGTACGAAACCACCTCGAAGCTATTTTTTCTGATCGATCTATCCAAGAGTTTGTACTGAAATAACACCAAATAATTTCAGATTCATAATACTCAATCCAACACAAAGAACCTCAAAGAGTGCCCCAAGATTTCTATCGGAGAAACAAAAGACGAGAACGTGCATCAACCCCTATGCATATATTATCCCAATGTCACCGCGGGAATCCGTGAGTTGAATGCCAAAACACATATCAAGTGAATCAATATGATACCCCATTGTCACCACGAGTATTCGTATGGAAGACATATATCAAGTGCTCTCAAATCCATAAAAGTATTCAATCCGATAACAACGAAATCTCAAAGGGAAAAACGCAATTCATCACAACAAGATAGAGAGGGGAAAACACCATATGATCCGACTATATTAACAAAGCCCGCGATACATCAAGATCATGAAATCTCAAGAACACGAGAGAGAGAGAGAGAGAGAGAGATTAAACACATAACTACTGGTACAAACCCTTAGCCCCGAGGGTGGACTACTCCCTCCTCATCATGGTGGCCGCCGGGATGATGAAGATGGCCACCGGAGAAGATTCCCCCCTCCGGCAGGGTGCCGGAATGGGGTCTAGATTGGTTTTCGGTGGCTACAGGGGTTAACACCGAGGGTTTTTGGAATATTTGGGATTTTATAGGGCAAAGAGGGGGAGCGGGAGGTCACCGAGGTGGGCACAACCCACCTGGGTGCGCCTGGGCCCCCAGCCGCGCCCTGGTGGGTTGTGCCCCCCCTCGGGGCACGCCCCAGTTGCTGCTCTGGCCCATCGGGAGTCTTCTGTTCTATAAAAAATCCACAAAAAGTTTCGCGGTGTTTGGACTCCATTTGATATTGAGTTCCTACGTTGTAAAAAAACAAGCAAAAAATAGCAACTAGCACCAGGCACTGGGTCAATAGGATAGTCCCAAAAAATGATGTAAACTTGCCATAAAATGATTGTAAAACATCCAAGAATGATAATATAACAACATGAATACTTCATAAATTATAGATACATTGGAGACATATCACTGTCTCGGCGTGCCACCTTATCGCGCTTCTCTGTCAGCTGGGTGGATGTCACCGCGCGGCTAATTAATTAACGTATTGTTTTAATGAGTGGCTTAATTAAGGTATTCAATTCCTAAGGGTAGTGCTATAGTACTCAGCATGTAAATTGACTGGCCATTAATTTTTTTCATTGCACGTCTGGATAACAATATGGAGTGCCCTCAGTAATTATGAAAATAAAACCTTGTGATTTATGCGCGCATCTTTGGGCATCAGTTAATCCGTGTATTAATGTTGTTGTTTTGTTTTTAATTACCCTTCATGTAGTGCAGATGGAACGATCTGAATGGATGAAGAATCAGAGAAGCTCAGATTTTATGAGTGGCGTGGCGGAGTTCATGAATTTGGCTGAAAGTACAACGAAGAGAATTGGTGATGAGGATTACATCCTGTGTCCATGTAGTCAATGTGCCAATATAGAGCCACATGAAGTTGCAGATGTCAATTGGCAGTTACTCTCTCGGGGATTCATGGATGGATATACACGTTGGACCAGACACGGTGAAGAGCAGGTCATGGATGAATATACCTAGGGTCGCGAGATGCCAAACCCCCGCCAGTGTCACATGGATGTTGAATCTAACAATAGGGCAGAGGCGTCAAGATACCAAGCCGAAACGCCCACTTGAAAACCAAGATGGTGATGTAGACAACAACGATCTTGATATGCCAGATTTTGCTGCTATCACTGCAGATTTCAAGGGCCCAAAAAAGGACATGATTGGGTACAAGGATCTGCCAACCATTGTTGTGGACTCCAAGAAAGAATTGTATCCATGTTGCAAAAAGAAATATTCCAAGTTGAGTGCCACCCTAGCGCTTCTCAGATTTAAAGCAGCAAATGGTCTATCAAACAAGAGCTTCATAGAGTTGTTAGGTCATTTGAAAGAAATTCTTCCGGAAGATAATGTGCTCCCAGAAGCACGAACGAAGCGAAGAAAATTGTTTGCCCATTGGAACTTGAAGTACAGAAGATACACGCTTGTGTGAATGATTGTATATTGTACCGTTGTGAGAACAAAGAATTGCGTGCATGCCCCTTATGCAAGCATGCACGATACAAGCACAGGAGAGCAAAGAACAAGTACAAATTGGACGCCGCACTGCTGTGCGTCGGTCCTAAACAAACGGTTTAAAACCCCTTTCTGCGACGGCATTTGGAACCGTCGCCAAGTGAGTGTGGGCGATAGGGGGGTCCTTCCCAAACGACCCAGAAACCTTCGGGGATATGCCCTCCTGGCACACACGTTCGGCAAAATGAGGTCGTGTGCGAGCAGCGAGCGCTCAAATACGGAAATACGTAGAGTAGAGCTAAAAAATACAATTATACGGCGAAATTGATTCTGGTCGCAAGTACATCCCACAGTGTCAGTCCCCGCTAAACGTTTCCATTCGTATGCACATCCCACACAGTCGCTCCAAGGAAAACGTTTCCATTCACAGGTACATCACACACAATTTTCCCATTAAATCATTTGCGTTATTGAATGTATCACACACGGTCTGTAAAAGAAACTATGTGGCAAAGGCTGTCCATCACACACAGTTTTTATGTGGTAAACGTTTGCACAAGGTGGCCTAACGCAAACAGTTTTCAAGAGAAAGTCGTGTGTGATTGTTGATCCAACATGGTTTATTCCTAGAAACTGTGTATGCCTGAGGTCATCGCCCACGGTATTTTTTCAACAACCGTTTACAATAGCAAAACCCAATTAGCAGGCAAATTCGCCATTAGCAGGCTAATTATCTGATTATTCATAATCCATTCATTAATCTAATTGACATTTCATATTAAGCACATAATATATTTCATTTCCATATTAAGGAAGCAGAATTTCATAATTGAAATACATCGGTGTACAACATGATATAGCTTTAGCACTCAGCTACCCCATTACACAACTGCACCTGCAGCAAGTTCCACATGCAACATGTAGAACCTTTCGAAATTAGCATCATAGACGATATATAGACAGATGCATCTCATCTGGAAAACTGCTAAAGCGGAAGGCGAATATTGAGCCTTCATTCATGTTGAAGGTCTTTGCAACTTTAGGCCAGGGCCTGTGGATGATTAACCGCCCGTCCTTCGTCCTCTTCAGGAACACTTCATATTGAACCATGGGTGTTGTATGAAAACCTTCCTCGCCTCCTGACCATACAGGTGGTTTGAGAGGTAATCATTAGTGAACTGCTTTGGAAAGGCCTGAAAACAAGGATGTGCATAAATATCTTCTCTATATTGGAAATGGGGCAAAGAAATAAAAAAGGCAAGGTGTAATAGTTAGTACCATCATGTAGTGAACTGATGTCTTCTTCATTGTGCGGACAAAGATCTTGTTGTTTTTTGTCGCCAATTTCTTTATCCTAACAATCTTTCTGAGTTTCTTGACTTGACTGATATTCATGGACAACTCATTTCCCCATATGCAAAAAGGGTCGAACAGTGGGTCAAAACCTCTGACAGCAAGACCTACATGTGCAAGACCAAATTGTTAAAACCCTAAATATTAGAATGGTTCATGCAATTGCACAATAATGTGCTATTAGACAATGGACCATGCATGTGCTAACCTTGATTGTAAACCTCAGTGCTTCCCATTGTTTCCCTGCAACACATATAAGGTAGTTAGTTATCAGGTTAAGTAAGGGTTCGCATGCTATCAGTAAAATATGTTGATGAAAAATAATCACATTGCAGATTCATCAGCTTAATTGAAGCCACACGGAAAACCCATTTATCCAAACCAAGCATGATTACGAACTAGGAAATATAGCACTTGTATATGTTTCTCATGTATTAAGTGAAGCCAAATTCGATTTATTCCTCACATGCACAACAATACAAAATTCTACCCACGACAATTGGACATCGCATTGCAGAATTGAACCAAGCAGTTAACTAAACACCACAACAAATGAACCAAACATTAACTGAGCACCACATTGCACAATATAACATACTCCTAATAGAAGATCAGACAGTTAACCAAACAGTTAACTACAGCCAATTGTATCAATTGTATTTGTTTCTCATGTATTTACTATAGCCAAATTCAATTTAATCCTCACATGGTATACAATAACAGAATGCACCCACAATTTTGTAAAGATAAGTTCGATTTATTTCTCACATGGAAGACAATACAAAATTGCAGCCTGAAGAATTGAACATCACATTTGCAGAATTGAACCAAACAGTTAACTGAAGACAACAACTAATTAACAAAACAGTTAATAAGTGAGCACCACACTGCACGACATATAGAAAATATACACTAGAGCAACAGATTGCAAGGTAAAATTAGATAGCACATTTCACTAGAATTTGTGAAGGAAAGGCAGGAGCAGCACACGCAACGGGTAAACCGAGCATGCTTAACCGGCGTAACTAGCAAATGGCAAGGTGCTCCTTCAACATCTGGGGGTCGGCACGAATGGCAGCCATCGCTACCTCATCCGCGCGTGCGGCCGTGATTTGCTTCTCCGTTGCCACATGCTCCTTGAGGTCCTGGCTATACTGCGTGCACCATGGCTTAGGCCGGCGCTTATTTGGTGGAGGGGTCGGTGATTTGGGTGGAAGGTGTCGCGCTTGCGCCGGCGGTAGGGCCATGTGGGATGTGGAAGGAGGAGGAGGATGGGGGTCGGGTGTGGATTACCTGCCTGGATAGGCGAGGCTGAGGAGCGTGAAGGAGGGTCGTCGGCGAGGAGGCGGCGGCGCTGCAATGAAGGAGTGAACGTTTCAACTTGGAAAGGAAGGCGGGAAGAGGGGAAATGTGGATTTTGGTAAGGGGTAGGTGGCGGGGAGGTAGATATTTCCGCGGAAGCCGAAAATTTGGAATCACTTCAGCGAAAAAACTGGCGCGCAAAGTGTCATCAGACACGGCCCCTTATTCAGAACTGTGTATGATATGTGAACATCACAAATGATTCAGATAGCTTAACCCGTGTGTGTTGAGTTTGAACGTCAAAAATTTTGGTTCGAATTTCCCTGGTTAAAGTGGTCATCCACGTCATTGCATTATTTGGGTACACAAAGGAGACTACAGCACACCCACACTTCTTAATCAAGCAAGTTCAGCAATTAAACAGAGCTAGCTGACCTAAACATTACTCTAACAAATTAAAGACCGGCGCTCTTAATTAAACAAAACAAAGAGTACTACTACGGCTGGTGCTCGTCGATCTCCAGCGCCGCCTCCATGTCCAGCTCGCGCCCGACGGTCTCCTGGGGAAGGGGCTCCATGGCGTCAATTGCACCATACTCGGCAAGCATCTCGCCATCCGCTTCCGCCATATCTTTGGAATAGCCCGCCACGAGCTGGGCATGGGCGGCCGTGATATGGGCTCTGGCGGGCTCCGTCGTGCCAAGGTATGCCACGCAGGAACGGACCTGTCACGACCGGATTTTGGGATATAAATTCCCAGAAAAACGGCCTGTGTGCTCACCAGCCCCAGGATTACTGTTAGCTGATGAGGCACCAACTTGATACAAGAATTCCAAGCAAGTACAAAAATATGTAGTACAAGACCATTTAGGCCTAGGAGTACAACATTTGGTTTGCTAGTGGTTGATGGCGGAAGCGGTCTGTGGTTCATCTGCGTCTATGGGATTCCATTTCCCACAAGAACAGCTGACCAGGATAACTCCTATCTTCGCGAGGCTGCAAATGTCAACGCGTAGGTTCCGAGGTTGTCACCGCGATGCTTATCTCCAAGCAAGGAATCTGGCCAAGACAATAGCCAGGGACAAGCCAGTGAGTACGTTTGAATGTACTCGCAAACATTAAGAACACGGGTATAATATATCAAACATGCTCCGGATTATTATGTGATCACACGTCTGTCACGAAATATACGAAAGACCAAGATGCACACATATGGTTAAAAATATACCAAAACAAAATACTGGGTGCCAAACGAGTGTCTGAATGACTCCTCGAGCGGAAAATGCAGAATAGTAATACTGGTGCCAAACGAGTGTCTGAATGACTCCTCGAGCGGAAAATGTAGAATAGTAATACTGGTGCCAAACGAGTGTCTGAATGACTCCTCGAGCGGAAAATGCAGAAATAATAATGCCGCAGTCGGGTGTCGGGGCGACACCACATAAAGGGCTTATAAGAGAATAATCACAGTGAATATCCAGGAGGTAGAACCATCCCAGGGATACCCCATAATATACGTAATATAAATGGTTATTCCAAACATAATAAAGATCACAATCCATACGTGCCATACTCATAAACAATATTTAGTACAGTCGTTTCTCCATCCGAAAACCGATAATTTAGTCGAGCCGTATCTCCATCCGAATACCGTTACTACGATCCAGTTAGCCGTGTCTCCATCCGAAAACCGATAATATGGTCTAGTCAAACCGTATCTCCATCCGAATACCGTCACTAGACTCAACTCAGACTGTGGTCTCTACTCAAGAACATGACTATCCAACAGGATGTATCCTCTGCAGAGGGAGTACCATTTTCCACGAGTAACGGGTTTACTTAGTCCCTCGGGACTAATTCCGTCTACGGTCTTTTGATTGAAAACACGCCTGACCTGCACACACCAGCTTAACTCACCAGTGTCTGGAATCACCCACGACACCTGCCAAGCAAAACTCTAAGTGGGGAGGCTACAACCTCGACGTAGCATGGGATCACAAAATTTATACCGCGCGCAAACTGGGGAGCTATCCCCTTCGGCTACAACCGAAACACCCATGCCCCCGGACCGGATGACTGGCTTTAATCCATGGCCATGGGACCCTCATCACGGCCTCTCTGTACGGTGTGTGCTTTGGAAAGGGGTTGACAACCTACTGAACCATACCCTGTCCCCTGCAGGGACAAGTGGTGGTACCAACAAAAAGGAAGCTATTGATCAAGACTCGGTCTACAACCGACTCAGGTGGTCCAAGTATCCACCAACAATATTACCACTAGTGAAATAAATCACCACTCCTCGAGCCTCACCATGCTATGCCGGGCATACTCGTCTCGACGAGGGATTAGGGACAAGCTCGTGTCTACCCAAGACCACGACTTTCCCGGCTTCCTACCGGTGTGCAAGAGAAGCTCACGAGGATGACCCAAATCATTAGTGTATCCATTCCTGACCACAAAACAACTCCAAAGTGCACTCATGCACGAGACTATATCGATACATAAAGCTATCACATACTCCAAGTCCAAAGGTGTTGTGATCGCATCCAAACACCACAACAAAATATTATGCCAGAGTTCAGAAATGCTTGCCTTCAAGAGTATGCAAAGGATGCACTTATTGGAAGCTTTCCTTTTCCTCCAAAAATCCTATTTTGCAAAATACACAAATAACAAATATTTCAAACACAGTACCAAAACCTGTCTCAAATATTTTTGAAATAAATCTTAAAATAAACTAGATGAAATTTGAGAGAGGTAGGAAAAAGAATCAACTCATTTGGAGTTTTATTTTAAAAGTTATAGCCAGTCAAAGTTTGGTCAAACTCTGTTTTTAAATAAAACCAGAAAAGAAAACGATTCAGAAGAAAATACGCTTTCGCAGTAGAGGAGACGCACTCGGGAGTTTGCGCCTTCACTTAAACAGAGGGAGCGGTCGCGCGGGTCACTGACAGTGGGTCCAGAGGGCCCACTGGTCAGGTTTGACCGTTTCTTCCCTCCTTCTCCTCTCTTCTGCCCGACGGGAGCGGGGCTCCGGCGATCGCCGTCGACGAACGGCAGCGCCTCACGGGCATCCAAGGGCGGGGATGGAACGGCTAGACCGAGGCGGTCCTTTGGGTGGTTGATGGGTCGTCGGAGGTGGAAGGAATCGCCGGCGGCGAGCTCCGCGGCGGAGGAAAGCTACGGTGGTGAAGTGACATTGGTGCTCCGGTGGTCTCCGATCGAAGTTGAGTAGCTGGGCAGCTCCGCATGACTACGGGGAAGTTCTTGGTGGCGCTGGTTGGGCGAAAGGGCGGCTGGTTGCGACGAATCGCACCGGGGCTTGGCGGCGGCCGAGCTGGCCGGAGTTGAGGAAGATGGCCACTACGGGTCGATCTACTGCGTGGGAAGCTCTACGGGGAGTGCCTGGTGTCGCCTGAAGCCTTGAACGAGCTCGGGGTTCCCTTTTATAGCGTGACGGGGCTGGCTCCGCGGCGGCAGAAGATAAGATCGCCGGCGACCACTTTCCTGTAGTTGCAGGGCATCGTGGAGGCGACGAAAGCGTGCCGACGAGCGGGAGGATAAGCACGGCCTGAGCTCTGGGGCAGCTGGCGTGCGCTGGCGGTTTGGGCGGCGCTGTCCGCGGCGGAATCTGCTGCCGACGCCGGCGTGCTGCCAAGGCGGCGCTGCAGGGTGCCAGGGGGAGCTTGGAGTGTACTGGAGAGAGGGCGAGTGCGTGGCGGGGTTCGGCAGGCGAGCAGGGGTCAGAGATGGGACGCGACGAGGGCGGCAGTGCGGCGTGTCGGCGTAGTGCGCGCGCGTGCAAAACGTGCGCTCTGGGCGCGCCCAGAGCACGCACGGCACCTGCTCGACGAAATGCCAGCGCGCTCTAGAGCTCGAGGGTGGAGCTGGCACTGCACAGGATGGAGGTAGGGGTAACAAGGCACTCAGTGGACAAGGTGGATCGGTCAGGGGTTCAAGTCCATAATGCAAACCAGAGAGCTTGCCAAAAAGGACTGTGCACACCAGGTGTTCGACAGAAAGCCATATGCACTTAGGCAACTCTTGGAGTGGCCAAAATCTCCAGATCAGTGTCTCTTTCGATGCAGAAGATGGTGGTAAGGTTAGTTTGGCAAAAACAGAAAGTTGATAGTGCAAGTTTTGCAAAACTCCAGTTTTGGACAGGAAGAAAAAGGGTTTAGAACATGCACTTCAAAACCTCCAATGAGCCCAATCTCCTGGACTTAAGAGTTTGGTAGGGAGGGCTACTAGTAGGAAAAAGCTCAGGGTTACTAGAGCAAAGAAAAATAAGGTTGCAGTACAAATCACCAAATTGGGTCAGAATGCAAAAGAGGTTGATGCAGTCGAATTTTTCAAAGAACATCACTTGGTTTTTGCTTGAAGATGAGTGGTATGCATCCACTGACATCTCCAAACACTTGGAAGAATTTTTAGAAGAATATTTAAATGGGTTGCGGTGCAAAAGTGCCTACTGGACCAGATTGGAAAAGTTGGTGAAGAGCTCAAAATCTCCAATGGCCAGAAGGTATTTTTGCATAAAAGTGATGTGGAACCATCACATGACATCCCCAAATTTTGGTGGAAATTTTGAATGCATTTGCCAAATGTTTGTAGTGCAAATAGGCTCCAAATGCAAAAGAAATCATTTTATAAGAACAAAGTTTTGAGAAAGTAAATCTTGCAACATTTGAATCCACTGATAAATAATTGTTTTATTATAGAGAGAAATCAAGTCCAACAATACCTTTGAAGGTTTTTCCCACAAGAGGCATAAATCCAAAATCACAAAAGGTAAAACTTGACAATTGGAAAAGTTTTATTTCCTGGCAACATTTTAATAAATAAAAACAAGGCCAAAATTTTGGGGTGTCACAACACTACCCCCCTTAAGAAAAATCTCGTCCTCGAGATTTGTTAAAAGTTGTTTTGAACAAGAATTTGTTTTGAAATAAAATTGTTTTTATCAAAGAAATTCTTCAATTGCACAAAAACAAAACGGCTACAGTGAGAGGGCAATAAGTGGTGTAAAACCACAGTGTGGTACACTGGCGTAGCGTGGAAAAAATCCACGGTTAGGGAAAACGAGATATTTCTACGCGGATACAGTAATTTAGAATAAATTCTAAATTACTAAAATACGCTGGTCGCACCCGAGAGCACAGTGCTCTCTCTGGCTGACAGGTGGGCCCAGGGCCCACTGTCGGCCTCTTCTCCTACCTCTGGCTCTCTCTTCTCTCTCGCGCGCTCTCCCGCGCTTCCTCCACCGGCGATGCCTAGCTCGTAGGGCATCGAGGCCGTATCGTGGTAGTGCGCGGCGTGCTAGCTGCCGGTGCAGCGTGCACTCACCTCGCGGGCCAGGGCGCTGTCGGCACTGCTCGCGGACTCGCCTCCGAACACCGGCGGCCGAGCGACGAGTGACGCTGGTGGACCTCGCCCACCGTACACCGATCTCGGGCTATAAAACGATCGCGGTGCTCCTCTCTTCTTCCTCACACCTGGCCTCGCTTCCACTTCTCCATCCTTCTCCTCCATAGCTGCTGGCAGGAGCTCGAGCCGAGGCTCTAATGGCGGAGGCAATGCCGGACTGGTATGTGGTCCTGGTGTGTGGAGGCTTGGCAGTGCTGCTGGGGTTCTCCGTGCTCCTGTGCGCGATGATCCTGGATGATCGTCGTGATGCTGCCACACGAGTGTTAGCTCTTCGCGGTGGCGGTGATCACGTGGATTAGGCGCGGCATCGGGGCTGACTGTTGTCGGTGCGCTGGGGCAGCTCGCGCTCGAATGAACACTCACATATCTCTCTTACTGAGACTGTGGTGTCCTTGAGTGTGGTTAGATAGGCGCAAAAATGTGCTCAGGGATTTGTAATAGTGCTCGAGGTCGAGTGGTGGCTGCGGAGAGTTTGCTGCTACGATGCTGCGTGAATAAAAAATCTATGTCGAGAAAATATGCATATATACGCAGCAATAACTCGCGGGAAAGAAATCTGCTCGAAAACATGTTGCGAGAGAAAAAAATAATTAGAACCGAACTAACAGCAGTAAAACTGCTCACAAAACAGGAACTAAGGAAAAATCGGATCCGTCGCACAAAATTTTTACGCACAAATACAAGTACTGGGACAATAAATACATCGGAGGCGTTTACATGGAAAACGGTAAAAAGACAGGATCCTGAGAAAATGCCTCTGGCACTGGGGCACACTCCTCTTCTATCGGGGGAAGCGGGTTGACCAGCCGATGAATGCGCCCTTCTTGGTCAGGCCTCAGTGGTCTGTCAATAGCGATCCGAGGATTTAAATCAGCGAGGCTCTGGAGATAACCCATTACTCGCTGAGTTAAACGCTCCTGAGCGATGACGTACTGGGCAAGGTTGGCCAGTACTGGATCTCTCTCAATGCGCCCACCGGGAAAAGATGCAACTTCTCCGGGTGCTGCACGACTCGGAAAATAATAGTACCCTCGCTCACTGGCATAGGGCACTGCGAGTCGAAGACGAGTGAGCGCCTCGTATGCGGCAGCTTCTTTGGCCATATGCGGAGTCGGCATGGATTTCCCCACGAAGGAGACTTCCATTGGATCTTGGTTTGGGTATGCGGGAGGGATGTGCACCACTGCCCAATATTTCGAGGTGGATGGAGTGATCCTCGATTTGAGTAACTCGTACTGGGGTGGATGGGTGGCACTCATAGTACTGCAGGTAAAGTCCCACAATAACTTGACAAAACTGCCCGGGGTTGCGTCTGGGGTTCTCAGATAAATACTGGGGGTCGACATGGCAAGGAATGGCTGTGGGTGCTGCGCACAAAGGTGAGGGGTGCTCGGCAAGGTCACGAAGTGGCCTTTATATAGCACCGGGGCTGGGATAATCTACTGGAGGAAGGTGACTGGATGCCGATCCTGTACTCGGGTCAAAGCCACAGATATACACATCACATAAAGGTGACGCATTACTGTGGGCGCTGACGGGGTTGGTCTTGGCAGCTGTGCCCGAAATATAAAAATGCAACTGTACGCCAACGTACACATGCATAGCTACTACTCCAAAAATAAGAGCGCTCAAACAGACAGCATGCAACAAAAGCGATACAAGGCCACACATTACAAAGCGTAGGAAAACTAAGGCTCGATACAACTTTGAGCGACTTAGTCTACTTCGTTAATGTCTAAGTGGGCTGGCCTTGCGGACGCCGATGCTTCTCCACGGTTCTCACCGTCGGGATTTGCTGGTTGAGGCTGAGGTGCTGCAGGGTCGGGGAAATGGTGATGACCATCCCGGGGGTTGTTGGCCACAATCCCGTTGGAATGGGTTCCCAAAAGGCGACGAAGCGCTTCTGGGGTCACCAAAGTGCTCTGGTTGAGGGCTGGCGCAGACCTCAAGGGATCGATCGGGTGTCCGAACAGCACGACTGGGTTGTCGGTGTCGGGCTCCGCTTCTCTTCTCGCCGGGGCTCGGCGAACCAGCTCTCCACGAGCTGCGATCAGATCGAGAGTGACCTGATCGAACAGTTGCTCTAGTGCGCTTACATAGCGCACCAGATGTAATAGCGCAGGATCCGTCTCGTGGTCTCCGTTGGCAACTTGGGGCGCCCTACCATACCCGTCACGACTGGGGTAGTAGTAGAACGAGCGACAGTTAACTCTGGGCGACAAGTGCCGGAGTTGAACTATAGCTTCGCGGGCTGCCAGTTGGATGGCTTGTGGCTCGAAGGAAGTTATCCTTCCATTGCACCTGTAGGGGCGTTCTGGCGACAGACCCCTACCGTAGATGTGCACAGTGACCCAGTACTGACGGCTTTCACCGTACATGGGTCCTTGGTACACAACATACTCAGGAGGCTCTTCTAACGCATAGGCACGGCGGGTGAGGTTTGCGAGCATTGTCACAAAACCTCCAAGGTTGGTCGCTGTGGTCTCATTGTGGACAATGGGACCAGGCATCGTGGCTCGGTTTGGGGGAAAGAGGCTATGCTGTGCCGTGGCTAGCGTGCCCTTTATATAGGGAAAGGGGACGGAGTCTTCCTCCTCACGCTTGTGATAGAGACGGGTTGGGCGTCGGTCACTGGCGCGTGATCGACGAGCTAGGCGGATAGGTTGGGCACCGTCCGCCGAAAAGGGCATCGGATCACTGGGGGCTAACTTACGCGGGAAGCTTGACCGGGGTTAAGCTAAGGTCTGATGGTTTGGTTAACCTAGGTTTATTGACCTGGCTAAGATAGTATTAGCCAATGGTCAGCCTGGCTCTGATACCAAGTCTGTCACGACCGGATTTTGGGATATAAATTCCCAGAAAAATGGCCGGTGTGCTCACCAGCCCCAGGATTACTGTTAGCTGATGAGGCACCAACTTGATACAAGAATCCCAAGCAAGTACAAAAATATGTAGTACAAGACCATTTAGGCCTAGGAGTACAACATTTGGTTTGCTAGTGGTTGATGGCGGAAGCGGTCTGTGGTTCATCTGCGTCTATGGGACTCCATTTCCCACAAGAACAGCTAACCAGGATAACTCCTATCTTCGCGGGGCTGCAAATGTCAACGCGTAGGTGCCGAGGTTGTCACCGCGATGCTTATCTCCAAGCAAGGAATCTGGCCAAGACAATAGCAAGGAACAAGCCAGTGAGTACGTTTGAATGTACTCGCAAACATTAAGAACACGGGTATAATATATGAAACATGCTCCGGATTATAATGTGATCACACGTCTGTCACGAAATATACGAAAGACCAAGATGCACACATATGGTTAAAAATATACCAAAACAAAATACTGGGTGCCAAACGAGTGTCTGAATGACTCCTCGAGCGGAAAATGCAGAATAGTAATACTAGTGCCAAACGAGTGTCTGAATGACTCCTCGAGCGGAAAATGCAGAATAGTAATACTGGTGCCAAACGAGTGTCTGAATGACTCCTCGAGCGGAAAATGCAGAAATAATAATGCCGCAGTCGGGTGTCGGGGCGACACCACATAAAGGGCTTATAAGAGAATAATCACAGTGAATATCCAGGAGGTAGAACCATCCCAGGGATACCCCATAATATACGTAATATAAATGGTTAGTCCAAAAATAATAAAGATCACAATCCATACGTGCCATACTCATAAACAATATTTAGTATAGTCGTTTCTCCATCCGAAAACCGATAATTTAGTCGAGCCGTATCTCCATCCGGATACCGTTACTACGATCCAGTTAGCCGTGTCTCCATCCGAAAACCGATAATATGGTCTAGTCAAACCGTATCTCCATCCGAATACCGTCACTAGACTCAACTCAGACTGTGGTCTCTACTCAAGAACATGACTATCCAACAGGATGTATCCTCTGCAGAGGGAGTACCATTTTCCACGAGTAACGGGTTTACTTAGTCCCTCGGGACTAATTCCGTCTACGGTCTTTTAATTGAAAACACACCTGACCTGCACACACCAGCTTAACTCACCAGTGTCTGGAATCACCCACGACACCTGCCAAGCAAAACTCTAAGTGGGGAGGCTACAACCTCGACGTAGCATGGGATCACAAAATTTATACCGCGCGCAAACTGGGGGAGCTACCCCCTTCGGCTACAACCGAAACACCCATGCCCCCGGACCGGATGACTGGCTTTAATCCATGGCCATGGGACCCTCATCACGGCCTCTCTGTACGGTGTGTGCTTTGGAAAGGGGTTGACAACCTACTGAACCATACCCTGTCCCCTGCAGGGACAAGTGGTGGTACCAACAAAAAGGAAGCTATTGATCAAGACTCGGTCTACAACTGACTCAGGTGGTCCAAGTATCCACCAACAATATTACTACTAGTGAAATAAATCACCACTCCTCGAGCCTCACCATGCTATGCCGGGCATACTCGTCTCGACGAGGGATTAGGGACAAGCTCGTGTCTACCCAAGACCACGACTTTCCCGGCTTCCTACCGGTGTGCAAGAGAAGCTCACGAGGATGACCCAAATCACTAGTGTATCCATTGCTGACCACAAAACAACTCCAAAGTGCACTCATGCACGAGACCATATCGATACATAAAGCTATCACATACTCCAAGTCCAAAGGTGTTGTGATCGTATCCAAACACCACAACAAAATATTATGCCAGAGTTCAGAAATGCTTGCCTTCAAGAGTATGCAAAGGATGCACTTATTGGAAGCTTTCCTTTTCCTCCAAAAATCCTATTTTGCAAAATACACAAATAACAAATATTTCAAACACAGTACCAAAACCTGTCTCAAATATTTTTGAAATAAATCTTAAAATAAACTAGATGAAATTTGAGAGAGGTAGGAAAAAGAATCAACTCATTTGGAGTTTTATTTTAAAAGTTATAGCCAGTCAAAGTTTGGTCAAACTCTGTTTTTAAATAAAACCAGAAAAAGAAAACGATTCAGAAGAAAATACGCTTTCGCAGTAGAGGAGACGCACTCGGGAGTTTGCGCCTTCACTTAAACAGAGGGAGCGGTCGCGCGGGTCACTGACAGTGGGTCCAGAGGGCCCACTGGTCAGGTTTGACCGTTTCTTCCCTCCTTCTCCTCTCTTCTGCCCGACGGGAGCGGGGCTCCGGCGATCGCCGTCGACGAACGGCAGCGCCTCACGGGCATCCAAGGGCGGGGATGGAACGGCTAGACCGAGGCGGTCCTTGGGTGGTTGATGGGTCGTCGGAGGTGGAAGGAATCGCCGGCGGCGAGCTCCGCGGCGGAGAAAAGCTACGGTGGTGAAGTGACTTTGGTGCTCCGGTGGTCTCCGATCGAAGTTGAGTAGCTGGGCAGCTCCGCACGACTACGGGGAAGTTCTTGGTGGCGCTGGTTGGGCGAAAGGGCGGCTGGTTGCGACGAATCGCACCGGGGCTTGGCGGCGGCCGAGCTGGCCGGAGTTGAGGACGATGGCCACTACGGGTCGATCTACTGCGTGGGAAGCTCTACGGGGAGTGCCTGGTGTCGCCTGAAGCCTTGAACGAGCTCGGGGTTCCCTTTTATAGCGTGACGGGGCTGGCTCCGCGGCGGCAGAAGATAAGATCGCCGGCGACCACTTTCCTGTAGTTGCAGGGCATCATGGAGGCGACGAAAGCGTGCCGAAGAGTGGGAGGATAAGAACGGCCTGTGCTCTGGGGCAGCTGGCGTGCGCTGGCGGTTTGGGCGGCGCTGTCCGCGGCGGAATCTGCTGTCGACGCCGGCGTGCTGCCAAGGCGGCACTGCAGGGTGCCAGGGGGAGCTTGGAGTGTACTGGAGAGAGGGCGAGTGCGTGGCGGGGTTCGGCAGGCGAGCAGGGGTCAGAGATGGGACGCGACGAGGGCGGCAGTGCGGCGTGTCGGCGTAGTGCGCGCGCGTGCAAAACGTGCGCTCTGGGCGCGCCCAGAGCACGCACGGCACCTGCTCGACGAAATGCCAGCGCGCTCTAGAGCTCGAGGGTGGAGCTGGCACTGCACAGGATGGAGGTAGGGGTAACAAGGCACTCAGTGGACAAGGTGGGTCGGTCAGGGGTTCAAGCCCATAATGCAAACCAGAGAGCTTGCCAAAAAGGACTGTGCACACCAGGTGTTCGACAGAATGCCAGATGCACTTAGGCAACTCTTGGAGTGGCCAAAATCTCCAGATCAGTGTCTCTTTAGATGCAGGAGATGGTGGTAAGGTTAGTTTGGCAAAAACAGAAAGTTGATAGTGCAAGTTTTGCAAAACTCCAGTTTTGGACAGAAAGAAAAAGGGTTTAGAACATGCATTTCAAAACCTCCAATGAGCCCAATCTCCTGGACTTAAGAGTTTGGTAGGGAGGGCTACTAGTAGGAAAAAGCTCAGGGTTACTAGAGCAAAGAAAAATAAGGTTGCAGTACAAATCACCAAATTGGGTCAGAATGGAAATGGAGATGATTCACTTAAATTTTTCAAAGAACATCACTGGGTTTTTGCTTGAAGATGAATGGTATACATCCACTGACATCTCCAAACACTTGGAAGAATTTTTAGAAGAATATTTAAATGGGTTGCAGTGCAAAAGTGCCTACTGGACCAGATTGGAAAAGTTGGTGAAGAGCTCAAAATCTCCAATGGCCAGAAGGTATTTTTGCATAAAAGTGATGTGGAACCATCACATGACATCCCCAAATTTTGGTGGAAAAATTGAATGCATTTGCCAAATGTTTGTAGTGCAAATAGGCTCCAAATGCAAAAGAAATCATTTTATAAGAACAAAGTTTTGAGAAAGTAAATCTTGCAACATTTGAATCCACTGATAAATAATTGTTTTATTATAGAGGGAAATCAAGTCCAACAATACCTTTGAAGGTTTTTCCCACAAGGGGCATAAATCCAAAATCACAAAAGTTAAAACTTGACAATTGGAAAAGTTTTATTTCCTGGCAACATTTTAATAAATAATAACAAGGCCAAAATTTTGGGGGTGTCACAGGACCGCTGCTCGAACTCTCTCGGTGATTCCCAGCTCTTCGGCCGTGGGTTGGCGACCGTTGTCAGAGAAGCTTCATTCGATTTTTGCGGTGATCGCCACAAGCTGGGTGTGGACGGCCTCGACATGGTAGTGGGCGGCCTCCAGCAGGGCTAAGGCCGCAGCTGCGGAACGAACAGCTGCTGTGCCGCTCTCGCCAGTTTCTATCCCCGAGGCAGATGCTGCTGCCGCCACGTGAGAAGCAACAGCAGCCGTTTGGGCTGCCTTGGCCGCCCGGACGCAGACCGCGGTCACCCTCACGAAGCATGTTAGCACGCGCCTGGCGGCTGCGGCCGCGCTCTCGCCGGAGTGGGCCGCCGAAGTTACCCTCACGACGTGGGTCCACGTCCCCATCTTTCACCGGCGAAGAATGAACAGTGAAATGATATTTGGGGAGTGAGCTAGTGTGCTTGACACGCCGGCTATGGACTGTAGTCGATGCACCTTCTCTTGTAAGCCATGGGCGTACTATACACCGATGGTGCTCCAAGATATTTTGTGATGCATCTCACACGGTTGGTGATAATAAACTGTGTGCGATCTACTTGATTTATCGTCTTGATCATTTGAATTACGTAATGGGGTCACAGCTACAAAAGATGGTGTTTGAATTGTTAGAACTTTTATCTACAGTGAACATGCAATTATAGGTGTGTCATCAAAAAATCGAATTATTCAGGGTTCGTTTGTACATTTTTATACATTAATTGGGTTTTCCAGGCATTTTATGCGCATAATTCAAATTTGGACTACATGCACATGCTCCAGTGCATATAAACTTATTGAAAAATGAAATATGTGTCCTTGGTTGCATGCTTAGGTCCCATGCAAGAAATGAGAATGAATTTCAAAGACCCTGCCACTGTCGCTCGGCCGCAAACATTGAGATACCTGGTTTTTAAATTCTAGTAAATCCAAAACTCGTCTAAAATTCATGAAACTTGGCATGCTATCATGTAGCGGTATCAACATGCCGTGGTAAAAAGTTTGTCCCATTTGGGGCAGGTTTGGGTATAAGCTTCTCACAAACCAGAGCTTCTCACAACAAGCGTGATGGTTTCGGTAGGGAACGTGCCACCTTTGGGGACGAAATGATATGCGTTGCCTCTTATTGGTTTCAAAAAAATTCGACTGTCAATATAGGACAACAAGAGTGTTGTTTTCAATTTTGGAATTTTTCGGGGTTCGCTTGGACATTTTTATGCATTAACTGAGTTTTCAATGCATTTGTGTGCATAATTCAAATTTGAACTACATGCACATGCTCCAATGCATATAAATTGGATGAAAAATCAAATCTGTGTCCTTGGGTGCATGCTTAGGTCCCATGCAAGAAATGGGAATGCATTTCAAACACCAGGGCACCATTGATTGCCGGCAAAACATTGAGATGCCTGGTTTTTCAATTCTAGTAAATCCAAAACTCGTCTGAAATTCATGAAACTTGGCATGCTATCATGGAGAGGCATCAACATGCCGTGCTACAAATTTTGTGCCGTTTGGGGCAGGTTTGGGTATATGCTTCTCACAAACCGGAGCTTCTCATAACAAGCATGATGGTTTTCGGTAGGGAACGTCCCACCTTTGGGGACAAAACGATATCCATTGCCTCTTATTGCTTTCAAATTTTTTTCTCGTGTCAAAATAGAACAACAGGAGTGTTGTGTGAATTTTTGTGATTTTTCGGAGTTCGTTTGGACATTTTTATGCATTAGCTGAGTTTTCAATGCATTTATGTGCATAATTAAAATTTGAACTACATGCACATGCTCCAGTGCATATAAATTGGTTGAAAAATCAAATCTGTGTCCTTGGGTACATGCTTAGGTCCCATGCAAGAAATGGGAATGAATTTCAAACACCAGGGCACCGTTGATTGCCGGCAAAACACATCAGATGCCTGGTTTTTAAATTCTAGTAAATCCAAAATTCTGTTAACCATTGACGTGACGCTACGTGTCTTGGTTTTAATGGCTGTAGGAGGTGCCGTGTGGACAACTGCTTGACCTTGACTGAACGGGAGGCGTGCAAGCGCCGTCCGGTGCGCAAGCTGACCGAGAGGTGTGCAAGTTGTCCTCGAGTGCGCAGGCTCACCGGGATGCGTGCGAGCTGTATGCTGCGCAGGCTCACTGGGAAGCGAGCCCTTTGGCTTCCATGGCCGCCCTCCTTGCTCGCATCCTCTCCATTAATGGCGCCCAAGCCGCAGTTTATTTCGCTTTTTAAATATAAAACACTCATCGCAAACGTTTTAGTTAGAACACCCGTATGCAAACCGACAGCTTCCCCAGGAAGCCAAGAGAAAATGTGCCGAGCAGGATTTCTGCAGCTCTTGATCACAAACGATATTGATAGAACACCCGTATGCAAAGTGAGAGCAGCACAGGATTTGTTCATCCCTTTAACGCAAACGGTTGTTTTGGATGACCCGTGTGCAACCACGTACAAACAATTTGGTAAGATTTGCATCTGTCATATTGGGTATGTTGCCATTTGTCAAACTGGAAAGATTTACATTTGTTGATCTAGTAACGTTGCAATTGTCAATCCTTGTAACACTGCAATTTGTCAAAATATGCAGCTAGAAATCATTAGCACTATGTGATTTTTGCAACTAAAATTCAGTAATTAAGCATAGATTTCATTCATAGATTAAGCAGTCGTTCTTAATTTATACAAACAGTTCAACTCGACAGCTGAACCGACCAAACTTCTCCCCAATTGTTGCCTACCACGTACTGAAATAGCTAGTTCAACTATATATACTAGCTAATTTTAAGTACGTTGTACAGTTCGACCACACATCTATAGTCAGATGAACTGAACAAAATAGCCCCTAAATACAACTACTACCATGGAGGGGCTTTGTGCTACTTCCGGCAGCCTCTCCTCTGCCGAGCACGCTCAGTAAGAGGCAGAGGAGGAGGAGGAGCCTACCGATGAGCTGGACAAATGCAATACGGTGCCTGCCGCTGCTACACGTTCAGCGACGCTCGCCAGCTCGAATGCCCACTGCCGCTCCAGACGATCCCTCTCAAAGCGGCTGGACTACTCATAGATCTCCTGATTCCTCGCCTCTGCGTCGGCATGTGCTACGGCCCCAGCTGTGGTAAGGTTCTTTGCATGCCCAATGAGGCGCTCCTCCTCCTCCCGCAGGAACTCGATGTAGTGCGCAAGGTCACTGACGCAGTGCGGGCCTCCACCTCCACCTCCCTCCTTCGGGCGGCGGTGGCGGAGCGGGTGATGATCCTGGCGGTCGACGGTGGGCTGGCGGCCACGGTGGCCGACGATGGGGTGGCGGCCACGACCACCACCTCCCGCCTTCGGGCCGCGGTGGCGGAGTGGGTGATGGCCACGGTGGCCGGCAGTGGGGTGGCGGCCACGACGGCCACCTCCCGCCTTCAGGCCGTGGCGGTGGAGCGGGAGATGACCCTGGCTTTTGAAGATGGTGTGGAGGCAATGGTGGCCGGCAACAGCTGCTGACGGGCAGCGGCGGCGGAGCGTGTGGTGGGTGTTCCGCGCATTCCCAACAGGGACGCCACGCGCACTACACTACGCTGGGGACTGCGCCGCCGCCGCGGTTTAGCCTCCTAACTGGAGCTATCCTCTGATGATGGCGTAGTGGCTAAGCGACAACGACGGACTGGTGCCATTAGCGATTGTGGGAGAAGCAGACGAGATAAGCTACAGGGAGGGAGGGGAAAATGCGACGCAGGACTCGCCGGTCATGAGTGTTTTTATAGCAGGCCGGCAAGCATTGGGATTTTGGGGGAATTCACCGAGTCGGGCGGGAAGCTTGCGCAGGAACCTGCGAGGTTGCGTGGGAACGGGCTCACCGACAATTCATTGGCGCCACCGTTTGGCCAAAAGAATGTCCCCTCGCGCTACGCAAGCTTGCGCTGTAAGCCGTCTGCGGCAGCGGGGTGACAAGACGTGCGAGAGGAGGACGAGAGGACACGTACACATACAATTAATAAAAAAATAGTTGCGATTTAATTACCTACTGTACGCCCATCCTGGTTTATAAGTACGATTTAACTAATAAAATACGAATGCATGTCGCAATAGATTATATCGTTGGAGTCGTATTTGAACATAGTTTCCAGCTATACAATTTTTGTAACATGCATTAACACGTTTTTGGTTAAATTTAAGGTTATACACCAGCAAGCGTTGGCCCGCAACACACACAGCTTATTCCATCACAAACAGCTCTGATGGATCAACTGTCTGCCACGTATTGTACAGGCAACTCTAATCTGATTCATGCTTGATGTCTCCGACATTGCTCGCACAGTTCGTCTTATTTGCCATGTATCACTATGCCATCCTCTGCTCGTGTCCCTCGGCAAGCTCTGCTCGCCGTTAGGCGCCGCAGCGTGCTGTGCTCGTCGTTAGGTGCCGCGGCACGCTCTGTCGCGTCCGTTGGCGCGCTTTGCTCGTGTCCGTTGGCGCGCTCGGCTTGTGGACGGCTTTTCCTTTAGGCGACTGCAGAGCGCTCTGCTTGCGTCCCTCCGCGCGCACTATGCCAGCGGTTGGGCGTGCGCATGATGACGTCAGGGGCCCCATATGCATGTGGTTGCGCCGCATGCATTGCCACGCGATGCAGTTATGTGCGGCACGATGGAGTTATGCGCTGCAAATTAGAACTCCCATCAGGGCCTGCCGATATTCCTGGCCGTCCAGCTTCCCCTTTAATTCCCGCAGCCATTATAACCTTAGTCTCTTCAACCTTTCGATCGCGCCCCACAACACAAGCACACCCACGATGACACATAGAGAGGGGATGTCCGGCGGCGCTCCAATGGAGTTCGGTGAGCATAGAGTGGAGACCCACGCGAGGGAGACGGATCTCTCGGTGGTGTACACCATCGACCCGGCAGTGGTGGACGACTACATCAACAGCGTTGAGCAGTTTCTTGCTGGAGACAAGTACAAGGTGGTTGGCATCGACCTCCAGTACACCGCCAGTCGTCCCGGCATAGATCAGAAGGTTGCCATCGCCCAGTTGTGCGTGCGCCATCATGTCCTCATCTACCACTACTGCATGGCCACAGAGCCTTACGACCGTTTCAACAGGTTTGTCAACAGCACTGACTACAAGTTCGCCATGGTGGATACCAACAACGATGTAAAAGTGCTCAGTGTTACGGGCTTGGCCTGCAAGAACCTTGTCGAAATCCATGACCACTACATGGTCTGGGGCAGCACGAAGAAGGACTCCCTGGTCGAACTCACCTCGGCCATCATCGACCCCTACTACGAAAATATGAAGCATGATGCCTAGAGAATAAGTCCCGTATCCTGGCATAGGGCCTGGATGCGGCAACTGGATGAACCTCACCTCATGTTTGCGGCCAAGAGCGTGTACACATGCTACGAGATGCACGGGCAGATCGTTGACATGAGGAAGTGCCTCGTTACCCAAATCGACAAGCCCGGATCGAGCCACAAGCAGAGCAAGCGTCACAAGAAGTAGATGATGATCAGATGATCGTTTATGCTAGTTAATCATGCATGTAACATATAGTTTACTTTATTGGTGTGTGTGGAAATGTCATGTGTGTAGTAGCCACCTATGTAATTATGCATGTAATAGTTTACATTGGTGTGTGCAAATGCCATGGTTGTAGTAGCCACCTATCTAAGTAGATGTTTAATTTGGTTATGCAAGCATGTCCTTATAAGTGTGTGTGTATATATATATGTTGTTGTTCTGTATGCGATCCCATCGCACAACACACACCTCTTATTAGCAGCAACCGTCTGTGTTATTATCGGTCTTCACACACATTTCTGATTACAGATCTGTTTGCCGCGTATCACACACATCTTGTTAAGTTGAACCGTTTCTGTTCTCATGTCTCAACGCAAACAGTTCATCCGAGTGAACCGCATGCCGTATATCGCACACACCTTGATCTGGCTGACCGTTCCTTTTGTGTTGCCTAATCACAAACAGTTCATCTGAGTGAACCGTATGCTGTGTATCGTACACGCCTTCATCTGGCTGCCCGTCTCTTTTCTTCCTCCTCATCGCAAACAGTTAATTGAACTGAACCGTATGCCCTTCATCGCACATGCAACTAAAACCTGAACCGTGTTTGATGCATCCGTCATCGCAAAATATTTTACACATTTCTAATGGTTTTCATACAACACCATTTGCGATTATTGCATCGCACATAGTTTCTCGAAGGGTCTCTGATTGTAGTGTCGCGTTAGCAGCACCCTGCAGTAGTTACGACATCAAGATAGGTATCCAGTTCAAGGTTGTTTGGTACTTGCCTTTAATTCCAGGGTTGAGGCGTTTGCTTGCAAACCCTAGAGGGGCAAAGAGGTAGCAGTGGCATCATGATGAGCGAACTACGGATAAATATCTGAGGCACCCGAAAGATGGGGCTCAGTGGGAATTAATCAACAACAAGTTTAAAGACTTTGTCGATCCTAGAAGCATAAGGCTCGGGGAGTGTACTGACGGGATGAGTCCTTTTGGTGATATGAACACCAAACATAGCACATGGCTGGTGCTTCTGTGCATATATAACCTAGATCCTTGGTTGTTTATGAAGAAAAGATACATTATGATGTCAATGATTATCCAAGGCCCAAAGCAACCTAGAAATGACATCGACATTTAATTTCAACTACTATTAGAAGAACTGCTGGCAGTGTGGGTAAAAGATCCTGCTATAAAATGTTATGATGCTTACAAAAAGGAGATTTTCGATCTAAATGCGATGGTGCCGCACACCATTCAAGATATGTCGAAATTAGGCAACACATTGGGACAGAAAACAAAGGGAGATGTAGGGTGTGTCACATGCATGGATAGGACAACTAGCAGATTTCTTCCCAACTCGCGCAAGACCGTGTATTTGCGTCATCGTAGGTTCTAACGGAGAAATCATCCATACCGAAAGATGAAAGCTGAATTTGATGGTACGACTGAGTTAGATTTGGGCCCAAGACCTTATGATAGGGAGGTGGTCCACAACATGGCTAAACAAATTAATGTTGTGCTTGGCAAGAACCACACATTGATGGTGAAACAAACACCTAGGAATCAAGTGTTTAAGAAGAAATCTGTGTTCTGGAAATTACCTTACTGGGAGATTCTACGTGTATGTCACCCCATCGATGTCATGCACATAGAGAAGAACGTATGTGAAAGTATCCTTGGTACTCTTCTCAAGATTAAAGGTAAAACAAAGGATGGTGATGGTGTGTCGGTACAACAAACCCTGGGTCTGTTGCCCAGACCGTGCACAGGCCTGAGAGCAAGGTTGCGAGATCCAAGACCAGGCCAAGCAGAAGAGGTCTGCTCTTTGAGGAATCAATTGGTGGATCGAGAAGAACAAGACAAGCCAATGGAAGCAAGATACCACTAAGGGAAAGCCTCACTTGCCGGGCAGGCGAGGTCGAGGTTTCCCTAGAGACAAGCCTCAAGACTGCCCCAGCAAGCCTGCCGGGTACACCAAGGGCGGACCACCACGCCAAGGCTCCACCGCTCCACCTCATAGCGACGGAAGTCAACGATCAGTGCGATGTCGAGGCCCCAAGTGACTAACTGGCTATGTCTTGACACATGGCAGCCACTTCTGAGGGAAATCACCTCCAAATGACACCCGTCCAATGACGTGTCAAGCAGGCAGACAAGAGGGTGGCCGAACTGCCCAACAAGGCTTGACGGGCATGCCGAGATGTGACACTATGCGACCCATTTAATGCGCTCTACCCTGTCTGCAGAGTTAGGTATGATATCATTGTTTGCTATCTAATCAGTACACAATGACTGATTTGCCATTGTGGTGACCCCTTGATCTATAAAAGGGGGGCCATGGCAACCATAGAAAGGATCCGGACCTTGTACACTCATACACGCGTAGCTGCTCTCGCCCCGAGGCAACCATGTCGGGAAAGAGCATTGCGTCTCCACTATTGTCCTCTCCTCAATCCACCAAAGCAGGAGTAGGGTTTTACGCCTCGCGGCAGCCCGAACCTGGGTAAAACTGCCCGTGTGATCTCTGTCATGTTGCGCGACGTTCTTCACCCTTTGTGCAATGTGCTCATCCCCCATGCCGAACCACAAGGGGCTGATCGCCCCATAGGTGGCCGTGGTTTCCCACAACATCTTTGGCGCGCCAGGTAGGGGGAAACGCTTGCGCAAACCCGAGAAGTGTACGCAGCGCGTCATCTTCATCATCATTTTCTTCATCAACAGCTCCATCATCCATGGCCCCCAAGAAGAAGCCCGGTGCGCAGCCCACCTGTCCTCCTTGAAGGCCCCGTCGCACGCGGCCGCCGACACCGCAGGGGCTACGGGGACGCACGGGGATGTGGACACTGCGGGGGACGTGGTCGACGTAGGCGACGTCATCACCACCTGCCCTACGGCCGAAACAGGAGCAGGAGGCACCAGAGTAGGACAGCACCAATAGCATCCCAACGGCCACGCTCCACAAGGTACGGGTGGAGAGATCATTCGGTCTGCACCTCTCCGCCCGGCCGAAGGGCACAGCCACAGCGGCTGCACTCGCTCTGGGGCGAATCGCAACTCTCCGGCTACTCCCGCTTCGGGAGCGGCCACAGGGCATGCGCCACCTCCGAACGAGTTGACACAGCCGATGCGCCAAACAGAGCCACTGGTCCTCAAGCGCCTCCACCTCATCACCATGCCACCCTGGCGACTAGCTCACGACATCGAGGACACGGCGCAGCCACTACCGGCACCATCAGGACCCAGGCGACGTTACGGTATACATCGTCATCCATGCCAAGCACCGCTTTGGAGGCCATGGCGCGGGCTCAGCTGCTGTTGACATTTCCGCCGGTGGCCGATCAGATAGCCGAGGCAGGAGGATCACAGCGAGCTGGCCCGCCACGGCCTACCCAGTCGACGACTACGGCCCACACTGTTGGCCGTGCGGAAGGGGCCACCCCCACGGTGTAGTCCCCTCCGAGGCAGCCAGTGCAGGTACCATAGCTGGAGCCACGCATCCAAGAACCCGACGACGTCTTGATGGCTTCATCCGACCCTCGACCATGTCAAGGGCAACGGCGAGTCCTGGAGGACAGGCAAAGGGAAGGTGCGCGCGTCACCATCGAGCGACGCCACGACACCCACCGCCAGTCCGATATGTGTAATGGCCCTGACGTCAACGAGCCCGCGCTCGGCGAAGGTGGATACCTACCTTTTGAGGTTGGGTGCCCCGCCTTCACCCGTGAGTTGCGGCAAGTCCGTTGGCCATCCACTCGCACTTTCAAGCCAGAAATACCAGAGAAGTGTGATGGGAGACTAAACCCGGAAGAGTTCTTTAGCATCTACACCATCATTTTTCAAGCTGCCGCGGGAAGAGATGAATAGGTGTTCGACAACTACTTCCCTTTAGCGCTCAAGCCAAATGTGAGGTCTTGGCTGATGCACCTGCCGAACAACTCCATTTCAACCTAGGCTGACCTGTGCCATGACTTTGTTGGCGCCTTCACGGGAGGCCATCAAGAACCAGGGCGGCCCAGTGACTAGCAACTCCTCCCGTAGAAGGAAGGAGAGACTCTATGGAAGTACATGCAGAGGTTTAGCCGAGTACACATGAACTGTAGGATCGAAAGTAGGTGTAGAGGGGGTGATTAGACTACTTGACCAAATAAAAACCTAGCCTTTTCCCAATTTTAAGTCTTGGCAGATTTTAACAACTTAGCACAAGTCAAGCAATCAATCTACACATGCAATTCTAAGAGTATAGCAGTGGGATGTAAATCATTTCATATGAAGGTAAAGGGAGGGGTTTAGAAAGGCAAACAATGTAGACACGGAGATTTTTGGCGAGGTTCCGATAGGTGGTGCTATCGTACATCCACGTTGATGGAGACTTCAACCCACGAAGGGTAATGGTTGCGCGAGTCCACGGAGGGCTCCACCCACGAAGGGTCCACGAAAAAGCAACCTTGTCTATCCCACCATGGCCATCGCCCATGAAGGACTTGCCTCACTTGGGTAGATCTTCACGAAGTAGGCGATCTCCTTGCCCTTACAAACTCCTTGGTTCAACTCCACAATCTTGACGGAGGCTCCCAAGTGACACCTAACCAATCTAGGAGACACCACTCTCCGAAAGGTAATAGATGGTGTGTTTATGATGAACGCCTTGCTCTTGTGCTTCGAATGATAGTCTCCCCAACACTCAACTCTCTCACACAGATTTGGCTATGGTGGAAAGATGATTTGAGTGGAAAGCAACTTGGGGAAGGCTAGAGGTGAAGATTCTTGTGGTTGGATTGGAATGTCTTGGTCTCAACACATGACTAGGTGGTTCTCTCTCAGAAAATGAATGGTGGAAGAGTAGGCACATTCTGATGGCGCTCTCTCTGATGGATAGGAGGGTGGAGGGGTATATATAGCCTCCACACAAAATCTACCAGTTACACACAAAAGAGCCAACTCGGTCAGACCGAATAGATGAACTCGGTGAGACCGATTCAGTTCAAAATGTGAACGTTAGGTTTTTCGGTGGGACCGACATGATCAACTCGGGGGACCGATAATCTAGGCTTAGGGCAAGACTTGATCTCGGTTTGACCGATTACTTCAACTCGGTGAGACCGATTTCAGTAACAAGCAAACATATACAGGGAGTTGGTCAGGCAAACTCGGTGGGACCGATCGCTCCTTTCAGTGATACCGAAATGTTACGAAAGTGAAACAGAGAGTTTGCACTGCGAGCTCGGTGGGACCGATCGCTCATTTTGCTGAGACCGAAACATTACGAAGGGAAGCAGAGAGTTTGCAGTCCATCTCGGTGAGACCGAGATCCCTATCAGTGAGACTGAACTGATTAGGGTTTCTGGCTATGGCTATGTCAAGTGAACTCGGTGGCGCCAGATGATCAGATCGGTGGGGCCGAGTTTGACTTTAGGTTTAGGACATATTTGGAATTGAGAAAATGGTTGAGGGATTTGGAGCATATCACTAAGCATTTTGAGCAAGTATACCATTAAGCAACACCTCATCCCCTTTTAATAGTATCGGCTTTCCTATGGACCCAAGTGATCTTGGATCACTAAAATAGAAATGAAGAGTCTTGAGATTTTGCCAATATTTTTCCTTAGCATTTTGAGGGGTCCACTTCTCTAGTCCATGCCATGCCAATCATTGAAGTACCAAAACCACCCAGGGATTAGTTGCACTTTCAATCTCCCCATTTTTGGTAAATGATGACAACATATAGATCAAAGCTTCGACAAATGATAATAAGAATGAAATATATCGCCGCTTTGAGAAGTATATGATAAGCAAGAGCTCCCCCTAAATTTGTGCATTATTTATGATTTGCTTTGAACGCAAATGCACAATCGATTAGGATCATGGGTTACTCTTCCATGTCACATACATCTTGGTGGAGTGCTCAAAATGATAGAATAAAAATAACATGCACTCATCACCAAGACAAATATGATTGATCATACACAAATGATAAGATAGCATCATTCAAGCACATATAATAAGGCATAATATGGTCAACCACATGATCATAAGAGTATCTCACACACAAGCACAAATATTGTAGCAAACATACATGCAAAACGAGCAAATAAGTAGCAAGAGAGACAAATAAGAAGCAAAACACACTCTCTCTCCCTCGAAGCCTATGATCTATATACTTTCTCCCCCTTTGGCAACAAGTTACCAAAAATCTTGGTAGTGCTATCGACACTATAAGCATGATCTCTTGGAGCTCCCGAGTGCGAAGATGGCGTGGAGAGAACATCATCTGCAAAGACTTCGGCTGATGTCTGAGGAACTGGAGGGGCTGCCACTGGTGGGGCAACTGAGGCTGTGGTTGCAGGTGCTGAAGTTGTGGCCCTTGTGTCACTGACTGTCACAGGTGCAGACCTTTGTGCTCTAGGCACCCTCTGATAAGCATCTGTAGTAGATCTTCCTCTCCTCTCCTCTGCTTCTTCTTGGAGTTGCTCAACTGCAGTCTGAATCTCTGTGAAGTTCAAGTCTAGATCATAAAACTTAGTCTCAAAGATTCTCTCAAGACTTTCTTGCTTTTGAGTCAGGGTGGTTTGTCCTTTCTCAATTCTCGCTGTATCTTCAAGTAGACAGCTGAGCTGCTACTGCGTGGCCTTGAGATTTGCAGCCGAGGCATCTGGAATCTTGGAAGCCTTTTCTGCCTTAGCCTTCTCTCTCTTCACCTATGACCCAACAGAAGTGGGATGTGAAGCATCCATGACAACTGTGTTATCCTCAAAATCTGGCCTCAAGGGAAGATGCTCAATATCTAGAAAATATGTGCCTGTGCCCACCTTGGAATTAATGAGCATCTGAATCTGTGGGGCACAGCCACATGATCTTTTCTGATTAGCTGCAGTCCTCTTAACAGTCTCAACTATGAAGGTCATCACCTTGAACTTCTCTGGCACATCAAACATATGCAGCAAATTGATTGAATGCCCTCTGATCATCCTGTCATCTCCAGACTTGGGAAACCATGCGTGCCTCGGGATTGTGTTGATTGTTGGCAGCCCTGACAGAAGATAGTAGACTGAGCCAAACTTGTGGGTCTCCAAGGCATCATCTGGTATCTCCTTGTACATGTGTGCCATGGAGTTGTGGTCCTTCCTGGGCTTGGCATACACATTAGTATCATCATGAGCCTCTTCAGGAGCATGGATCAGCTCAGCCCACTCAGCAATAGAAGATTGGTACCTTGTACCCTCTGTCATCCAAACAATCTTGCCATCAGGATAAAAATGGGCCATAGAATAGAACTGCATCACCATCTCATCATTTCATTTGGTCAGTTTCTGACCCACAAAAGCATCAACTCCATTCATTCTGAAGCTCTTACGAACTCTAGGAAAGTGGTCTTCATTGTCATCTATGTAAGTCCAATCAAACCGTCTCATGTCACTGACTATGGGCTTCTTGTCCAGGAGGACAGTCTCATAGAAGTCATGTTGTTCCATGGTGTGGAACCTGTAATCCATAGCAGTCCTTCTTCTTGTAGCATAAAGATCAGTTTGCCTCCATAGTCTGAGACCTGCATCTTTCCGTAAGTTCATGTTTTCTACAATGGGATGTTTGTCATCATGATCAGGTATCTTGGGCTTGAGCTTTCTGAGCACTTGGGCCTCATCATCTTCCTGAACCTCAGGCACTGGGCCCTTGTTTCTCTCAGCAGCTGGGATGTTTCTTGTGCTTCTCTTAGGTGCAGATTGCTTAGGAGCTTCAGCTTGTAAAGATTGCTTGGGAGCAGTATTGGGCTTAGAAGGAGCAGCCCCTGACTTGATTGCATCTCCCATCAATTTCTATGTCTTGGGAGCTAGTGCAGCATCTTCTTCATCATCCTCTTCCTCATCTTGAGCTGGGTCTTTCATCATTGAGGATCTGCCAATTACCCTGGCCATGGTCTTCTTGACCCTTTCCTTTCTCTTCTTGCCTCTAGCAGCTTCTTCTTCTCTAGGTTCAAGAGAGAATTCCATGGTTTCCTGAGTTGAAGCTCTAACTTTTGACATAGGCTTCCTCTAAGCATGAGCCTTCTTCTTCATCCCTGGCTTAATGCCAACAACAGGATCAACTTGCTAATTCTTGATCAACTTCTTCTTAGAAGTGACTTCCTCATCAGCAATATAATCCTCATTTTCAGATTCTGAGGTTCTCTTCTTCCTATGCCTAGTAGCAGCCTTAGGCAGATTGTTGGGTGTGCTTCAGCTACCGTCATCAGAGCTGCTTGAGGGACTAGTGCCATCACTAAGATTTTGGTGCTCCTCCGACCTGTTCTGGTTGTCACTCTGGTCTGACATTGCTGAAACTGACCCTGTGAACATATGGGTATAGGTAGAGTGGCTGAGCATGAAAAAGTACAGCTGTTTTGGCAAAAAGAATGATTCAAAAACATAATTTTAGTTTTCTGTAGAAAGCATTTCGGAGCTACCGATATGACAACCTCAGTGACACCGAAGCAACTTTAGAGTATAAATTTGTGAAATCAGTCAGACCGAGACACAGTTGGGCGACTCCGAGATGCTAGGGTTTCACAGAGAAAGTAAACTCGGTCACACCGATTTGTACACTTCGGTCATGCCGAGTAGTACATGTGCAATGGCCTGGGCCAAATCGGTGAGACCGAATATTTCAAATCGGTCAGTCCGAGATGAGTTCGGCGGAAAACCTAACCCTAAGTTTTTGGATCAAAACTAATCTAAAGGAAGTTTTAATTGGATAGGAATATTTAAATTGTGGCAAGAATCATGCCATTGTCTTTGTGCTAAGAATCGGAGTGTAGAAAGCACAAAGGGTCGAGTTCATACCCTAGCTTGGTGATGAACCCGCTACGGCGACAACGGCGGCAAAGATTTCTGTTGATGGTAGATGACACCAGCGGCAGGAGGTCGCGCGCGACGAGGAGACGATCTGGAGACCTCGAGACAGGAGAGCTGGACAGGTGCGGGTGAGGCGTTTGGTGAAATTTCCAAATTTTTAGCCCGGGTATATATATCCAGACTCTGTCAGTGTGACCGAGTGGAACGACTCGGTGGCAGCATGATGCATAAGTGGGGTTACCACTTTTACATAAAGCATTGTTGTGTTCACACCATTAGGGTTGCTTTAGCCCAATTCTCAGAGCAAAGCTCCCCCTAGATGTGATATCCCCCCCAAGAGGGATGAACTAACCTTGGGTTTTGTCGATGATGACTTCATGTAGGTGTTGAAGATGTAGATTCTCAATGTTGATGTAGATCATTTGGAGCAATCCATTGGAGTGAGTTGCACTTTCAATACCTACATGGGTTAGTCCCACAAGGAATACACAAGGATATCCATAGACATATTGTGGAATTCACGCACGATGTTGTCCTTGAAAGCATTAGGTTACCTTGTCCCTTGTCTTACCAACAAAAGGGTTTGTGACTCCCTTAACTTGTGCAAGATGTGGAAGGTGATTGCACTTGTCCTTGCCAAATGAATATGAGTGAAGTTTGTTGGCGGAGTCACCCTCAAGAATTCTCTAGTTCTTCTTCGTCGGGATCCATATCATCTTGATGGGAATCCTTGGAGTTGTAGTCATACTTGATGAAGTAGAACTTGATATAGTCTTGGGAACCCACTTGACCAAGGCCTTAGGAGCTTCTTCAAATGCATCAATCTCCTCTTGAAGCTTGTCCTTGCTTTTAGCTTGTGGTCTTGTGGAGGAAGATCGTCTTGCGCTTGTGTTCCCTTCAAAGAAGTGGGATCATACTTCCCTTGTTGAGGAACAAACTTCGTCTTGGGGTATTGATCTTCTTCCCATTCAACTCCATTGGCATTGAACTTGCGTTCAAAACCAACACCTTGATTCTTCCGGTGCCTTCCTTGCTTGCGTACAATTTCCTCAAATTGCTTACTTCTGGCAAGGCTCTTGTAAACACCTTTCTCTATTATTCCCTTCAATAAGCTATTTTCTTGCTCAAGTGTAACTTGGCTAAGAGAATCATTAGTGGAATCAAGATAACTACTAGAAACAACAATATTGGATTTAACATGATTATTTTTACTACTAGAAGAAGAATCTTTCTTGCTGATGTTGCTAGATTTTACTTGTGGCATGTAAGTAGACAAGAGTAAAAGCTTGGCAATGTAAGAAGAACTTTTCTTACGAAGATCATCATTGATTTCTTTTAAGAACCCATGCTCTTGCTCTAGATTGATCTTTTCAAAGTGTAGCTTCTCATGAGTCTTTAAGAGCTCTCGATGATCCTCTAAGGTAGTTTCATGAGCTAACTTAACAGTGTTTAGTTCTTTAGTTAGACGCTCAATCTCCTTCCTATCATCATCGTTCTTTTTATCTTGATTAGCATGATTAATAGCAATTTTATCATAGTTTTCATCACTAGAGTTGTCAACAAGTAAATCATCATCACCTAGCAAATCATCTTCATCACTATTAAAATCAACATACTCGGGGTGTGATACCTTGGGGCCTTTAGCCATGAAGCATCTTCCAATTCCATCATTTGGTGAATAAAATATGTCGTAGGAGTTGGATGACACAAGTGCAAGACCGGCAACACCTTCATCTTCAGTATATTCAGGGTCGGAGTGATAGCTTCTCTCGGAGTGGTTGTCGGAGTCGGAGCCGGATACCCATTCACCAACATGAGCTTGATGTCTTCGTCTTGTGTACCTCTTTGATGACTTGTCCTTCCTTTCCGAATCCTTGCTTATGCGAGAGGATCTTCATTCATAACGATCATCTCTACCCCTTCTTTCTCTTGGTGGTGATTCTTATCTTTGGCTTCTCCTTTTAGGTGAGTCTTCTCTTCTTTTGTAGGGAGCCGTACACTCACTAGAGTAGTGTCCGGGTCTTCCACAATTGTAGCAATTGCGATCGTGACTAGAAGATCTTTTGTCATTGTAGGACCTTGACTTGTGACTTCTCTATTTGCTTCTACTCTTGTAGAACTTGTTAAAGTTCTTCACCATTAGGCTCAATTCTTCATTGAAGACTTTTTTATCACATGATGATGTAGCAGGATCACATGAGGCTTTGTAAGCACCACTAGACTTGTTGTGAAGCTCTTCTTTATCCTTGAGTGACATCTCATGAGCAACAATTCTACCAATGACTTCTGTTGGCTTGAGATCTTTGTAATTGGGCATCATTTGGATCAATGTGCACACGGTATCATACTTTCCATCCAAGGCTCTTAGGATCTTCTTGATGATGAATCTGTCGGTCATCTCTTCACTTCCGAAGCCGGCATCTCATTTTTGACGAGAGCAAGCCTAGAGTACATTTCAGCGACACCTTTACCATCCTTCATTTCAAACTTGTCAAGTTGACTTTGAATCACATCCAATTTGGATTGCTTCACGGACTCGGTACCTTCATGCATATCAATCAAAGTATCCCAAATTTCCTTTGCAATCTCAAGACGGCTGATTTTGTTGAATTCTTCGGGGCACAATCCGTTGAAGTGGATATCACAAGCTTGAGCATTGTATTGCAACATCTTCACGATCCGACCAATCCAAGTACCGAACGTACGGCACCTCCGAGTTCAGCACACGTTCAGCTCGATGACGTCCCGCGGACTCCGATCCAGCAGAGTTTCGCGGGAGAGTTCCGTCAGCACGACGGCGTGATGATGGTGATGATGTTGCTACCGACGCAGGGCTTTGCCTAAGCACCGCTACGATATGACCGAGGTGGAATATGGTGGAGGGGGCACCGCACACGGCTGGGAGAGATCAACAGATCAACCTGTGTCTTCTAGGGTGCCCCCCTGCCCCCGTATATAAAGGAGCAAGGGGGAGGCTGGCCGGCCCCTGTAGGGCGCGCCAGGAGGAGGAGTCATCCTCCTAGTAGGAGTAGGACTCCCCTTTCCTACTCCTACTAGGAGGAGGAAAGGAAGGAGGAGAGGGAGAAGGAAGGAGAGGGAGGAAAAGGAGGAAAGGGGGGCCGGCCCCCTAGTCCAATTCAGTTTGGGCTAGGGGGGCCACGCGCCCTGCCTCCTCTCTTCCACCACTTGGCCCATGAGGCCCATTACTTCTTCCTCGTATTCCCGTAACTCCCCGGTACGCCGAAAAATACCCGAATCACTCGGAACCTTTCCGATGTCCGAATATAGTCGTCCAATATATGGATCTTTACGTCGCGACCATTTCGAGACTCCTCGTCATGCCCCCGATCTCATCCGGGACTCCGAACTACCTTCGGTACATCAAATCACATAAACTCATAATACCGATCGTCACGGAACTTTAAGCGTGCGGACCCTACGGGTTCGAGAACTATGTAGACATGACCGAGACATGTCTCCGGTCAATAACCAATAGCGGAACCTGGATGCTCATATTGGCTCCCACATATTCTATGAAGATCTTTATCGGTCAAACCGCATAACAACATACGTTGTTCCCTTTGTCATCGGTATGTTACTTGCCCGAGGTTCGATCGTCGGTATCTCAATACCTAGTTCAATCTCGTTACCGGCAAGTCTCTTTACTCATTCCGTAATACATCATCCCGCAACTAACTCATTAGTTACAATGCTTGCAAGGCTTATAGTGATGTGTATTACCGAGCGGGCCGAGAGATACCTCTCCGACAATCGGAGTGACAAATCCTAATCTCGAAATACGCCAACCCAACAAGTACCTTTGGAGACACCTGTAGAGCACCTTTATAATCACCCAGTTACGTTGTGACGTTTGGTAGCACACAAAGTGTTCCTCCGGTAAACGGGAGTTGCAAAATCTCATAGTCATAGTACATATATAAGTCATGAAGAAAGCAATAGCATAATACTAAACGATCAAGTGCTAAGCTAACGGAATGGGTCAAGTCAATCACATCATTCTCCTAATGATGTGATTCCGTTAATCAAATGACAACTCATGTCTATGGCTAGGAAACTCAACCATCTTTGATCAACGAGCTAGTGAAGTAGAGGCATACTAGTGACACTATGTTTGTCTATGTATTCACACATGTATTATGTTTCCGGTTAATACAATTCTAGCATGAATAATAAACATTTATCATGAAATAAGGAAATAAATAATAACTTTATTATTGCCTCTAGGGCATATTTCCTTCAGTCTCCCACTTGCACTAGAGTCAATAATCTAGATCACATCACCATGTGATTAACATCAATAGTTCACATCATCATGTGATTAACACCGATAGTTCACATCGCCATGTGACCAACACCCAAAGGTTTTACTAGAGTCAATAATCTAGTTCACATCGCTATGTGATTAACACCCAAAGAGTACTAAGGTGTGATCATGTTTTGCTTGTGAGATAATTTTAGTCAACGGGTCTGTCACATTCAGATCCGTAAGTATTTTGAAATTTTTTATGTCTACAATGCTCTGTATGGAGCTACTCTAGCTAATAGCTGCCACTTTCAATATGTATCTAGATCGAGACTTAGAGTCATCCAGATCAGTGTCAAAGCTTGCATCAACGTAACTCTTTACGACGAACTCTTTATGACCTCCATAACCGAGAAATATTTCCTTGTTCCACTAAGGATAATTTTTGACCGCTCTCCAGTGATCTACTCCTAGATCAATATTTTAACCTCTTGCCAAACTCCTTGTGAGGTACACAATAGGTCTGGTACACAGCATAGCATACTTTATAGAACCTATGATTGAGGCATAGGGAATGACTTTTCATTCTCTTTCTATTTTCTGCTGTGGTCGGGTTTTGAGTCTTACTCAACTTCACACCTTGCAACACAGGCAAGAACTCTTTCTTTGACTGTTTCATTTTGAACTACTTCAAAAACTTGTCAAGGTATGTACTCATTGAAAATTTTTATTAAGCGTCTTGATCTATCTCTATAGATCTTAAGAGCAGCTTCACCGAGGTCTTTCTTTGAAAAACTCCTTTCAAACACTCCTTTATGCTTTGCAGAATAATTCTACATTATTTCTGATCAACAATATGTCATTCACATATACTTATTAGAAATGCTGTAGTGCTCCCACTCACTTTCTTGTAAACACAGGCTTCACCGCAAGTCTGTATAAAACTATATGCTTTGATCAACTTATCAAAGCGTATATTCCAACTCCGAGATGCTTGCACCAGTTCATAGATGGATCGCTGGAGCTTGCATATTTTGTTAGCACCTTTAGGATTGACAAAACCTTCTGGTTGCATCATATACAACTCTTCTTTAATAAATCTATTAACGAATGCAGTTTTGTTTATCCAATTGCTAGATTTCATAAAATGCGGCAATTGCTAACAAGATTCGGACAGACTTAAGCATAGATACGAGTGAGAAACTCTCATCGTAGTCAACACCTTGAACTTGTCGAAAACCTTTTGCGACAATTCTATCATTGTAGATAATAACACTACTATCAGCGTCCGTCTTCCTCTTGAAGATCCATTTAATCTCAATGGCTTGCCGATCATCGGGCAAGTCAATCAAAGTCCATACTTTTTTCTCATACATGGATCCCATCTTAGATTTCATGGCCTCAAGCCATTTCACGGAATCTGGGCTCATCATCGCTTCCTCATAGTTCGTAGGTTCGTGATGGTCAAATAACATGACCTCTAGAACAGGATTACCGTACCACTCTGGTGCGGATCTCACTCTGGTTGACCTACGAGGTTCGGTAGTAACTTGATCTGAAGTTACATGATCATCATCATTAGCTTCCTCACTAATTGGTGTAGGAGTCACAGGAATAGATTTCTGTGATGGACTACTTTCCAATAAGGGAGCAGGTACAGTTACCTCATCAAGTTCTACTTTCCTCCCACTCACTTCTTTCGGGAGAAACTCCTTCTCTAGAAAGTATCCATTCTCAGCAACGAATGTCTTGCCTTCGGATCTGTGATAGAAGGTGTACCCAACTGTCTCTTTTGGGTATCCTATGAAGACAAATTTCTCCGATTTTGGATTTGAGCTTATCAGGATGAAACTTTTTCACATAAGCATCGCAACCCCAAACTTTAAGAAACGACAACTTTGGTTTCTTGCCAAACCATAGTTCATATGGTGTCGTCTTGACGGATTTAGATGGTGCCCTATTTAACGTGAATGCAGCTGTCTCTAATGCATAACCCCAAAAGGATAGTGGTAAATCGGTAAGAAACATCATAGATTGCACTATATCCGATAAAGTACGGTTATGACGTTCAGACACACCATTATGCTGTGGTGTTCCAGGTGGCATGAATTTGTGAAACTATTCCACATTGTTTTAATTGAAGACCAAACTCGTAACTCAAATATTCGTTTCTGCGATCAGATCATAGAAACTTTATTTTCTTGTCACGAAGATATTCCACTTCACTCTAAAATCCTTTGAACTTTTCAAATGTTTCAGACTTATGTTTCATCAAGTAGATATACCCATATCTGCTCAAATCATCTGTGAAGGTCAGAAAATAACGATACCCGCCGCGAGCCTCAACACTCGCCGGACCATATACATCAGTATGTATTATTTCCAACAAGTTTGTTGTTTGCTCCATTTTTCCGGAGAACGGAGTCTTAGTCATCTTGCCCATGAGGCATGGTTCGCAAGCATCAAGTGATTCATAATCAAGTGATTCGAAAAGCCCATCAGCATGGACTTTCTTCATGCGTTTTATACCAGTATGACCTAAACGGCAGTGCCACAAATAAGTTGCACTATCATTATTAACTTTGCATCTTTTGGCATCAATATTATGAATATGTGTATTACTACAATCGATATCCAACAAACTATTTTCATTGGGTGTATGACCATCGAAGGTTTTATTCATGTAAACAGAACAACGATTATTCTCTGTCTTTAAATGAATAACCGTATTGCAATAAATATGATCAAATCATATTCATGCTCAACGCAAACGCCAAATAACATTTATTTAGGTTTAACACTAATCCCGAAAGTATAGGGAGTGTGCGATGATGATCATATCAATCTTGGAACCACTTCCAACACACATCGTCACTTCACCCTCAACTAGTCTCTGTTTATTCTGTAACTCCTGTTTCGAGTTACTAATATTTAGCAACCGAAAAAGTATCAAATACCCAGGGGCTACTATGAACACTAGTAAGGTACACATTAATAACCTGTATATCAAATATACCCTTGTTCACTTTGCCATCCTTCTTATCCACCAAATATTCAGGGCATTTCTGCTTCCAGTGACCATTTCCTTTGCAGTGGAAGCACTCAGTTTCAGGCTTTAGTCTAGCTTTGGGATTCTTCACGGAAGTGACAACTTGCTTGCCATTCTACATGAAGTTCCCTTTATTTCCCTTTGCCCTTTTCTTGAAACTAGTGGTCTTGTTAATCATCAACACTTGATGCTTTTTCTTGATTTCTACCTTCATCGATTTCATCATCATAAAAAGCTCGGGAATCGTTTTTGTCATCCCTTGCATACTTTAGTTCATCACGAAGTTCTACTAACTTGATGATGGTGACTAGAGAATTCTGTCAACCACTATCTTATCTGGAAGATTAACCCCCACTTGATTCAAGTGACTGTAGTACCCAGACAATCTGAGCACATGCTCACTGCTTGAGCTATTCTCCTCCATCTTTTAGCTATAGAACTTGTTGGAGACTTCATATCTCTCAACTTGGGTATTTGCTTGAAATACTAACTTCAACTCCTGGAACATCTCATATGGTCCATGACGTTCAAAACGTCTTTGAAGTCCCGATTCTAAGCCGTTAAGCATGGTGCACTAAATTATCAAGCAGTCATCATATTGAGCTAGCCAAACGTTCATAACGTCTGCATCTACTCTTGCAATAGGTCTGTCACCTAGCGGTGCATATAGGACATAATTCCTCTGTGCAGCAATGAGGATAAACCTCAAGTTATGGACCCAGTCCGTGTAATCGCTACCATCATCTTTCAACTTAATTTTTTCTAGGAACACATATAAAACATAGGGAAGCAACAACGCGAGCTATTGATCTACAACATTATTTGCAAAATACTATCAGGACTAAGTTCATGATAAATTAAAGTTCAATTAATCATATTACTTAAGAACTCCCACTTAGATAGACATCCCTCTAATCATCTATGTGATCACGTGATCCATATCAACTAAACCATGTCCGATCATCACGTGAGATGGAGTAGTTTTCAATGGTGAACATCACTATGTTGATCATATCTAGTATATGATTCACGCTCGAACTTTCGGTCTCTAGTGTTCCGAGGCCATATCTGCATATGCTAGGCTCGTCTAGTTTAACCTGAGTATTCCGCGTGTGCAACTGTTTTGCACCCGTTGTATTTGAACGTAGAGCTTATCACACCCGATCATCACGTGGTGTCTCAGCACGAAGAACTTTCGCAACGGTGCATACTCAGGGAGAACACTTATACCTTGAAATTTAGTGAGAGATCATATTATAATGCTACCGTCGATCTAAGCAAAATAAAATGCATAAAAGATAAACATCACATGCAATCAAAATATGTGACATGATATGGCCATCATCATCTTGTGCCTTTGATCTCCATCTCCAAAGCATCATCATGATCTCCATCGTCACCGGCATGACACCATGATATCCATCATCTTGATCTATATCAATGTGTCATCACATGGTCGTCTCGCCAACTATTGCTCTTGCAACTATTGCTATCACATAGCGATAAAGTAAAGCAATTATTTGGCACTTGCATCTTATGCAATAAAGAGACAACCATAAGGCTTCTGCCAGTTGCCGATAACTTCAACAAAACATGATCATCTCATACAACAACTTATATCTCATCACGTCTTGACCATATCACATCACAACATGCCCTGCAAAAACAAGTTAGACGTCCTCTACTTTGTTGTTGCATGTATTACGTGGCTGCTACGGGCTGAGCAAGAACCATTCTTACCTACGCATCAAAACCACAACGATAGTTCGTCAAGTTAGTGCTGTTTTAACCTTCTCAAGGACCGGGCGTAGCCACACTCGGTTCAACTAAAGTTGGAGAAACTAACACCCGCCAGCCACCTGTGTGCAAAGCACGTCGGTAGAACCAGTCTCGCGTAAGCGTAGGCGTAATATCGGTCCGGGCCGCTTCATCCAACAATACCGCCGAACCAAAGTATGACATGCTGGTAAGCAGTATGACTTATATCGCCCACAACTCACTTGTGTTCTACTCGTGCATATAACATCTACGCATAAAACCAGGCTCGGATGCCACTGTTGGGGAACGTAGTAATTTCAAAAAATTCCTACGCACACACAGGATCATGGTGATGCATAGCAACGAGAGGGGAGAGTGTTGTCCACGTTCCCTCGTAGACCGAAAGCAGAAGCGTTAGCACAACACGGTTGATGTAGTCGTACGTCTTCATGATCCGACCGATCCAAGTACCGAACGTACGGCACCTCCGAGTTCAGCACACGTTCAGCTCGATGACGTCCCGCGGACTCCGATCCAGCAGAGTTTCGCGGGAGAGTTCCGTCAGCACGACGGCGTGATGATGGTGATGATGTTGCTACCGACGCAGGGCTTTGCCTAAGCACCGCTACGATATGACCGAGGTGGAATATGGTGGAGGGGGGCACCGCACACGGCTGGGAGAGATCAACAGATCAACCTGTGTCTTCTAGGGTGCCCCCTGCCCCCGTATATAAAGGAGCAAGAAGGAGGCTGGCCGGCCCCTGTAGGGCGCGCCAGGAGGAGGAGTCATCCTCCTAGTAGGAGTAGGACTCCCCTTTCCTACTCCTACTAGGAGGAGGAAAGGAAGGAGGAGAGGGAGAAGGAAGGAGAGGGAGGAAAAGGAGGAAAGGGGGGTCGACCCCCTAGTCCAATTCGGTTTGGGCTAGGGGGGGCGCGCGCCCTGCCTCCTCTCTTCCACCACTTGGCCCATGAGGCCCATTACTTCTTCCTCGTATTCCCGTAACTCCCCGGTACACCGAAAAATACACGAATCACTCGGAACCTTTCCGATGTCCGAATATAGTCGTCCAATATATCGATCTTTATGTCTCGACCATTTCGAGACTCTTCGTCATGCCCCCGATCTCATCCGGGACTCCGAACTACCTTCCGTACATCAAATCACATAAACTCATAATACCGATTTTCACAGAACTTTAAGCGTGCGGACCCTACGGGTTCGAGAACTATGTAGACTTGACCGAGACACGTCTCCGGTAAATAACCAATAGCGGAACCTGGATGCTCATATTGGCTCCCACATATTCTACGAAGAGCTTTATCGGTCAACCCGCATAACAACATACGTTGTTCCCTTTGTCATCGGTGTGTTACTTGCCCGAGGTTCGATCGTCGGTATCTCAATACCTAGTTCAATCTCGTTACCGGCAAGTCTCTTTACTCGTTCCGTAATACATCATCCCGCAACTAACTCATTAGTTACAATGCTTGCAAGGCTTATAGTGATGTGTATTACCGAGTGGGCCCAGAGATACCTCTCCAACAATCGGAGTGACAAATCCTAATCTTGAAATACGCCAACCCAACAAGTACCTTTGGAGACACCTGTAGAGCACCTTTATAATCATCCAGTTACATTGTGATGTTTGGTAGCACACAAAGTGTTCCTCCGGTAAACGGGAGTTGCATAATCTCATAGTCATAGGAACATGTATAAGTCATGAAGAAAGCAATAGCATAATACTAAACGATCAAGTGCTAAGCTAACGGAATGGGTGAAGTCAATCACATCATTCTCCTAATGATGTGTACCTGTTAATCAAATGACAACTCGTGTCTATGGCTAGGAAACTCAACCATCTTTGATCAACGAGCTAGTCAAGTAGAGGCATACTAGTGACACTATGTTTGTCTATGTATTCACACATGTATTATGTTTCCGGTTAATACAATTCTAGCATGAATAATAAACATTTATCTTCAAATAAGGAAATAAATAATAACTTTCTTATTACCTCTAGGGCATATTTCCTTCAAGAAGATCAAGTCTCGGAAGAATCCTACCAAGATGAAAGGACAGAAGTATTGAGGAAAAGGTTATGCCACTACTGGAAGAGCCCAGAAAAGGAATTTTCTCGAGAATCTGAGGAGACCGACACTGTCAAGAATAAGGATGGAGTAATTGAGTTTTGATGGAACCGTAACAATGCTTCTAAGGGTGGTAGCACCCGAGACCCCGGAGACGATCGATGGATTTTGAGAAGACCTCGAACCTAACCTATTTCTTTCTAGCCTCTCCGAATCCCAAAATTCTAAATTTGGAATGTTATATTAAATAGATAGATTTGATTGCTTGTTTGATTGATTGTGTGAAATTGAGTGAAATTCGAAACTCTTTGAAAGTTAAATGAGAGGGAATAAAAGCACATTCCAAACTTTCATTTTTGCATTTATGATCTCCGTGAATTTAAAATCTTTTCATCACAAAACCCTTGAGAGAAGATGACATGACTTCTTCCATTTATTTAAAGAGTTTTTGAAAACATTTGAATTTCATTTGAAAATATTTCAAATTCAGAACTTTAAGCAACTCAATGATTTTCATGACAGAAGATAAAATGACTTCTTCAAAACATATGAAATATGAGTTGGAAGTTTAAGAGGATCAAATTCAAAGTCCTTTTGAAATTATTTTCAATTTGGAGTTATTTGGTTTTTATTCAAATTATTTTTCTCCAAAAATAAAATATATGGAAAATAGGGTAACATGATTCCCTACAATAAAAAATTGGAGAGAAATAAATTTGAAATCATTTTGGTATTTTTTTAAAAATGATTTTTAGGAGGTTTTATTGCAACAGTAGCACTCTTTGCTTTATTTGAATTTTTGTGGATTTTATTTGATGCTAAAAAATGTTCACGTTGTAGAAAATCTTTTTTTGAAAATTCTCTTCTATGCTTATATAATCCCGGCGGTCGACTGTGGGCTGGCGGCCACGGTGGCCGACGATGGGGTGGCGGCCAAGACCACCACCTCCCGCCTTTGGGTCGCGGTGGCGGAGTGGGTGATGGCCACGATGGCCGGCAGTGGGGTGGCGGCCACGACGGCCACCTCCCGCCTTCGGGCCTCGGCGGCGGAGCGGGAGATGGCCCTGGCTTTCGAAGATGGTGTGGCGGCAACGGTGGCCGGCAACAGCTGCTGACGGGTGGAGAACCACGCGAGGGAGACGGATCTCTTGGTGGTGTACATCATCGACCCGGCCGTGGTGGACGACTACATCAACAGCGTTGAGCAGTTGCTTACTGGAGACAAGTATAAGGTGGTTGGCATCGACCTCCAGTACAGCGCCGGTCGTCCCGGCATAGATCAGAAGGTTACCGTCCCCCAGTTGTGCGTGCGCCATCATGTCCTCATCTACCACTACTGCATGGCCACAGAGCCTTACGACCGTTTCAATAGGTTTGTCAACAGCACTGACTACAAGTTCGCCATGGTGGATACCACCAACGATGTAAAAGCGCTCAGTGTTACGGGCTTGGCCTGCAAGAACCTTGTCGAAATCCATGACCACTACACGGTCTGGGGCAGCACGAAGAAGGACTCCCTGGTCGAACTCGCCTCGGCCATCATCGACCCCTACTACGAAAAGATGAAGCAGGATGCCTAGAGAATAAGTCTCGTATCCTGGCACAGGGCCTGGATGCAGCAACTGGATGAACCTCACCTCATGTTTGCGGCCAAGAGCATGTACACATGCTACGAGATGCATGGGCAGATCGTTGACATGAGGAAGTGCCTCGTTACCCAAATCGACGAGCCCGGATCGAGCCACAAGCAGAGCAAGCGTCACAAGAAGTAGATGATGATCAGATGATCGTTTATGCTAGTTAATCATGCATGTAACATATAGTTACTTTATTGGTGTGTGTGGAAATGTCATGTGTGTAGTAGCCACCTATGTAATTATGCATGTAATAGTTTACTTTGGTGTGTGCAAATGCCATGGTTGTAGTAGCCACCTATGTAAGTGGATGTTTAATTTGGTTATGCAAGCATCTCCTTATAAGTGTGTGTGTGTGTGTGTGTGTGTGTGTGTGTATATATGTTGTTGTTCTGTATGCGATCCCATCGCACAACACACACCTCTTATTAGCAGCAACCGTCTGTGTTATTATCGGTCTTCACACACATTTCTGATTACAGACCTGTTTGCCGTGTATCACACACATCTTGTTAAGTTGAACCGTTTCTGTTCTCATGTCTCAACGCAAACAGTTCATCCGAGTGAACAGCATGCCGTATATCGCACACACCATGATCTGGTTGACCGTTCCTTTTGTGTTGCCTAATCACAAACAGTTCATCTAACTGAACCGTATGTTGTGTATCGTACACGCCTTCATCTGGCTGCCCGTTTCTTTTGTTCCTCCTCATCGCAAATAGTTAATTGAACTGAACCGTATGCCCTTCATCGCACACGCAAGTAAAACCTGAACCGTGTTTGATGCATCCGTCATCGCAAATGTTTTACACATTTCTAACAGTTTTCATACAACACCGTTTGCGATTATTGCATCACACACAGTTTCTCGAAGGGTCTCTGATCATAGTGTCGCATTAGCAGCATCCTGCAGTAGTGACGAGATCAAAATAGGTATCCAGTTCAAGGTTGTTTGGTACTTGCCTTTAATTCCAGGGTTGAGGCGTTTGCGTGCAAACCCTAGAGGGGCAAAGAGGTTGCAGTGGCATCATGATGAGCGAACTATGGATAAATATCTGAGGGACCCGAAAGATGGGGCTCAGTGGGAATTAATCAAAAACAAGTTTAAAGACTTTGTCGATCCTAGAAGCATAAGGCTCGGGGAGTGTACTGACGAGATGAGTCCTTTTGGTGATATGAGCACCAAACATAGCACATGGCTGGTGCTTCTGTGCATATATAATCTAGATCCTTGGTTGTTTATGAAGAAAATATACATTATGATGTCAATGATTATCCAAGGCCCAAAGCAACCTAGAAATGACATCGACATTTAATTTCAGCTACTATTAGAAGAACTGCTGGTAGTGTGGGTAAAAGATCCTGCTATAAAATGTTATGATGCTTACAAAAAGGAGATTTTCGATCTACATGTGATGGTGTCGCACACCATTCAAGATATGTTGGCATTAGGCAACACATTGGGGTAGAAAACAAAGGGAGATGTAGGGTGTGTCACATGCATGGATAGGACAGCTAGCAGATTTCTTCCCAACTCGCGCAAGACCGTGTATTTGTGTAATCGTTGGTTCTAACGGAGAAATCATCCATACCAAAAGATGAAAGCTGAATTTGATGGTACGAATGAGTTAGATTTGGGCCCAAGACCTTATGATGTGGAGGTGGTCCACAACATGGCTAAACAAATTAATGTTGTGCTTGGCAAGAACCACACTTTGATGGTGAAACAAACACCAAGGAATCAAGTGTTTAAGAAGAAATCGGTGTTCTGGAAATTACCTTACTGGGAGATTCTACGTGTATGTCACTCCATCGATGTCATGCACATAGAGAAGAATGTATGTGAAAGCATCCTTGGTACTCTTCTCAAGATTAAAGGTAAAACAAACGATGGTGGCGGTGTGTCGGTACAACAAACCCCGGGTCAGTTGCCCAGACCGTGCACAGGCCTTAGAGCAAGGTTGCGACATCCAAGACCAGGCCAAGCAGAAGAGGTCAGCTCTTTGAGGAATCAATTGGCGGATCGAGAAGAACAAGACAAGCCAAAGGAAGCAATATACCACTAAGGGAAAGCCTCACCTGCCGGGCAGGCGAGCCTGGCGAGGTCGAGGTTTCCCCAGAGACAAGCCTCAAGACTGCCCCAGCAAGCTTGCCGGGTACACCAACGGCGGACCACCACGCCAAGGCTCCACCGCTCCACCACACAACGACGCAAGTCATCGATCGGTGCGGTGTCAAGCCCGCAAGTGACTAACTGGCTATGTCTTTACACATGGCAGCCTTCATCTGGCTGCCCGTTTCTTTTGGTCCTCCTTATCACAAACAGTTAATTGAACTGAACCGTATGCCCTTCATCGCACACGCAACTAAAACCTGAACCGTGTTTGATGCATCCGTCATCGCAAATGTTTTACACATTCCTAACGGTTTTCATACAACACCGTTTGCGATTATTGCATCGCACACAGTTTCTCGAAGGGTCTCTGATCGTAGTGTCGCGTTAGCAGCATCCTGCAGTAGTGACGGGATCAAAATAGGTATCCAGTTTAAGGTTGTTTGGTACTTGCCTTTAATTCTAGGGTTGAGGCATTTGCGTGCAAACCGTAGAGGGGCAAAGAGGTTGCAGTGGCATCATGATGAGCGAACTACGGATAAATATCCGAGGCACCCGAAAGATGGGGCTCAGTGGGAATTAATCAACAACAAGTTTAAAGACTTTGTCGATCCTAGAAGCATAAGGCTCGGGGAGTGTACTGACGGGATGAGTCCTTTTGGTGATATGAGCACCAAACATAGCACATGGTTGGTGCTTCTGTACATATATAACCTAGATCCTTGGTTGTTTATGAAGAAAAGATACATTATGATGTCAATGATTATCCAAGGCCAAAATCAACCTGGAAATGACATCGACATTTAATTTCAGCTACTATTAGAAGAACTTCTGGTAGTGTGGGTAAAAGATCCTGCTATAAAATGTTATGATGCTTACAAAAAGGAGATTTTCGATCTACATGTGATGGTGCCGCACACCATTCAAGATATGTTGGCATTAGGCAACACATTGGGGCAGAAAACAAAGGGAGATGTAGGGTGTGTCACATGCATGGATAGGACAGCTAGCAGATTTCTTCCCAACTCGCGCAAGACCGTGTATTTGTGTCATCGTAGGTTCTAACGGAGAAATCATCCATACCGAAAGATGAAAGCTGAATTTGATGGTACGACTGAGTTAGATTTGGGCCCAAGACCTTATGATGTGGAGGTGGTCCACAACATGCCTGAACAAATTAATGTTGTGCTTGGCAAGAACCACACTTTGATGGTGAAACAAACACCCAGGAATCAAGTGTTTAAGAAGAAATCGGTGTTCTGGAAATTACCTTACTGGGAGATTCTACGTGTATGTCACTCCATCGATGTCATGCACATAGAGAAGAACGTATGTGAAAGCATCCTTGGTACTCTTCTCAAGATTAATGGTAAAACAAAGGATGGTGGCAGTGTGTCGGTACAACAAACCCTGGGTCAGTTGCCCAGACCGTGCACAGGCCTGAGAGCAAGGTTGCGACATCCAAGACCAGGCCAAGCAGAAGAGGTCAGCTCTTTGAGGAATCAATTGGCGGATCGAGAAGAACAAGACAAGCCAAAGGAAGCAATATACCACTAAGGGAAAGCCTCACCTGCCGGGCAGGCGAGCCTGGCGAGGTCGAGGTTTCCCCAGAGACAAGCCTCAAGACTGCCCCAGCAAGCTTGCCGGGTACACCAAGGGCGGACCACTACGCCAAGGCTCCACCGCTCCACCTCACAGCGACGCAAGTCCTCGATCGGTGCGGTGTCGAGCCACCAAGTGACTAACTGGCTATGTCTTTACACATGGTAGCCACTTTCGAGGGAAATCACCTCCAAATGACACCCGTCCAGAGACATGTCAAGCAGGCAGACAAGAGGGCGGCCGAACTGCCCAACAAGGCTTGACGGGCATGCCGAGATGTGACACTATGCGACCCATTTAATGCGCTCTACCCTGTCATTGTTTGCTATCTAATCAGTACACAATGACTGATTTGCCATTGTGGTGACCCCTTGATCTATAAAAGGGGGGCCATGGCAACCATAGAAAGGATCCGGCCCTTGTACACTCATACATGCGTAGCTGCTCACGCCCCGAGGCAACCATGTTGGGAAAGAGCATTGCGTCTCCACTACTATCCTCTCCTCAATCCACCAAAGCAGGAGTAGGGTTTTACGCCTCGCGACAGCCCGAACCTGGGTAAAACTGCCCGTGTGATCTCTGTCATGTTGCGCGACGTTCTCCGCCCTTTGTGCAATGTGCTCATCCCCCATGCCGAACCACAAGGGGCTGATGGCCCCATAGGTGGTCGTGGTTTCCCACAACATCTTTGGCGCGCCAGGTAGGGGGAAGCGCTTGCGCAAACCCGAGAAGCGTACGCAGCGCGTCATCTTCATCATCATTTTCTTCATCAATAGCTCCATCGTCCATGGCGCCCAAGAAGAAGCCCGGTGCCGCAACCCACCTGTCCTCCTTGAAGGCCCCGTCGCACGCAGCCGCCGACACCGCAGGGGCTACGGGGACGCACGGGGATGTGGACACTACGGGGGACATGGTTGATGCAGGCGGCGTCGTCACCACCTCCTCTATGGCCGAAACAGGAGTAGGAGGCACCAGAGTAGGACAGCACCAATAGCATCCTAACGGCCACACTCCAAAAGGTACGGGTGGAGAGATCATTTTGTCTGCACCTCTCCGCCCGGCCGAAGGGCACAGCCACAGCGGCCGCACTTGATCTAGGGCGAATCGCAACTCTCCGGCTACTCCCGCTTCGGGCGCGGCCACAGGGCATGCGCCACCTCCGAACGAGTTGACACAGCCGATGCGCCAAACAGAGCCGCTGGTCCTCAAGCGCCTCCACCTCATCACCACGCCACCCTGGCACCTAGCTCACGACAGCGAGGACACCGCGCAGCCACTACCGGCACCATCAGGACCCAGGCGACGTTACGGTATACGTCGTCATCCATGCCAAGCACCGCTTCGGAGGCCATGGTGCGGGCTCAGCTGCTGTTGAGATTTCCGCCAGTGGCCGATCAGATGGACGAGTGGAGAGCCACCATTCAGAGCCTGATTGGTTTAGCCGAGGCAGGAGGATCACAGCGAGCTGGCCCGCCACGGCCTCCCCAGGTGACGACTACGGCCCACGCTGCTGGCCGTGTGGAAGGGGCCACCCCCACGGTGTAGTCCCCTCCGCGGCAGCCAGTGCAGGGACCATAGCTGGAGCCACGCATCCAAGAACCCGACGACGTCTTGGTGGCTTCATCTGACCCTCGAGTGTGTCAAGGGCAACGGCGAGTCCTGGAGGACAGGCAAAGGGAAGGTGCGCGCGTCACCATCGAGCGACGCCGCGACACCCACCGCCAGTCCGATATGTGTAATGGCCCTGACATCGACGAGCCCGCGCTCGGCGAAGGTGGATACCTACCTTTTGAGGTTGGGTGCCCCGCCTTCACCCGTGAGTTGCGGCAAGTCCGTTGGCCATCCACTCGCACTTTCAAGCCAGAAATACCAGAGAAGTGTGATGGGAGACTAAACCCGGAAGAGTTCTTTAGCATCTACACCATCATTTTTCAAGTTGCCGCGGGAAGAGATGAATAGGTGTTCGACAACTACTTCCCTTTAGCGCTCAAGCCAAATGTGAGGTCTTGGCTGATGCACCTGCCGGACAACCCCATTTCAACCTAGGCTGACCTGTGCCATGACTTTGTTGGCGTCTTCACCGGAGGCCATCAAGAACCAGGGCGGCCCAGTGACTAGCAACTCCTCCCGTAGAAGGAAGGAGAGACTCTATGGAAGTATATGCAGAGGTTTAGCCAAGTACACAGGAACTGTAGGATCGAAAGTAGGTGTAGAGGGGGGTGATTAGACTACTTGACCAAATAAAAACCTAGCCTTTTCCCAATTTTAAGTCTTGGCAGATTTTAACAACTTAGCACAAGTCAAGCAATCAATCTACACATGCAATTCTAAGAGTATAGCAGTGGAATGTAAATCATTGCATATGAAGGTAAAGGGAGGGGTTTAGAAAGGCAAACAATGTAGACACGGAGATTTTTGGCGTGGTTCCGATAGGTGGTGCTATCGTACATCCACGTTGATGGAGACTTCAACCCACGAAGGGTAACGGTTGCGCGAGTCCACGGAGGGCTCCACCCACGAAGGGTCCACGAAAAAGCAACCTTGTCTATCCCACCATGGCCATCGCCCACGAAGGACTTGCCTCACTTGGGTAGATCTTCACGAAGTAGGAGATCACCTTGCCCTTACAAACTCCTTGGTTCAACTCCACAATCTTGACGGAGGCTCCCAAGTGAGACCTAACCAATCTAGGAGACACCACTCTCCGAAAGGTAATAGATGGTGTGTTGATGATGAACGCCTTGCTCTTGTGCTTCGAATGATAGTCTCCCCAACACTCAACTCTCTCACACAGATTTGGATATGGTGGAAAGATGATTTGAGTGGAAAGCAACTTGGGGAAGGCTAGAGGTGAAGATTCATGTGGTTAGATTGGAATGTCTTGGGCTCAACACATGAGTAGGTGGTTCTCTCTCAGAAAATGAATGGTGGAAGAGTAGGCACGTTCTGATGGTGCTCTCTCTGATGGATAGGAGGGTGGAGGGGTATATATAGCCTCCACACAAAATCTAACAGTTACACACAAAAGAGCCAACTCGGTCAGACCAAATAGATGAACTCGGTGAGACCGATTAAGTTCAAAATGTGAACGTTAGGTTTTTCGGTGGGACCGACATGATCAACTCGGGGGACCGATGAGCTAGGCTTAGGGCAAGACTTGATCTCGGTTTGACCGATTACTTCAACTCGGTGAGACCTATTTCATTAACAAGCAAACATATACAGAGAGTTGGTCAGGCAAACTCGGTGGGACCGATCGCTCCTTTCAGTGATACCGAAATGTTACGAAAGTGAAATAGAGAGTTTGCACTGTGAGCTCGGTGGGACCGATCGCTCATTTTGCTGAGACCAAAACATTACGAAGGGAAGCAGAGAGTTTGCAGTCCCATCTCGGTGAGACCGAGATCCCTATCAGTGAGACCGAACAGATTAGGGTTTCTGGCTATGGCTATGTCAAGTGCGGTGGCGCCGAATGAATCAAATCGGTGGGGCCGAGTTTGACTTTAAGTTTAGGACATATTTGGAATTGAGAAAATGGTTGAGGGATTTGGAGCATATCACTAAGCATTTTGAGCAAGTATACCATTAAGCAACACCTCATCCCCTTTTAATAGTATTGGCTTTCCTATGGACCCAAGTGATCTTGGATCACTAAAATAGAAATGAAGAGTCTTGAGCTTTTGCCAATATTTTTCCTTAGCATTTTGAGGGGTCCACTTCTCTAGTCCATGCCATGCCAATCATTGAACTTTCTGAAATAATCATCTTGAAAGGATACTAGTTCAATGAGCTATATGCTGTTATGAATTACCAAAACCACCCAGGGATTAGTTGCACTTCCAGTCTCCCCCTTTTTGGTAAATGATGACAACATATAGATCAAAGCTTCGACAAATGATAATAGGAATGAAATATATCGCCGCTTTGAGAAGTATATGATAAGAAAGAGCCCCCCGTAAATTTGTGCGTTATTTATGATTTGCTTTGAACGCAAATGCACAATCGATTAGGATCATGGGTTACTCTTCCATGTCACATACATCTTGGTGGAGTGCTCAAAATGATAGAATAAAAATAACATGCACTCATCACCAAGACAAATATTGTAGCAAACATACGGGCAAAACGAGCAAATAAGTAGCAAGAGAGACAAATAAGAAGCAAAACACTCTCTCTCTCTCGAAGCCTATGATCTATACACTTTCTCCCGCTTTGGCAACAAGTTACCAAAAAGCTTGAAAAGGCATAGTGCTATTGACACTATAAGCATGATCTCTTGGAGCTCCCGAGTGCGAAGATGGCGTGGAGAGAACATCATCTGCAAAGACTTCGGCTGATGTCTGAGGAACTGGAGGGGTTGCCACTGGAGGGGCAACTGAGGCTGTGGCTACAGGTGCTGAAGTTGTGTCCCTTGTGTCACTGACTGGCACAGCTGCAGACCATTGTGCTCTAGGCACCCTCTGATAAGCATCTGTAGTAGATCTTCCTCTCCTCTCCTCTGCTTCTTCTTGGAGTTGCTCAACTACAGTCTGAATCTCTGTGACCTTCAAGTCTAGATCATAAAACTTAGTCTCAATGATTCTCTCAAGACTTTCTTGGTTTTGAGTCAGGGTAGTTAGTCCTTTCTCAATTCTCGCTGTATCTTCAAGTAGATTGCTAAGCTGCTACTGCGTGATCTTGAGATTTGCAGCCGAGGCATCTGGAATCTTGGAAGCCTTTTCTGCCTTAGCCTTCTCTCTCTTCTCCTACGCCCCAACAGAAGTGGGATGTGAAGCATCCATGACAACTATGTTATCCTCAAAATCTGGCCTCAAGGGAAGATGCTCAATATCTAGCAAATATGTGTCTGTGCCCACCTTGGAATTAATGAGCATCTGAATCTGTGGGGCACAGCCACATGATCTTTTCTGATTAGCTGCAGTCCTCTTAACAATCTCAACTATGAAGGTCATCACCTTAAACTTCTTTGGCACATCAAACATATGCAGCAAATTGATTGAATGCCCTCTGATCATCCTATCATCTCCAGACTTGGGAAACAATGCGTGCCTCAGGATTGTGTTGATTGTTGGCAGCCCTGATAGAAGATAGTAGACTGAGCCAAACTTGTGGGTCTCCAAGGCATCATCTGGTATCTCCTTGTACATGTGTGCCATGGAGTTGTGGTCCTTCCTGGGCTTGGCATACACATCAGTATCATCATCAGCCTCTTCAGGAGCATGGATCAGCTCAGCCCACTCATCAATAGAAGATTGGTACATTGTACCCTCTGTCATCCAGACAATCTTGCCATCAGGATAAAAATGGGCCATAGCATAGAACTGAATCACCATCTCATCATTTCATTTGGTTAGTTTCTGACCGACAAAAGCATCAACTCCATTCATTCTGAAGCTCTTACGAACTCCAGGAAAGTGGTCTTCATTGTCATCTATGTAAGTCCAATCAAACCGTCTCATGTCACTGACTATGGGCTTCTTGTCCAGGAGGACAGTCTCATTGAAGTCATATTGTTCCATGGTGTGGAACCTGTAATCCATAGCAGTCCTTCTTCTTGTAGCATAAAGATCAGTTTGCCTCCATAGTCTGAGACCTGCATCTTTCCGTAACTTCATGTTTTCTACAATGGGATGTGTCATCATGATCAGGTATCTTGGGCTTGAGCTTTCTGAGCACTTGGGCCTCATCATCTTCCTGAACCTCAGGCACTGGGCCCTTGTTTCTCTCAGCAGCTGGGATGTTTCTTGTGCTTCTCTTAGGTGTAGATTGCTTAGGAGCTTCAGCTTGTAAAGATTGCTTGGGAGCAGTATTGGGCTTAGAAGGAGCAGCCCCTGACTTGATTGCATCTCCCATCAATTTCTATGTCTTGGGAGCTAGTGCAGCATCTTCTTCATCATCTTGAGCTGGGTCTTTCATCATTGAGGATCTGCCAATTACCCTGGCCATGGTCTTCTTGACCCTTTCCTTTCTATTCTTGCCTCCAGCAGCTTCTTCTTCTCTAGGTTCCAGAGAGAATTCCATGGTTTCCTGAGTTGAAGCTCTAACTTTTGACATAGGCTTCCTCTAAGCATGAGCCTTCTTCTTCATCCCTGGCTTAATGCCAACAACAGCATCAACTTGCTAATTCTTGATCAACTTCTTCTTAGAAGTGACTTCCTCATCAGCAATATAATCCTCATTTTCAGATTCTGAGGTTCTCTTCTTCCTATGCCTAGTAGCAGCCTTAGGCAGATTGTTGGGTGTGCTTCTGCTACCGTCATCAGAGCTGCTTGAGGGACTAGTGCCATCACTGAGATTTTGGTGCTCCTCTAACCTGTTCTGGTTGTCACTCTGGTCTGACATTGCTGAAACTGACCCTGCGAACATATGGGTATAGGTAGAGTGGCTGAGCATGAAAAAGTACAGCTGTTTTGGCAAAAAGAATGATTCAAAAACATAATTTGTTTTCTGTAGAAAGCATTTCGGAGCTACCGATATGACAACCTCGGTGACACCGAAGCAACTTTAGAGTCTAAACTTGTGAAATCAGTCAGACCGAGACACAGTTGGGCGACTCCGAGATGCTAGGGTTTCACAAAGAAAGTAAACTCGGTCACACCGATTTGTACACTTCGGTCATGCCGAGTAGTACATGTGCAATGGCCTGGGCCAAATCGGTGAGACCGAATATTTCAAATTGGTCAGTCCGAGATGAGTTCGGTGGAAAACCTAACCCTAAGTTTTTGGATCAAAACTAATCTAAAGGAAGTTTTAATTGGATAGGACTATTTCAATTGTGGCAAGAATCATGCCATTGTCTTTGTGCTAAGAATCGGAGTGTAGAAAGCACAAAGGGTCGAGTTCATACCCTAGCTTGGTGATGAACCCGCTACGGCGACAACGGCGGCGAAGATTTCTATTGACGGTAGAGGACACCAGCGGCAGGTGGTCGCGGGCGAGGAGGATACAATCTGGAGACCTCGAGACGGGAGAGCTGGACAGGTGCGGGCGAGGCGTTTGGAGAAATTTCCAAATTTTCAGCCCGGGTATATATATCCAGACTCTGTCAGTGTGACCGAGTGGAACGACTCGGTGGCACCAAGATGCATAAGTGAGGTTACCACTTTTACATAAAGCATTGTTGTGTTCACACCATTAGAGTTGCTTTAGCCTAATTCTCAGAGCAAAGCTCCCCCTAGATGTGATATCCCCCCCAAGAGGGATGAACTAACCTTGGGTTTTGTTGATGATGACTTCATGTAGGTGTTGAAGATGTAGATTCTCAATGTTGATGTAGATCATTTGGAGCAATCCATTGGACTGAGTTGCACTTTCAATACCTACATGGGTTAGTCCCACAAGGAATACACAAGGATATCCATAGACATAGAGTGGAATTCACGCACGATGTTGTCCTTGAAAGCATTTGGTTACCTTGTCCCATGTCTTACCAACAAAAGGGTTTGTGACTCCCTTAACTTGTGCAAGATGTGGAAGGTGATTGCACTTGTCCTTGCCAAATGAATATGAGTGAAGTTTGTTGGCGGAGTCACCCTCAAGAATTCTCCAGTTCTTCTTCTTCAGGATCCACATCATCTTGATGGGAATCCTTGGAGTTGTAGTCGTACTTGATGAAGTAGAACTTGATATAGTCTTGGGAACCCACTTGACCAAGGCCTTAGGAGCTTCTTCAAATGCATCAATCTCCTCTTGAAGCTTGTCCTTGCTTTTAGCTTGTGGTCTTGTGGAGGAAGATCGTCTTGAGCTTGTGTTCCCTTCAAAGAAGTGGGAACATACTTCTCTTGTTGAGGAACAAACTTCGTCTTGGGGTATTGATCTTCTTCCCATTCAACTCCATTGGCATTGAACTTGCGTTCAAAACCAACACCTTGATTCTTCCGGTGCCTTCCTTGCTTGCGTAAAATTTCCTCAAATTGCTTACTTACGGCAAGGCTCTTGTAAACACCTTTCTCTATTATTCCCTTCAATAAGCTATTTTCTTGCTCAAGTGTAACTTGGCTAAGAGAATCATTAGTGGAATCAAGATAACTACTAGAAGCAACAATATTGGATTTAACATGATTATTTTTATTACTAGAAGAAGAATCTTTCTTGCTCATGTTGCTAGATTTTACTTGTGGCATGTAAGTAGACAAGAGTAAAAGCTTGGCAATGTAAGAAGAACTTTTCTTACAAAGATCATCATTTATTGCTTTTAAGAACCCATGCTCTTGCTCTAGATTGAGCTTTTCAAAGTGTAGCTTCTCATGAGTCTTTAAGAGCTCTCGATGATCCTCTAAGGTAGTTTCATGAGCTAACTTAACAATGTTTAGTTCTTTAGTTAGACGCTCAATCTCCTTCCTATCATCATCATTCTTTTTATCTTGATTAACATGATTAATAGCAATTTTATCATAGTTTTCATCACTAGAGTTGTCAACAAGTAAATCATCATCACCTAGCAAATCATCTTCATCACTATTAAAATCAACATACTCGCGGTGTGATACCTTGGGGCCTTTAGCCATGAAGCATCTTCCAATTCCTTCATTTGGTGAATCAAATATGTCGTAGGAGTTGGATGACACAAGTGCAAGACCGGCAACACCTTCATCTTCAGTATATTCAGGGTCGGAGTGATAGCTTCTCTCGGAGTGGTTGTCGGAGTCGGAGCCGGATACGCATTCACCAACATGAGCTTGATGTCTTTGTCTTGTGTACCTCTTTGATGACTTGTGCTTCCTTTCCGAATCCTTGCTTATGCGAGAGGATCTCCATTCAAAACGATCATCTCTACTCCTTCTTTCTCTTGGTGGTGATTCTTCTCATTTGCTTCTCCTTTTAGGTGAGTCTTCTCTTCTTTTGCAGGGAGCCGTACACTCACTAGAGCAGTGTACAGGTCTTCCACAATTGTAGCAATTGCGATCGCGACAAGAAGATCTTTTGTCATTGTACGACCTTGACTTGTGACTTCTCTATTTGCTTCTACTCTTGTAGAACTTGTTGAAGTTCTTCACCATTAGGCTCAATTCTTCATTGAAGACTTTTTTTATCACATGATGATGTAGGAGGATCACATGAGGCTTTGTAAGCACCACTAGACTTGTTGTGAAGCTCTTCTTTATCCTTGAGTGACATCTCATGAGCAACAATTCTACCAATGACTTCTGTTGGCTTGAGATCTTTGTAATTGGGCATCATTTGGATCAATGTGCACACGGTATCATACTTTCCATCCAAGGCTCTTAGGATCTTCTTCATGATGAATCTGTCGGTCATCTCTTCACTTCCTAAGCCGGCATCTCATTTTTTATGAGAGCAAGCCTAGAGTACATTTCAGCGATACCTTCACCATCCTTCATTTCGAACTTGTCAAGTTGACTTTGAATCACTTCCAATTTGGATTCCTTGACGGACTCGGTACCTTCGTGCATATCAATCAAAGTATCCCAAATTTCCTTTGCAATCTCAAGACGGTTGATTTTGGTGAATTCTTCGGGGCACAATCCGTTGAAGTGGATATCACAAGCTTGAGAGTTGTATTGCAACATCTTCAATTCTTCCGCGGTTGCTTCACGATTCGGTTCTCTTCCGTCGAAGAATTCACCTTTCAAGCCAATACACAGAATAGCCCAAACGGCGGGGTTATGTCCAAGAATATGCATTTTCATCTTATGCTTCCAACTAGCAAAATTAGTGTCATCAATGTAAGGACCTCTATGGTGGTAATTTCCCTCGCTAAACGCCATACTCTTCGAGGTTGTGAAACCAAGGCTATGATCACCAAAGCTATGGAATCAAGGCAAATGGAGACCAAAGCTCTAATACCACTTGTAGGATCGAAAGTAGGTCTAGAGGGGGTCATTAGACTACTTGACCAAATAAAAACCTAGCCTTTTCCCAATTTTATGTCTTGGCAGATTTTAACAACTTAGCACAAGTCAAGCAATCAACCTACACATCACTACAAAAAAGACACATCCGTGACATTTTGGGCCGAACGAATTTTTGTTCTTTCATGCTTATGACACTTCTATGACGATAATTGTGACAAAGCCGGTATCATCATAGATGTCGTGGTCTCCTACTTCTATGACAAAAATCATGACAGAAAATGGGCTTTTCGTCCTGGGCGGGCCGGAGACGCAGCTGCATGACATTCTTAGGGCCGTCCATGACAGAAAAAACCATGGTAGAAGCGAGGGCGGGGAAAATATCGGGGACCTCCCGGTTACGGTGGGTGGTCGGGGGCCGAGCGATGCGCGTTTCTCTCGTACACATACGCGCGTGGGTGCGAGGTGTTGGGCTCTAACTGAACCCGAGCGATTGCACTGCAGGCTACGTGTTACTGAACCTAAGCGATCGATCAATGGCTGTTAACTGAACCCGATCGAGCGATTCCTTCGCTACTGCTGCTAACAGAAGCCGATCGAACCTGCTGCTAACTGAACCAGCTACAGTGAGCGTTGTTGGGCGGGTTGGATGAACAGTTCCCAGTGGGGGGGTGGATGAACAGGACCCCGTGGTAGTAGAGGCCGTTGCCGCGGGATGAACAGGACCCCGATTGATCGAGCCGGTGTAGGGCTGGATGAACAGGACCGCGTGGGGGGCTGGATGAACAGGACGACCCCGTGGAGGGCTGGTTGAATAGTAGCTGGTGGAGGGCTGGATGAACAGTAGCCGGTGGAGGGGTGGTTCAACAAGACCCCGTGGAGAGGGCCAGTTGAAGAGTAGTCGGTGGAGGAGCAGTGGAGGCTGGATGAACAGGAGCCCATGGATGAACAATCGCAGGTGGAGGCTGGAGGAGGTCGACGGTGGATGAACAGTTGCCCGTGGAGGCTGGAGGAGGTCGACGGTGGAGATGAACAGTATCCCATGGAGTCCCGTTTTGTGGTATGCCACACCCCTCCCGATGAACAGCACCCCCGTTTCGACCGTAGCGCTCCAACATAAGTCAGTTTCCTCCGTTTTGCGGTACGCCACACCCCTCCCGATCAAAAGGACCCCGTTTCGACCGTATGAGGTCCAAGAGAAGTCTGTTTCCTCCGTTTGGCGATACGCTAGACCCCTCTCGATGAACAGGATCCTGTTTCAACTGTGGCCGGTCGAACAGAAGGCCATTTCCTCTGTTTTGCGGTATGCCAATCCTCTTTTCGATCGGCTGTTCCATCCATGCCGGTTCGCTCCCGGTGAACACGACGTATTCCGTTGCCTCCCGATGAACACGACACATTCCGTTGCCTCCCCATGAACACGACGACGACGCAATTTCTCCGTTCCGACCCAGCCATGTACACGAGCCCTGGCCGTTCGTATGCGCGAGTAGGTGTTCGAGACCCCGCCCGTATGTAGGTACGTGGCCGTATTTACTTTCTTGCACCCTGGCTGTATCTACGTGTACATGCTACGTGCGCGCCTCTACTACGACACGTACCCTTCCTTACTCGGCCAAGGTTCATCGCTGGAGCCTGCAGACAGACCGATCATATGTACATACACGTTCGCGTCCGGAATGACAACGCTACGTACGCTTTGACCAGGTGGGTCCCGAGTGTCAGGCACTTCCTTGCGTGCGAAGATGTAGCTAGTGGGTCCCAGAAGTCAGGGGGCGAATCATTTTTTTTGCCCGTAATATGGATGCACTTCCTTGCGTGTGAAGATGTAGCTGGTGGGTCCCAACAGTCAGGGGGAAACATTTTTTTCGTGAAATACGGTGGCCCGTCCGGTGGGTCCCTGCTGTCAGGTGGAGGAATCATTATTTGTGCGTAATAAGGAGGCACTTCCTTGCTGCGGCAGTGGACCCAGCTGTCAGCCTCTCCACGTACAGTACTCTTCCGATGGAAGTTGTTCGTTGACCACATTGACCATGCCGCGCCGAGAGCACCAAGGCGGTTGGATGACGGTGATGCCTAGGAAGGGAACGATGCGGAGTCGGGGAAGACGTGGCAGTGGATGCCCACGCGGAGAGGAGTACGAGGGTTCACTGGTTCGGCTGCGGTGTGAGGCTTCCGTCGCCGCAGGGCCTGGCCAGCGGTGGGAGTAGTAGGGGGCGGTGAGGCCTCCATGGCAGCACAGCCGACCATGGGAGGTAAGAGCACGTGGTGGTTTGGACGGCTGGAGCAAGAAAATCAGAGGTTGAAGAAGTAGGACGACTGTTGGATGTGAACAATCCAACGGTCACTGGTGATAGAATTGTTTGTTGACTAAGTTGACAAAGCCCTCCGTCCGCGTCAACTTAGTAGGCCCACAAGTCAGCCTCCCACTATGGTGGGTCCCAGCTAGCAGCGGGAGTATTCATTTTTTGTGCGTAATAAGGAGGCACTTCCTTGTGTGCGAAGATATAGCTGGTGGGTCCGAGCTGTCAGCGGGAGTATTAATTCTTTTTGGCATAATAAGGAGGTACTTGCTTGCGTGCGGCCAAGGACCATGTGGGTCCCAACTGTCAGCCTCTCCATGTCCATCCCTCTTCCGATGTTGTCGTTTGTTGACAACGTTGACCATGCCGTGCCGAGAACACCAGCGCAATGGACGGCGGCGAGACCCAGGAAGGGAATGACCGGGAGGCGGCGAAGCCACAATAGTCGAGGGATGTGGGTGAGTAGAGGGATGGCCTGGCTAGCGGTAGGAGTAGTAGGGGGCGGTGAGGCCTGCGCGGCAGCACAGCCGTCCACGGGAGGCGGGAGCAGGCGGTCCTGCCGGCGCTGGATTTGGCGGCTGGAGCAAGAAGATCAGAGATTGAAGAGACACGACGGCTGTTGGATTGACATCCAACGGTTATGTCTGCTAGAATCGTTTGTTACCGTATATAATAAGTAAAAAAATCTTGCATACGCGTCAACTTAATAAGCCCACAAGTCAGACCACTCCCTATTTTTTAATAATTTATATATAGCTCATTGCAACTTCTTATGCAATTTATTGCAGTCCGTTTTTTTGTTGGCCAGAGTTAAAAATTTAAAAGAAACTTCGCATATTTTTGTGGGTTCCAATCTATTTTTAATACCGAAATGTCGAGCCAGATTTAAAGTACTTTGAAGATATATTTAAATTAGGTTAAAGCCTAGTGAAATTGGAATCTAAAAATGTGAAAAAATTCTGAAATTATAATGTAATTGCCAATTTGTGATTGGTTTTTATATTTACAACCCATTTCATATTACTTTCAAGATTTGCAGGCATCTTGAAAGAGTTGCAGCCCATCCGGGCGTAGAAAAATAAGTAGGCCTGGATTGGGTATTATTTAGAAATAATAAACTGGGCTCATTTTCACAGAAAAAGTAGTTGGGCTGGTCATGTGGTGAACATAAAATATAAGCCTGGGCTAGCTGGGCCACAGCCCAGTTGAAACCCTGCTCCGTCTCAACAGTAACAAAAAAAATACTGCTCGAGCAGCTACGTCCCAAGTGTCAGCCGATATTGTGTTGCTCTCTTGTCTATTGACTATATATGCTGACAATGTCGTGGGTCCCAGATGTCAGGAAACCACTAGCAGGAAGCATTTCCTTTTTCCATACGCTGACAATGGAGTATATATAATAAAAAATGAGGAACTTCCTTGTGTCTGGCCATGGACATGGTGGGCCCCTACTGTCATCCTCTCCACATACAGTCCTCTGCCGATTCCTCTTGTTTGTTGACCATGTTGACAACGCGAGAGGTCGGCGCCGCGGCGAGTGCACCAAAGCACGTGGAGGACGATGGCGAGGCCTCGGAGGTCGGCGTTAACGATTTAAGAGAGGGTGGGGTGGTGATGCGTGCGCTGAGGCGCAGCCAGCCATGGGAGGCGGAAGCAGGCGGCCCCGCCGGTGCTGGTTTGGTTTTGGCGGCTGGAGGAAGACAGAACTGAAGAAACATGACAGACTGTAAAAGTAGCAGGAGTACTTAACAACCCTAACTGAAACCAGTAGGGGCACTTAACAACCATAGCTGAAAGCAGTATGAGTACTTATACAGGTTCAGCCGTACAAAGCACGCCTCGAACAGTGCTACTTTGCCTACAGTTAACCAAAGGGTGAGGCCGCCAAGCCCCATGACAAGGCCTAGGCGCCACCCCGCGCATCCGCAACCTTCTGAAAGCGACTTCATCTCGCAATGTGGTCAAATAACAAGATATTCGCTTTAGCGCCATGGAAAAGCAGGAACATAATTTCTGTCCTATTCTCCAAGATGGACATGCCTTCATTATTTGGGACCACCCATGAATAAGTATCTTTTCACCTCCAAGGGGAATGGAGTACGTCAACATAAACATCATGTTGTGACCAAGCGCAAGTCTGACCCGACCATGGTCAGGCATCTGTATAGGAACAATAGAACTGGGCATTTTGTCTTTCCAGAAGATCACAGCTGTAAAACTGTGCATAAGCAATAGTTTATGAACAACATATATAACAGAAAACAGCTCATACCATAATTTTCTCAACACAGTTTGACCTGTTCAATGAGTGCAGCAGTGGCACACATATCCCACGTGGCCTTCCACCATTGAAACGCCCCACAAGGACCTCAAGACGATCAATAAAGTGTAGGAACTTGTGGGTGTCGTCCTAGTCAACTTTTGTGCCATCCGTAACAGCCGAGTTCTTATAGAATAACAAACGAGTAGCCTGCTTAATTCTGAAAAAACCTACACGTGCCACCAATTATAAGAAAATAGTAGTTAGAAGTAGCATCTTCATGAGAGATTCGTTGCTACTTCTAAAGTTAAATTGTGATTAGCTAGACAGAATAGGTGGATTAAGAAGTAATCGAGGCAAGAAGCAAGAACCAGATACAAAACTAACATGGACGAACAATTGGAATGACGTCGGGGTGGAAGATCGCAGTGAAGATGAGACCGGGTTCTGCTATTTCCATCAACATTCGTGCGCCAACTTTCAGTCCGTAACACTTGAGAGAGTTTATCCAAGTTCGGCCATAAAAAATGCAGCGATCTTCTTAGTTCATGAACCCAACTCGGAACTTATATCCATGGCTTGTCTTCACTGTGACCATTAAACTAGTGTATTCAGTTATGGCAAGGCTGAGCATCTTGAGTACATGTGTTCTAGCAGAGCAAGGAATGCACTGCAGGAAAAATAATATGAGAACACAATGTATTCCCTATATCCAAATCTAGAAATAAATTCCTCCTTCACGTCGGTGTTGACCAAGGTACTAGTACCTTTTATCCAAATATAGCAATCCAAATTTCCAAATTAGTCGACAGCATGTTCAAAAAACCCCACCCTCTCGGATACAAAAGAGCATTCTAGGAACATACTGTGCGCGTTTTAAAATCCTGTGTTAGGATGAGAAGGAACCAATGTGGAGTCTCACCAAGGGTGCAGAAACCTGTAGGGTCGTCGCACTTTGGGAACTGCAAATGAAACACACTAGATTCAATAGGAAGAAAAATGCATCAACGGCGCCGGATGAAGAATTACCCGCGACCAAGGGACTTGGATTTATCGGGGCTGGATGAAGAATTCGTACCAGGTTCTCCATGAGAAAACCCTATGCAATCGCCGAGCGGGGGTTTTCTATGAACAAGCAGACGAGGGAGAAGGGGATTCAGGCCCAGTGAAATATTGCTGCTTGGTCCGTCCAGCTTACTGCTAAAGCTGGAAAGGTGGGGGTTTTTGTGATTTGACGGCTCATTGGGCATTACTGCGGCGCTACGACTTGGGTGTGTCTACCGTGCAGTTGTGCACTCTAATTTGGTGCATATGGCACGTGGACCCCATTGCCGGATGCCCCACATATCAGCGAAAGGAAGTAGAAAGACAGGAGTAACGAGTTACATATAAATATATTTTTGACAGAGAGATACTCCCTTTGTAAAGAAATATAAAGATCTTTTATATCACAATTTATACATAAGAAAAATCAAGGGGAATATATATAACATATATAATTATAAAAAACAGAGTTTTTTAACACAATATAGATGAGTTGGTGATGATGGTGTGCCTGCCATCCTGCAATATAGGCCGTCCGATTTATATCTGACGGATAGGAAGGAAACTATGGCAATTTTGCAAAAAGGTACCCACACACCTCTCCACATTTGAAAATAAGGCCTTCCCTCGTTCATCCTTTTCTCTCACAAGATAAAATAATCATACAAATGCATCTTAATGTTACGTGCAATGCACGGGCATTATTGGGGTTCAGCTAAGAAATACTCAGACAGGTTCACGGTTCTGGACATTGGGCCACAGGCCGGTGGGCCTGCGTGTTTGGGGGCCCATGTGTTCTACCTCAGCGCTTTTCATATTGCAAGCGATCGGTACGGCGCTGGTTTTAGATGCTGTCGCAAGGCGAATACACAAAATTGAATAAAGCACGGCAGCTGTTGGAATGAATTCGAACGACAGTTCCTAACTAGCAATCAGAGTTACAAGTCTATCAAGGATACTGTCGTACTACTTATACACACAGGACACTTGTTTCACCATGCCAGAGTATTACATCAAAATCTCTCGGAGGATAGATCAGTTCAGCAGTTGCGTGTTGCTACTAAAGAATTTCAAAGTTGATTTGGACCAGCTCTCCTTGCCGAGAAAGTTCGATTTTGACATCATCCCCTACCGCAAGATATGATTTAGATTTGAACCTTGACCATCCTTTAGCATCAATCATCATGTGACCATCCTTTGTACTTACGGTATATTGAGCAGGTTCATTCGCACCAAGGCTGCGCATGGTAAGAGAGACTTGGCCACGGCCGCCCAGATTGTTGAGCGACTCCCTCGTTGTTCTAGGAATTCTTTGTTTGCACACAAGAAGACATACACAAACAGTTAGATCAACACAGTGAATCATGTGAAACAACATGGAAAGAAAAAAGAACAAAGCACTTGGGCAGCCAATGCTTACCAAGAAGGTGGACATGTCAGTTTTTGTAAGGACTTTGGTATATGAAGTGCAAACTGCAGCCCAGTCTGTTGCCAGTGCAACTGCAGGTTCCGTTGCCGCTGCACGCACCGGAGCAGATGCAAGTGCAAGTGTTGGTGCAGATGCCGAAACCGCTGCTGGTGCCCGTGCCGATGCGACTGGTAGTGCCGCTGCTGCTGCCGGAGATGGTGCTCCTTGTAGAGCTGGTGCCGGTGTTGGAGCACATGCCGGTGTCGATGCCCGATCCTCCGGTAGATCAGCTTGATCCGCTAACGCGGTCGGTGCCCAATCCTAAGCTGGATCAGACTAAGCTGCTGCCGCTGTCAGTGCTAGCGCAACTGCTGGTGCTTGATCCGTTGCTGAAGGTGGTACCGATGTGCAAGACAGCGGCGATCGTGTCTCGTCTGCTATGATCAACTCTGTAACTTGACTAGGCTCCGTGACCTTGATCCAATATTTTTCTTCATTTCTTTTAAACGCGAGAAGGACTAATTGTGGCATGTTTGTTAAACCAAACTGTAGTTCACCACAGGGATTCAGCTTGTACTAAGACAACAGACTGATCCAATTTTTTCCAATAATATAAGTGATGGACAGTGCCTTCGTTACTGACACGACATAAGTGAAACCTGCAAAAAAATAGCCATCGTAGAGCAAACCAAATGGTTTATTCTGTGATGAACGTTACATGGCAAAACCTGCATCGTAAAATTGCAGCAAAAGAAAGAAAACATGACATTAAATCAATAAGATTTAGACAGTAAATCAAGAAGATTTACTTGATGTGACACGAGTGAATGCTTACCAGGAAATCACTATGTTGAAGTACTAAACAGAAGATTGATCATCCAACTACGCGTGGCATGCAGGGCCCCCGCCTACTCCCACAAGAAGGACAGTCCAAAGGTCGTGAAAAATCGTATGGACCGAACATCCATGGGACTGGAAATCCTGGTGGGTGCGATAAACCCTGCAATGCATACAAATATTGGAGTGTAACCATAATTGATAAACCGTCCTCACAAAAAAGATGATCTGGACACTTCAAAATATACAGACTAAGTTGAGTGGACATACATTAACATAGACTATTCTCAGGACACGCCACACACCAAGAGCGGCAGTACTAAACAATACAGGGTGCACAAACACAAATCAAGTACTAAACAATAGTACTTACTACAGGCAAGCAAAGTTGCACTAATTAAACTCTGCAGACTATTTCTTGCCACCGACCTACGGGATGAACCCCTCATAACTGACTAGGCCATGTACTTCGTGAGAGATGTCTACCGGCACCATCACCATCTCGTCAACCTTGGAGAACCTAACAAAGTGGTCTTTCCACTCATAAACATGACGATGAATACAAGCCACATCAGATTTATCAGGAAGCTTTACAAGAACCACACCCTTTGTAATCGGAGGCACATCCAGGAAATTGTTGTGGTCAAGTATAGACTCGAGAACACGCCTGACAACAATGCTACAGGAAAACACTAGTTCAGGACACGTGGCGACAAGGACACATCAGCTGGATAGTTTAGCAGTAGAACTCATCCTCAGGTCTTCCAGTTCACACGCCATGACTTTGAGAACTTCATCTCCACCGCGGACCTAGTTCTAATTCAAATAGAAACCAAATATTTTATTACTACCTCCGTTCAGAAAAATAAGATGATTTTCGATATTTTACTCCATATATGACAACATATACGCACAGAAATGTGTGAACAAAGACACTAGAACATGTGTTCAAAGGCATGAGAGTAGAGGGATTACTTGGAATATCCATAACACAAGTTATTGAGGCAAATATACCCACTTCAAAGGTAGCATTGATGTTCATAAAGTAGTTCAAAGTAATCTATAAGAAATCCGTGTCAACCTCTCGCATGTTTTGGTCAAAAGAGGAATTTAGAACCGTCATTTGGCACAAAAAAATCACATGCAAGATCACCCAGAAAATTGTACTACTAGTACTAGTACTGCGTGTTAGATGAAAAAACACGATCAAGATCGAGAAAAAGATCGTCAAGAAGAGATATTACCTAGATTTGCTCAATGAGGGATACTGCAGAGGGGGGCTTGGACAGGGCGATGGCTTTGAGCTTGTCTGCGGTAGTCTCGGCGGGGTGCTTGCGCTTCTTCGTACCAAGAGCCTCGAAGGTTTTGGCCAGAGCCATAGACATCACTTCAGCCGGTGCTCCAGCGTCCATCAAGAAACTATCAAATAGAAATATAAGAAAAGATACCATAATCACAAACCCAAAAGATGAACAAAGAGGGAGTTATAGGATCAGTATCCGGGTTGCAAGACCGGTCCTTGGCCAGAATCAACACCATTGATGTGCTCACCTTTCCTTCATTGGGAGAGAAGAACAATGGCAGAAGCAGGTCGGGGTTTCTTGAAGAAATGAGGAACAAGATAAGAGAGAAGCGAGTTGGGTAGAGAGGAAGCTGAGAGAGAAGAGTGAAATGATGGTTGCTTTGTCCGTCCAACTTACTACTGGAAAGGAGGGGGTTTTGTGATTTGATGGCTCATTGGGCATTACTGTGGTGCTTCGATCGGGGTAGTCTACCGTGCAGTTGGGCACTCTACTACAGAGTAATTTAGTGCATGGCTAGCGGACCCTGATGCTGGCTGTCCCACACGTCAGCGAAAGTGAGTAGCAAGGTTCCCGACGACCATCGAGGAGGATCCGCACGGTAGAGCGTGTCCACTATTTTTCTGAAGAAAAAAATGATTACAACAAGCGTTTCCACTCTTACGACGGAGTAGTGCGAAACACGGTAGCCACTTGAACATACACAGTGCTCCTACTACTAGGCATGTGCAGTGGTTCATATGCCAGTACTACATAATCTTGTTGCTAGTGTAGTAAGATATGACAATAACAAATGATGTTGTGCGCATGCCAACTATATGAACAGTAATGTAACATAGTATCGCTTTTTCGACTGTCCGGTCAAGAATGAACGGTGAGATCAATGTTAACAGAACTAGGTCTATAGCGCACAGAGAGTATGGTGGTGCAGTACTCCATGAAACATGAACCATATGAAGCACGACTCAGTGTTAGGCAGGGTGTATGAAGGGTGCACGGGATGGGAGCAAAAGTTCCCTTCTCGGCCCACTTTTGGGTGTTTGGCAGAGTGCATGAAGGGTGCATGAGTTCACACTAGTAGGTTAACACAAATACACGAAGAGGGAAGAACTATATTGAGATGAGAATGCAACCAAACACACCCACGCGCTTTGTGCTACAGTGACAGATCTGCACCGTCTGAGTTTGATCCAACGGTCATGTTGCACCGAGACATGGACATGCCCATGCAGAGGATGCCTAAACACCACCGAAGGCCCTCTGCTTCTCGAGGTGCATAATGTTGGTGATGCAGGGTGCAACCACTCGCGGAGCCCGCTCCTGGTCGACGGGAGCCAGCTCGTCAAAGACGGCGTCCAATGGCACGAATGGATTCCGGTGACGGAGCCCTGAGAGGATTCGCCAGACAACGGCGACGACAGCCTGCAACCCCTCCTTGTCTAGCTCCGCCCCCACCATCGCACGGAGACAGCTCAGCTCCTCGGAGATATAGGTGAAGAAGGAGACCAGGTCAGGAAGCCGCAGCTCGTTGAAGTCGACGGGGTGATCCAACAGGTTTAGCCCGACGGCCGGCATGGTCGTGCTGGCATGACGGTAGGCATCGCGCAACCGCATCACGTGCGTGGCAACTTGGTCCACCAAGTGGCTGAGGCGATCCTGGACCTCGTCATGATCGGCCCGCTCGTGATCTAGCCGGCTCCCCTGATGGCCTATCGTATCTCCCACTTTCTGCAGCAACGCCGCCGACGCCTCGAGCATCTTTGTGGTGGACGCCTGCCGCTTTTGAAGCTCCGTGAACTCCCGCACATAACGGAGGGCATGGCACTCCTCTCCTCCTTGAGCTCACGGAGCTCCACGTCCTTGGCCTTGATCTCCGCATCCTTGGCCTGGACCTCTTGTCTCAGGCGCCTCACCTCAGACTCCGTGATCAGCTCCGCCGCCATGGCACCAGGTAGAAGCAATAGGGAGAGGGTTGCAAAGGGGGCGCCACGGCTGAAAGGCAATGCAATCTACGGGAAGGCGGAGGTCGGATTCTGGGTTCCGGCAAACCCTTGAGGTTCGAACTTTGGGGTGCACACGAAGAACTCTCTCTCCCTAGCTCGCTCTCGCATTGATCTCAAGGCCTAGCTCGCCGAACCCAAAGAACAAGAGACACGAGAGTTTATACTGGTTTGGGCCACAGTTGTAGTGTAGTACCCTACTCCAGTGTGGTGTGGTGGATTTCCTTGTAGGCTGAGGATGAACGAGTACAAGATATGAACAGCCTCCTAAGGAGAGGTGTTCTTGAGCTCGGTGAGCTGGTGCGTGTGAGGATGGTCTGAATGATCCGTCCAAGATCAGTTCAAGATTCTTCCTCTCCTATGGTGGTGGCTAGTCCTATTTATAGAGGCCCTGGTCCTCTTCCCAGATGTTAGGCGGGAAGGGATCCCACAATGTCCAATTTTGAAGGGAGACAACTAGTACAAGCTATCCTGACAAAAGGTGGTCTTCACGTGCCAAAGGCTCTCGTGGTGGCGCTGGTATGGGCTCCGCGGTGACCTCTGTCCTGCTGTCCTGCTGGTCTTGGTCTCGATGAACCGATATGGAAACCTTTGCGTGATGCCTTGGGACTCCTCGCCCGCGTCTGCCTCCTTAGCACCAAAGAGGAAACTGGTACTCTGTGCTCGTTGGCGCCTGCCTGGCTTCGGTCGTCATGGCTCACTTCATGCGAACCTCACGTCATGGCCACCATGGTCTACACAGCCCCACATTCATCGCTGGCAGCGCACTCCCCAATTACTCTGTCTTCCCGAAAACAACGGTCTCCTCCTCCAATCTGACCAAGATCCAATCCTCTCCATTGCCATGGCACCGAGCCGGAAGAAGAAGGGAAAGAAGAAGCCCCAGGCTTCGGCCAAAGCACCGCCTGCCTTCGAGCCCGCCGTCGAGCGGTCGGTGGTGCTCAACCAGGAGGCGATGGACAAGGTTCGCCCAGCACTCACTGCCGACTCCAATGAGTGGTGGGAGACGGTGGCTTGGCCCGCATCCCGCGCTGCGGTCGACAGGACGACCACCGAGATCCCCATCCATCTTCAGGCCCTCTGGGCTGGCCTGATTTCCCCTTTCTCCGCCTTCTTCAACGCTATGCTTTCTCACTACCAAATCAATGTGTTGCACCTGGATCCCCAATCCATCATCCTCCTCGCCGTCTTCGTCTTCGTCTACGAGGCCATGAGATCCGCGGCCTTACTTTGCCATTTCTTCTCACTGCATCTGACTGACCTCCCGCAGCGCTTAGGATGCTTGAGCTTCCAGGCCATTGATACGTCTCCAACGTATCTATAATTTATGAAGTATTCATGCTATTATACTATCCTTCTAGGATGTTTTATATGCATTTATATGATATTTTATATGATTTTTGGGACTAACCTATTAACCTAGAGCCTAGTGCCAATTTCTGTTTTCTCCTTGTTTTAGAGCATCGCAGAAAAGGAAAACTAAATGGAGTCCAATTGACGTGCCACTTGACAGAGATCATTTTTGGACCAGAAGAAGCCCACGGAGTACCAGAAGCAGGCCAGAAGAGTCCCGGGCTGCCCACGAGGGTGGGGGGCGCCCACCCCCCTAGGGCACGCCCCCCTACCTCATGGACAGCCCGGAGACCCTCCTGCCTGAAATCAACGCAAAACTCTTATATATATACCCAAACTTCCAGAAAGAAACCTAGATCGGAAGTTCCACCGCCGCAAGCCTCTGTAGCCACGAGAAGTCAATCTAGGCCCTCTCCGGCACCCTGCCGGGGGGGGCCATCATCACCGGTGGCCATGGAGGAGTATCCCGGAGGGGCCATCATCACCATGAAGGCCAAGGACTAGAGGGTGGAGGCCATGGAGGAGGAAGCACAAGGGGGAGAACCTCTCCTCTCTTCCGGTGGCGCCGGAGTGCCATCGGGAGGGGAATCATCGCCACGGTGATCATCTTCATCAACAGCACCATCATCATCACCATCCTCATCTCTTTTACGCGGTCCACTCTCCCGCACCCCGTTGTAATCCCTACTTGAACATGGTGCTTTATGCTACATATTATGATCCAATGATGTGTTGCCATCCTATGATGTTTTGAGTAGATATCTTTTGTCCTTGGGTTGATTGATGATATAGATTGGTACGAGTTGTAGTATTTATTTTGGTGCTGTCCTATGGTGCCCTCCGTGTCGCACAAGCGTGAGGGATTCCCGCTGTAGGGTGTTGCAATACGTTCATGATTCGCTTATAGTGGGTTGGTGAGTGACTGAAACACAAACCCGAGTAAGAGGGATTGTTGTGTATGGGAATAAAGAGGACTTGATGCTTTAATGCTATGGTTGGGTTTTACCTTAATGATCTTTAGTAGTCGCGGATGCTTGCTAGAGTTCCAATCATAAGTGCATATGATCCAAGTAGAGAAAGTATGTTAGCTTATGCCTCTCCCTCATATGAAATTGCAATGACGACTACCGGTCTTGTTAATAATTGCCTAGGACAATTCCGCACACCGATCCACCATTATTCCACACTCGCTGTTTATAATATTTAGTAATATATTCGAACTTTATGATAATAGCACCTACTTTTATATTTTAGCTCTCCGATATCATGCAAAGTTATCCTCTTCATACCCACAACGTAGTTTTATTTCTCGTTGCTAGTTGGAAGCAAACGTTCAGTGCACGTAGAGTCGTATCAGTGGAAGATAGGGCTTGAGAGAATATTGATCTTACCTTTAGCTCCTTGTGGGTTCGACAGTCCATAATTATCACTTCCACCTTTGGAAATTGCTACGGTGATTCCCTGCACTTGGGGATTATTAGCCATGGCTGCGACGGCCGGCTCGGGGATTGACTTCGAGCTTTCGCCGTCTGTGAGCGGGTTCCGGAGGCGATGGGTGTTCATGGACGCCGGCGTGCTCAGCCCCCTGCTCTTGCTTCCGATGGCACCAGCTGCTCCAAGCTCCGGCTGGGGGCACGGGAAGCTCGCTGACCCGCGTCTCGCCCATGTCTGGCGTCAGCTGACTAGGCTGAAGGATCTCGGCGTGACGACGCCTATGGTGGTGAAGGAGTTCATCCGGGGCCGCATTGCTCCACTCCAGCGCCATTCTCGACCAATGTGGACCTTCTCCGGTAGCAAAGACCGCATGAGGCTTTACGAGCCCGGGCTTCCTCCTGAGGCGCAACGAACTGTGCTTGAGCTCCTGACGGGCGAACCGTCGCCAGCTAATATGCCACAAGAGGGCTGCCTCTTGTGCTGCTGCTCAAACAAGGTGGAATTCGCGAGGTAGGTGCCCCCCTTTGACGAATGGGGACTACGTCCGGTTGGCCTTGAAGGACCTCGCGAGAGTCCTGTCTTCGTGGCTCCCTTGCCCGCTGCAAGCGCGGTGCTCACTCTAGGAGTGGGCGTAGGGGGGAGATCACCGTCGAGCGCTGGTGGCACGGCTACCGAGGAACCGGCGTCGCTCGGGGCTCCTGAAGCGTCGACTCCTGGGGCTCGAGAGAGACGTCCTGAGGAAGCGGCTGGGGGGATGCAGTCCGACGCTCTCGAGGCTAAAGCCCCCGAGGCCCTGGCGAACCGCCACGAGGCAGAGGCTGAGAAGTCCACACAGCCCGGTACTCCTGAGGTTGCCTCCTCAAGAGCCACACCGGCCGTGCCCGGCACTGATGACCACACCCGAGGCTTCGGTCGGCTCCGACTGAACTTTGAAGAGCTCCGCAAGAGGAAGGGGTCTCCAAGCTCCAGTGGCGACGCCTTCCGGCCATTGAAGCAGAGGAAGTACATTGCCATAGATGAGTGAGTACCTTATCTTTGTAATTCCCTGAATGCTGCTTCTCCTCCTAACCGCAATTCCTTAGGGTCCCTTCTGCTAGGGCGGCGAAATCTCCCAAGAAGCGACCTCCACCTACTTCGGGCCCTCCGCTGACCCTGAGCGCTTCATGCCAGCCTGCCGCACGTGGCGCGAGGCCTGCCGGGGAGGTGGGTGTGCCGACCTGGCGTCTTGACCCTGCGCTCTTGTCGTCCCTTCTTTGCGGTCCTGCCTGGGATGTGGAAAGTGTGCCGAGGGCCCCTCCACTGGTCATTGCCCGTGGCTGGGAGACCTCGGCCCTGGCCTCATCTTAAAGCAACGAGGCCCCGCCCCGCCGGGCCTCCGCCGAGGCCCGAAGGGCCGAAAAGGCGCCGGCCTCCAGCACCCTGCTAGGAGCAGGTGAGCCACTTCGAACTTCCTCCACGACCACCGGCGCGGGGGACGGAGCTAGCCGCGCGTTCGAGCTTGCGCACAAGCGCGGCGCTGTCCGTCACGAGCTCTTCCGGGAGGCGATGGGTGCGCTGAGCCGGCTCGGGGAAGAGCTCATGGATGTTGACGCCCATCCTAAAACCGAGGGACTTCGGTTGGCGGACGAATGGCATCAACTGAAGGTGGCCATCAACCTCGGGCATCTCCAACGCGAGCGCGCCAGCGTGAAGGCCAAGGCATCCCTCGCGACCTCGCACGAGGCCAGCGCCCGAGCCTTGGAAGATGCTAGGGAGGCCGATCACTGCCACAAGGTCGCGGAGAAGCATGAACGGGAGCTCCGGTCCCTGAACGCCACCCTGGAACAGCAGGTTGAGGCGTCGATTAAGGGGGCGCCTTCTGAAGAGGAGGAGATATTCAAGCGCGAGGAGACGCTGATGCTGGAGGTCACGGAGGGCAGCCTCGAGCTTGAACGGTTGGAGACGAGGGAGCACCAGGTCGCCCAGGCTAAGGATGCCATCAGCACGCGCGAGGCCGGGGTCCAGGAGGAAGTTAACCGTAGGGTGGCAAAGGCTCGTGCAGATCTTGCCAACAAACACGACTTGAAGCTAAAGCTCTTGGAGGTCGAAGCTGAGGGCAGAATCAATGCCCTCAGGTCAAGGCTGGATGAAGCGGAGCAGCGCGAGAAGGCCGCCGCGGCGACCCTGATCTCCGTCCAGGCCGAGTTGGCCTCCGCCCGTGCTGAACTGCACCCGCTTCAGAGGCGGGTTACTGATGCCGAGTCCCTCACGCAGCAGAGCGGGGAGGAGGCGCTCCGCCGGAAGACGCTACAGCTCGAGCACGCTCTCATGCTCCGGGCGCTCAGGGTGAGGGCCAACCAGGCACTGGGTGCCATCTGTGAAGAACGCACCCCCATCCCCACGCAGAAGACTATGCCAGCCATCTCCGCTTCTTTACCGACGTCGTGACACGCCTGGAGGACCAGGCCGAGAGGGCTCGCGAGCTTCTTGAAGACAAGAGCCGAGGCCTCCTCGGGCGCGCGTTCTCCCGCATTTTCAGTCATCTCCAGAACATCGATCCCCACTTTGACTTCGACGCCACCTTCACCCCAGTGCCCGGAGCCATCCGGGACAACCTGGCGCACTGGGTGGACAATAACATGGACGCTCTGGTCAGGGCCTTCGCTACCGAGGACGACACGGTGGTGGTCATGGCGGATGAAGGCGGCGCGGTTGATGATGGTGAAGACGATGCCAGTGACAGCGCCAGTAGCGTGTCCGAGAGTGACCCGGAAGATGCTTCGAGCGACTTGTCCGATTGAGCCCACGCACCTTTTGCTTTGAACCTGCATGCAAAAGCTTGGGCACGGCCCCTCAAGGTGTAAGAACATTTTGGGGAGGGGGAGCCCCTCATGTAAGCAGACTACTATTTTCTTTCCTATGCCAGACTTGAAATGTGCTTTTTTATGAGCTCACGAGCTTCTCTGCGGCTTTGCTGTTGTAACTTACCTCAGTCCAAGCAAGCCTCGAACTGGTTTTGTAGTTGCCGATGTGCATTTTTCCCGAGGGGGGCCCTTCGCGGGCTCGCGAGGTTTTGGGCTTCGGAGGAGCGTGCTAGTCCGCCCGAGAGGGCCTCGCGAGAAGCAAGCGCCAGACCGTGGCAGGGTGTGCACGCATTGCGAGCGTAGTGCAAGCATACCACGCACAGCCCCCGCTCGCGAGGTCCTCGCAGGGGGAGGGGTAGTAGGGCGCGAACCTCGGAACAAGGCACGGAATCAGAAAACTCAAGAAATTAACACGAACCAGAAAAGATGCCCCCCGCACTTGTCAACGAAAATACGACTACAAGTTCAAATCCAAAATGCGGCAAATCGAGCTACAGAAAAGGGGTTGAAAGCAAACGGCCGCGTCCGGCACCTAGCTAGTATTCTTGTCTTCCCACCAGCGCGCAGCTAAGTGCTTTCACTGGCTGTGAGCATAGTCATTATGGGACAGTGTCGACGGCCAGTGCAGAGCATGGTGCTTCCACTAGGACGTGGCTGGGAGCCCTCGAGGCCTGAGGGTGGCACTCCGGAGAGTGCGGGCCATGTACAGCCCCACTCATTATTACGTGAGAGTGTCACGAGCGGAGACCTTCATAGGCGCGAGCCTTACTTCATATCGCAGGTGAGGGCCCCGCCCTGCGCCACCCTCACTACAAAAAAAAGACACATCCGTCACATTTTGGGCCGAACGAATTTTTTTTTCTGTCATACTTACGACACTTCTATGACAATAATTTTGACAAAACACAGTATCATCATAGATGTGGTGGGGTCCTAGTTCTATGACAAAAAACCATGACAGAAAATGAGCTTTTCGTCCTGGGCGGGCCGGAGACGCAGCTGCATGACATTCTTTGGGCCGTCCATGACCGAAAAAACCATGGTAGAAGCGAGGGCGAGGAAAATATCGGGGTGTTCCCGGTTACGGTGGGTGGTCGGGGCCGAGTGATGCGCGTTTCTCTCGTACACGCATGCGCGTGGGTGCGAGGCATTGGGCTCTAACTGAACCCGAGCGATTGCACTGCCGGCTACGCGTTACTAAACCTGATCGATCGATCGATGGCTGTTAATTGAACCCGATCGAGCGATTCCTTCGCTACTGCTGCTAACTGAAGCCGATCGATGCTGCCTCTGGATGAACAGTGAGCGTTGCTGGGGGGTTTGGATGAACAGTTCCCGGTGGGGGTGGATGAACAGGACCCCGTGGTGTTGCCTCTGGATGAACAGGACCCCGATCGATCGAGCCGGTTGGTGCTGGATGAACAGGACCCCGCGGAGGGCAGGATGAACAGGATCACCCCGTGGAGGGCAGGATGAACAGTAGACGGTGGAGGGCTGGATGAAGAGTAGCCCGTGGAGGGGTGTTTGAATAGGAGCCCGTGGAGAGGGCTGGTTGAACAGTAGCCGGTGGAGTAGCGCGTGGTGGAGGCTAGATGAACAGGAGCCCGTGGATGAACAGTCGCAGGTGGAGGCTGGAGGAGGTCGACGGTGGATGAATAGTAGCCCGTGGAGGCTGGAGGGGGTCGACGGTGGAGATGAACAGTATCCCGTGGAGTCCCATTTTGCGGTACGCCACACCCCTCCCGATGAACAGGACCCCCGTTTCGACCGTAGGAGGTCCGTTTCCTCCGTTTTGCGATACGCCAGACCCCTCCTGATGAACAGGATCCCGTTTCGAACGTGGCCGGTCGAACACAAGGCCGTTTCCTCCGTTCTGCGGTACGCCAGGCCTCGTTTCCGTCGGCTGTTCCGTCCAAGCCCTCCCGATGAACACGACGACGCATTCCGTTCCGACTCAGCCGGTTGGCTCCCCATGAACACGACGACGACGCTGTTTCTCCATTCCGTCCCAGCCATGTACACGAGCCCTGGCCGTACGTATGCGCGAGTAGGCGTTTCAGACCCTGCCCGTATGTACGTACGTGGCCGTATTTTCTTTCTTGCACACTGGCCGCTGTACGTACGTGTACATGCTACGTGCGCACCTCTACTACGACACATGCGCGCCTCTACATTGACCAGTATGTACGTACACGTTCGCGACCAGAATAACAACGCTACGTATGCTTCGACCAGGTGGGTCTCGATTGTCAAGCACTTCCTTGCCTACGAAGATGTAGCTGGTGGGTCCTAGCAGTCAGGGGGCGAATCATTTTTTTGTCCGGACGTACTTCCTTGCGTGCAAAGATGTAGTTGGTGGGTCCCAGTAGTCAGGGGGAAATGTTTTTTCAAGAAATATGGTGGCCCATCCGGTGGGTCCCCGCTGTTAGGTGGAGGAATAATTATTTTGCGCGTAATAAGGAGGCACTTCCTTGCTGCGGCCGTGGACCCAGCTATCAGCCTCTCCACGTACAGTCCATGTTCGATGGAAGCCGTTCCTTGACCACGTTGACCACGCCGCGCCGAGAGCACCAGGGCGATGGACGACGGCGAGGCCTAGGAAGGGGACGACGCGGAGCCAGGGAAGACGCGGCAGTGGATGCCCACGCGTAGAGGAGTACGAGGGTTCACTGGTTCGCTGTGGTGTGAGGCTGCCATCGCTGCAGAATAACAGGGGGTGTGGGTGAGTAGAGGGATGGCCTGGCCAGCGGCGGGAGTAGTAGGGGGCGGTGAGGCCTCCGCTGCATTGCAGCCGGCCACGGGAGGCAGGAGCACGAGGCACGACCGGCGCTGCTTTGGGCGGCTGGAGCAAGAAGACCAGAGGTTGAAGAGGCACTACGGCCGTTGGATGGACATCGTACGGTCACTAGAGCTAGAATCGTTCATATTGACTAAGTTGACAAAGCCCTCCATCCCCGTCAACTTAGTGGGCCCAGCTAGCAGGGGGTATTCATTCTTTGGTGCGTAATAAGGAGTCACTTCCTTGCGTGTGAAGATATAGCTGGCGGGTCCGACCTGTCAGCGGTGGGAACGTTTTTCGCGAAATACAGAGGCCCTTCCGGTGGGTCCTAGCTGTCAGGTGGAGGAATCATTATTTTGCGCGTAATAAGGAGGCATTTCCTTGCGTGCGGCCGTGGACCCAGCTGTCAGCCTCTCCACGCACAGTCTACTTCCGATGGTGTCGTTCGTTGACCACGTTGACCACTCCGCGCAGAGCGCATCCAAGGTGGTGGACGACGGCGAGGCCCCGGACAGCAATGAGCCGGAGATGGGAAGACGCGGGAGAAGAGTCGCAGACGCAGAGGTGTATGAGGGTTAACTAGTTCTGGTGCGGTGTGGTTCGGCAGTCGGTGGAGAAGAACAGGAGGTGTGGAGGGGTGGAGGGATAGCCTGGCCAACGGTGGAGTAGCGCTTCACAGCGAAGTGTGCTAAGCAGAGCTGCTAGCAGCAGGAGGCGGGAGCAGGTGGTCCCGGCGGCGCTGGAGTAAGAAGACGAGAGATTGAAGATGGATGCCGGTCGTTGGATGTAAATCCAACGGCTAACGATGTCAGAATCATTTGTTGACTAAGTTGACAACGAATTGCATTGGCTTTGACCTATTGGCCCACATTTCAGCCTCCAAAAATGTGGCACGTATTCAACCCATTTTCAGAATTTATAGTCTTTTTTTGCGGGGTAGAATTTACAGTCCATTTGATCTCTTTTTTTTTGAACTGCAGTCCATTAGCTGGGCTGGGTGAACAAATAATTTAGTGTCCCTGCGGCCCATTTATGTTTTTCCTAAAAAATTACAGGCCATTTGCACTTTCTCGAAATACACGATTTTGCTGTGCTTATTCTAATTATAATGTTGGGGTGGGCGCAGCAATGTTATCAAAAAATAAACAGGGGCAAAGCATTTTGTTATATATATATATTTAAATAATAAGTGATTTATAATTACATTGGTCCTTAAATCTTACCAAGCTTTTGTACACAATCACCAGGATTTTCATTGCCAAAAAAAATCCAGGATTTTATTGTTAAGAAATTATTTTTATAAGTTAATAAGATGTGGGATATTGTTTTCTTATATATGTAAGTATCTGTTAAATATATGATGACAATAACAATAATATATAATAACATATAAAATAATTTAAATATATATAATATAGTTAGAAGGGAAACATAAGTTGGACCAGGCGTTCCTATTCTTATATAAAAAATAGAACAGACCTCTGCGTTTTCTTCAACAAAAAAAAACATAAATTGGGCTGCCGATGTTCCAGGAAAAATAAAACCTCGGATGGGAGGTCCATAGGCCGGTCGATACATGACGGCCCTCAATAAAATACAAACAGGCCTATGGACCTCCCATCCGAGGTCGTGGGCTGCGCATGTTAAAAAAGAAAGCCTAGATGGGGCAGCCCAAAACCCAGCTGATACTTGCTGCCCCGGTGATAATAAATGATACCTGTTAGCTCCCCGGCTTCGTTGTGAATTTATCTCCTATAGTAACTACGTTGAAGCACCTAAAAAAATGTAACTATGTTGACAAACCCGTGGGCCCCAATGTCAGTATAGCATTAGGAGGAAGTATTTTTTCAATGAGGCACTTGCTTGCGTACGGCCATAGACCTGGTGGGTCCCGACTGTCCGCCTCTCCACGTACAGTCCTCTCCAGATTCCTCTCATTTTTTTAGCATGTTCACAACGGCAGACAACGGCGTCCCTCGTTTTCTCTGTTTTTCGCACACTCGACATTATATGGGCATCTTGAAAATAGCATATCTTTTTGACTGTGCATCATATGAAGATGTGCTATGCATGAATCTTGATCAGCATGATGTTAACTGGCTGGTAGTTCCAGTTTCGACCATGAATAAAACTTCCAGCATGATGTTAACACTGTTTGAAAAGGCCGTGTTAATATAAATGCTCTGCCTCTGAAAGTTGCGGTTTCTTATCTGAAACTGAACTTGGAGTTTCTTATCTGAAACTGAAACTTGCAGTTTCTTCTCTGAGAATCACATTGTCTGCACTTTTATACTCCTATGAAACTACATTTTTTAAGTGCTAAAATAGATCTCTAGAATTCATAAAATACTTCATATGCTCCATACTGCAAATCTGAAATTCAAAAGACATTCATATCTGAAAGCACTCTCAAAATACACAACACAAAACACTATTCACAACCTGCAAATACTAACAACCCTAAGCTCCTCCTGACAATTCACAACCTGCCCGACTATTGGTCTGGGGGGGCAATCCCTCCGATTCCTCGGCGGTAGATAGCCACCCCGTGAGACGATGTGAACAACAAGGGAGAGGATGGCGGGGAAGCATCGTCGGGCCAACTGTTTTTCTCCTCTTGCAGTTGGGTTCGGTCGACGAAGACTCCACCGACTCGCTCTGGCACGACACCCTCACAAACGACACCCTGTAGATGCTCGATCCTTCAATCTTTGGTGAATGCTCCATCTGGGATCGACACTCCCACCACCGCTCCCTCATGATTGGATTCGGTGAATCTGTTTGCTCCATGACCCAGAGGAGTAGCTCTATGTACTCCCGTGCGACTCCCTCCGGTAGTATCGCTGCCTTTTCGCTCTGTTGCAGATATTTGGCCATGGATGTCGCCGTCGCCGCTAGTTGGTCCTTCTTGTCAAACCAAGACTGTATCTCCAACATCCTAGCTAGCTTCACAGGGTCGCCTTCTACGATCCTCACGTATCGGTTGTACTCCTCCATCGATCTACTTCTCCACAGAACCTTCACTCGCCGGCGGTGGATTTTTAATGGAAGAGGAGAGGAGCAGCGCTGGTTTTGGTTTAGAACGGGAGAGGAGCGACGCTGGTTTTGGATTGGAACAGGAGAGGAGGGGCGGTGGTTTTGAACTGGAAGACGAGAGGAGCGGCGCTGGATTTAGATTGGAACAGGAGAGGAGCGGCGGTGGTTTAAGAGGAGAAGAGCGGCGCTGGTCTTGGAAGTATTTTTTTGTTTTGCGTATTTGGGTCAAAGTTTGAACACGTCCTGTATTTGACAAGCAAAATGTGAATGCATGTCACCAAAAATTGTATCGTTTGGTTCGTATCTGAATGTACCTTTAAATTATATTATTTTTGAATGTATAACATATATTTTATTTGCGAAAATCATGGTCAATTATGACCCAGAATAAAAGGGAGACTAGTTAATGTGGGGTCACTTTCTTAATTGAAGGGTAAATTGATTTTAATTTTGATCCAGTCACAGCGCGCCGACCCTCTCGTCCAATCCTAAATCGCTGCCGCACGCTCCTCTCCCTCTTCTCCATTGCAAAACCACCTCCTCTCCTCTCCATCATCTCCATTCCAAAACCACCGTCTCGCCTCTCCCTCTTCTCCATTACAAAACCACCTCCTCTCTCCTCGGACGAGGATCCCCTGATGTAGCCCATCCTGCCATTGAGACACTGAAACATGGGTCCCACCAAGCGCGGGGCCACCTGTCAGCGACCGAAAGGCAGGGGAACCTCTCCTCTCTATCATCTCCATTCCAAAACCACCGTCTCGCCTCTCCCTCTTCTCCATTTCAAAACCACCCCTCTCCTCTCCATAATCTCCATTCCAAAACCACCATCTCGCCTCTCCCTCTTCTCTAGCAAGACCACCGTCTCTCCTCCCATCTTCCAAAGCTAGCACTGGACCACTCAGAAGGACATATATGGAGGGGATGCAGCAGCGAATCAGGCAGATCGCCGGTGGCGACCAGGCAAAGTTAGCCAGGTTGAAGGAGATCCTTACTTGGTTTGATAATGAGTGGGAGATTTAGAGGACGGTGAGGGCCATGTGGCAATGTATGCGAAAGAGCGAGACGACGGCGATGAGGGCGGCGATGTACCCCTCGACGGCAGTCACGCCGCAGTCCTTCGAGTTCTTCGAGTATCTCCTCTGGGCCATGGAGCAGACAGATTCGCCTGAGGCGAAAGTCAGGCGGAGGTGGTGGGCATACAGGTCGAAGGTCGAGCACCCAGAGGATAACGAATCGATCGAGTACGGTGTGCTGTTCGTGAGGGTGCAGAGCCAGCCGGAGCCACATGAATATTCGTTCTCCCACCGCAAGATGAGGTCGGATGGCGCGACGTCGCTTCCCCGCCGTTCTCCACGGTTCCCTCGATGCTCGCCTCATTTCAACGGCGTCGGTAGGGTTTAAGGTAAGCTTCGCACTAACCTAATCTTCCATCTGCTCATGCTTATAATCAGTGTGACAACTAATAAGAATCATGCTTACAATCAGTCTCCGAGTACTATGCCAATCACCATGAAATAGCTCTGGACCTTTGGGTCAAAGTTGTGACACTGTTTACAAATAAAGAAAAATAGATTGGTGCTTCTTTCAGAAAAGAGTACACCCCTAGAAAACTGCCAATATAAGCTACTAGTATTTTTTTAAGTCTAAGCTACTAGTATTTGGTTAGAGGATTTGCTGCCAAGAAAGATCTGTCCATAGTGAGCGCCACACATCCCACTGATGGTGGTGGATGCCAATGCTTAGATGCAGTAGGGTTGGTGTCGGTAATTTTTACTTGGCACCTCGCAGTCTGCATATATGCTGGTTCCATCCGTACATTTGTGCAGTTCCACCAAAATGCAGCTGAATAACCCTGTTTGCATAGATAATGAAAATGCGTGATTACATTATAGTGGCACTAGTAGATGAAACATACACTAATAAACAGAAGAAAATATTACATTATACTAGAAATCGACCCAAGTCTCCCCGATACACCTTCTGCCAGTGATGAACATCAGTGTACAATGGTAGTACAAGGAGGGGCCTTGAGACATTCAAATCTCTATTTTTGTGCAGATCAACTAAAATTAAGCACCCCAGTTTGCAGAAACGCTTAAACATTAACAATGGGACTAGTTGATGAAACATACATTAACAAAGAGATGCACTTTCTTTATCTACATTGGAAATGAAATGATAGAGAGGATACTCGCTCTATTTTAACTGTATTATTACTTCATTTTATCAGTGACACTAGGGTCGAGCAGGTGGCAAACGAGGTGTACCGTGCGTCGCAAGGATGAAGGCCGGGGGTGCCTAGACTGGGATGCTGAAGCTGGCTCTTTCAGTCCCTATCTTCCCCTGTGGTAGCATTTGGGTTGTATTCCAAACTTGGTCGAGCTGGTGGTGCGTCCCCCTACCTGCCTAGCTTATGTGGCGAACTTGTCTCCTGCTAGTACTCAGTCCGTTCTAGTAGTAGTTGCATAACTACCCGTTTACACTGAGATGTTATCAGATAATGGTTCTCTATGGTTGGGTTTCTTTAATGAAATCGGAGGGAACCCCCTCTTTCGATATATAAAAATACAGTGGCACTAGCGGTGCCAAAAACATTGCCTCAAATTAATAGTGCCACTAGAAATGGTGCAAAATAATAACATTACTGCTTTATCATGGCAGTGCCAAAACAGTAGCACAAGAGCAGGATAAACATGCAGGATCTTTGGCAAACGGTCAGACCAAAAAGGAACATACCTCGTGATGGGAACCATATCTACAGTCAACGCCATCGTAGGAGGGATGACACCAGTCACCAACATGGATGATTCAATTCATGGGACCTTTTGGTGCAGTTCACCTAAAATGAAGCAATGTCCCATGAGCTAGTAGCTCCTTCTTCTTCTTTTTTTAAGAAAAGGGCTCCAGCCCAGGGTCCATTTCCATCAGAAAACGAAACCCACAGAGCTTCTTCTTCATTAGTTGCAATAAAAATGAGCAACATCAAGGTTGGTCGTGAAGCTCCTGGAGAGTAGGCAGACCAGGACAGTTGCATCTCTAAGGAAAAGAAGCAACTTATCTTAATGGGAAATTTAGCAGGACATGAAAAAAGTGCCATTGATTCATATTACTGGAGGCATTACATTGAAAACAACATTGGTTTAACGTGTCCTTACTTTTAACAGTGCGACTGCTACATTTTACCAGTGGTATTACATAAGAGCGGCTCGGGGCAACAAACATCAGAAGAGGATATCTGGGTTGGTCCCATTTCTGTTTGGTATATAGCCACCTTATACTGTGTGAGGCTAGCAAATCTAGTGCTGGACTTACTCTGTTGACTTGTCCCCCAGTGCCCACTTTCTTTCCTTTTTCAACCAATAGATCGGGTTTATATTGAGTTTGTACTACGTTCCCTTTATTTCCCTATTAGACCTAGAGACCAGTTGGATAGCCAGTCTCTGCTACTTTTCGCCCCCATTATTTCCTCTTTCGACAAAGTCCTAGATTCAGGTAACAAATCTTCTCCCACCCCCACCCCCTTTCTTCCTTGTTTGAACTAAGTGCTACTATATTTGAGTGCATGGACTAGTTTTACCTCTTAACAGTAAAAAATTAGGTGGTTTTCGAATAGCCGATCGATCCTATCTACACGAGGGGGCCTGAGAAATAGTAAAACATACAAATGCAGCGCCGTCAGGAGCTCGAGAAGTAGAGCAAGGCCGGTTTTGAAGGAAGTTATACCTGAGGGTCACCGGGATGTCGCTAGGTGGGCGGCGGGAGGCCGGATCTGCCCACACTACGGCAGCGAGGAAGAAGGGGTGGGAGGCCCTCCCTCGCCAGCGATGCTTGGGAGAGAACGGCAAGGCACGCTGATCAGGATGCGCTGGCAGTGGGTAAGAGCCATCACCGAGGACGACCGCGTGAACGTTGCACCTTCTCACCTTCCCCGGCTGAGAGGATCCGGCTGGATCTGTGACCAGCGGTGAGTAGAGAGAGAGAGTGTGGCCACCACTGTCATGTTTAGATCTAGAGAGGACGAGACAGTGTCAAGAGAGCAACACTAGAAAGCAAGCGCGGAGGCTCCTACCTATATAGTGGAGTACTAGTTTTCTTTTGTCTACCGGCCGGAGCCGGCTTGACCTCGGCAATGACTGTCGAGAAGTCTTCATGCACGTGCCCCGGAGGCGTAGTTGTCGTCATTTTGATCTGAAGCACCGGATTATAACATATAATACGAAAAAATGCCGCATGACAAGAAATCATAACCTCACTGCCCAAAGGAGACAAGATGAATCTCGACGGATAAACTAGACGAGGATCAAAGCTCAAATTAAAGATAAACTCGTAGAAAAGGGGTCCGTCGATAGATGTCCTAATTAACATAGCCGGCTTGACCTAGATGGCAGCCGAGTAGTCTTCGTGCATGTGCCCCCAATGACTAGCCCAACTCAGTTGTCGCTGTTTAACCCTCGCAGTGATCCCAAGCACATGACACCTAATTTAGCGAGATGACAAGAAACCTTTTTTAGATTTCTCACCAGAACTATAGCCCTGTACAACACAGCTTGCACGATATGTAGACGATAGCCAATCCAGGCATGTCTGCTGGAGTCTGGTCACCTGCATGGACGAACTGATCTTCCGTGTCTTGCAGGGATCGTCCAGATACCAACGTATGTACTCCTACAACACTTCTCTAGTAGTACTATCGCTCGTCTCTCTCTTCTATTAACTCACCCAACTTGCGGGGTCGGGGAGTGTGCATATGGTCGGTTCTCAATTGCGGTCCCATCTGTGTGTGCAAATGCAATATGACGCGCATTCCATTCGGAAAGCGGCGTGCCAGACTGACCGACCATCTGGGGTGTGACGCGAACGCGGCGGGCGTGCTTTATACTCCGTACATGTGTACCGCCATTTTTTGAGGCTTTGGAACATGGCGCAATCCATGGATACAAAATTAGTATACTATACTATTTAAAAGTCGAGGGTGGGGCTTTTCCCGCGCAGTAGGTGGGGCAGTTTCGCCTAGTCGGTTCGACAGACGCGAGAAGATGAGGGATTAGGTTGCTGTAAACGTAGGGTTGTGTGATTTGATAGCGAGTTACTTCTCGACAGGCGGGGCCCGGTGATTTGACTTGCCATTATCATTTTAACTGCGGCGCTACGATCGGCGTGAGTCTCCCGATTCCTGACCACCTCCATACAGGTGCCTCTCCCGATGCTCCACCATGTAGAGGCTGGCTCTTGCTTGAGAGCCCACTCCTCCACTTTTTCCTTGCCTCTTTCCCCCACATATGCAAAATTGCCATGTAAAGCGGGCTTATAGCCCACTATTGTACTTGATCCTACAGGTGCTAAGCCTGCCACATAGGCATAAAGTCTGATGTGGCAAGTTAATTAAGAAGAGAGAGACTAGTTTGGTGACCCCAGGAAGAAATGGTGATAAACGCGTGTACCTAGATGAAGCAAACTTAGCAACAAAAAACTAAGCACCTATGCATTGGGGACTTGAGTTGCTAAGCCATTTAATGCCCATAGCACCTCATGTAAGCACCATTTCATTGGAAGAGGTCACTCCTTGGCAAATACAATAAATACTACGAAGAAAGAGATAGAGAGAAGTAAACAAAAAATACTCTTATAGCCAACCTTATAGCTAACCTTGTTGTTTGAGTGACTAAGTGATCACTATGTATGACATGCCAACATCAGATAGCCTAACGCACCGTGTTAAATCTCCAAGGGCGCGACCGCGTGAGCGAGGCGACGGTCGTGGTAGGCGCGACCATGATACGGGCTGCTGGTAGCCCTTGGATCTGAGATCGAACGGTCGCATGCTAAGTTGCTGAAAATTTGCAGAATAACCCTCCAGGATAGGATATTCACCCATAGGTCTAGAATCACACCATGCAACCATTCGATCTCAGATCCAAGGGCTCTCGGAAGCCCGTATCATGGGGGAATGGAAAGCTTCGTATCACCTGTAATTTTCCCGACGCTTGACATGACATCAAAAGCCATTTAATTGGGCGTCGAGTAGACATGACATCTAATTAGGCCCCCATAGTACTTTGCATGAAACCATTTATCCACCAGGCAAGCCACTACCCTGCCATTCGCATGCGCCCCCCACTCGACATTTTTACAATCGATAAACCGCTCCTAGTCGTCCCGTCCTTTCACATTACGGCAGTTCCACTAATCCTAACCCTCCTCACAAATCCATGGCGTCCCAAATCTCCATGATCGGCGGTGAGTACAAGGTTAGAACCATCACCGACGATGAGTTCGACGTCATCTACACCCGTTCTTCCGCAACGGTGAAAGAATGCCTTGCTCACTTCAAACGCATGTTCGAAAACTCAAATGATGAGTGGGTCGCTGGGCTAGATGTTGAGTACACCACAGTCCTGGGAAGCGAGAAGAAACTAAAGGAGGCAGAGAAGAAGAAGCCCGCCGTGATCCAGGTTTGCGTGCATGACTTATGCTTGGTCTACCACATATGCCATGCCGACGTTGAGTGCGAGGAATTTAAGAAGTTCCTCAAGGGCAGCCAAGTCAAATTTGTTACTATAGACTTTAGGAACGACAAGGAAATCCCGGGTCGGATAGGCCTCTTTGTAGGCCAGCCCTTCGATCTCCAGAAGGCAAGCCTGGTGTCCTCCTCTCAGCCTTCAATGCTGACCCTGGCAACAGCCATGGTTCATCCTTCGTACGGTAAACTAGAGAAACCTCCGTACACGTTTCATTGTCATGCATGGCAGTGGAATGTACTCGATATAGACCACATCCACTATGTTGCAATGGATGGCTACCTTTGTTTCCATATCTACAAGGGTTGGAAGAGCAAGAGCCAAGTGTGCGGTTCAAGCAAAGAAGTATCGCCCAAGAGGAAGAGGGACAAGGACGAAGTCGAGGACGTGGACGAGGACTCCGAGTATGGTGGCAGTGTCGTTTCTCATTGTGGTTCTAATGCAGTGTCTACTGGATTAGTTGCTTAGTTTACTTTCTGGTGTGCTTAGTTTTATTTGAGGGGTGTGTTGTGCTGAGCCCCCAGCAGAACTATGTTATGTTTCTTCTCGTTATATTTCGTACATTTCATCTTTTTGTTGGTATAGTACTACCACTCGTTTCTTGACATTATATACATACAATATATATGGCCAACATCATATAGCCAGCAGTTTAGTTGTCAAAGAATTTCAGGGTGCTTAGTTTTGTCAAAGAATTCCAGGGTGCTTAGTTTTATTTGAGGGGTGTGTTGTGCTGGACACCATTAACTTATCATTGTGAGAATCGGCTTATTTTTTTCATGTAACATGGTCAACGGGTTTGACGTGAAAATAACAATGTCTAATGGCATTTCTGAGCAAACATCTAACTTAACGATGGCATTTTTTAGATATCTAATTGCATTTTTGAGCAGGTATCTCACGGATCGATGGCATTTTTTGAGTAGTTGTAAGTTCTAATGGCAAAACTGAGTAGTGATACACAACTAGTGGCATAAATAATAAGAACCCAAGAATTAAATAGGTATGCTTATTTCTTTATTTCTTTATACCTTTGTGTGCGAAACACTATACGTTGCCTCCCCCAAATTTTCTTTAAAGAGGCAACATAGAACTATATGAGTGCCCTGTTAAATTTTGGAATTATTCCGGGTTCGTTTGGCCTTTTTTATACATTAATTTAGTTTTTGGTCATTTAATGTGCATAATTCAAATTTGAACTACAAGCACATGCTCCCGTGCACCAAAGTTGACTGAAAAATCACATGTGTGTCCTCGGGTGAATTTCTAGGTCCCATGCAAGAAATGGGAATGAAATTCAAACATTTGGGCATCGTGGTTCAGCTGAGAACATTGAGAAGCTTGGTTTTAAAATTCTTATAAATACAAAACACGCCTGAAAATCATGAAACTTTTCATGGTGTCATGTCATGGTACTACAATGCTGTGGTAAAAAAAATTGCAGAATAGGAACAAGTTTTGGTATAAGCTTTTTGCAAACTGGAGCTTCTCTCAAGAAGGCTCGTGGTTCTGAGAGGGAACGTGTCACCTTTGTGTGCATAATTCAAATTTTAAATACAAGCACATGCTCCAGTGCACAAAAGCTGGTTGAAAAATCACATGTGTGTCCTCGGGTAAATTTCTAGGTCCCATGCTAGAAATGGGAATGAAATTCAAACATCTGGGCGTCATGGCGCGGCTGGAACTTGGTTTTTTAGTTGCTGTAAATCCAAAACACGCATGAAAATCATGAAACTTGGCTTGGTGTCATGACATGGCACCAACATGCTGTGGTAATTTTGCTATCCGATTTGCGAAGGCGCACATATTAACAATCAACAAAGTCATTTTGGAACAAGTGCTATCACGTTACAATCCAAAACACAAGTATTATTGAAACTGTGGGTGTTCTATTTACCATTTACGTGCCGCCACGCGTCCCCTTTTTTTATTAGCTAGGAGGCGCCGTGCAGGGTAGCTATTTGAGTACGGGAGGCGTGCGATCAGACCCCTGCGCGTGCTTATCGGGAGGAGAGCCCTTTGACCTCCGTCTGCCATCCACCTCTCTCCCAAGGTCTCCACTAATGGCGCCTGAGCCTCTGTTTAATGGTGTGGCAATGTCTCACTCGACTGAGATTTCAGAGAGAAAAAAGAAAATCTGAAAAGAAATTTTTGCACGGATCTTGATGTAAGATCCGACGGACCTATATAGCATCTACTACGACTTATAGCAAGACTGATGAATATATATAAGGACGACGAGAATGGATAATAATTGTATTACATAATTAGGAAGATAATTAAAAAATCCACTTGCGGCTACGTCCGAAATACACAAGGGCAAAAGAATAAGGAAGACGCATACAACGATCTGGCTCGCTGATCTCTACTTTCTTTATGCGCTGCAGTTCGCGGAGACTAGTTCTCACGGCGCGCGATAATCTCTTTCATCAGTTTCATATCCTTAATACGCTGCTTGGCAGCATCCACGGATTCCTCCACCGGCCTGTTGCGCTCCATGCGGAGCATGGCGTTCTCGTCCATAAGTTTCTTGACGATGACGCCCGTCCTCTGCAACAAGGCAGCGGTCTCCTCCGCCTGCTTCGCCCTTCCGGCGATCTTCGCCCTCAGCAGGTCGCGCTCGCCACGGAGCTTCGCATTGCCCTCCCCTAGTTGTCGGATGACGCCAGTAGCCTCGTCCTGCAACCTCGCCCAGCCGGAGATCTGATCCATCTGGCTATGGACCATCGCACGCATGCGCCTGTAAGAGTCCTCGCCTACCCGCGAGAAATTTTCCCTGGCCGCCGCGGCGCAGCGGGACCTCCGTGCTACTTCGGCGGTGCGGCGGGACATCTCTGCTGCTTCCGCGGCGTGGTCGGACCAGTCTGCTACATCGACGGCGCGGCAGGACCTCCGTGCTGCTTCGGCGGCGCGGCGGGACCTTTGTGCTGCTACTGCTGCGGGGCTGGACATGTCGGCTGCTTTCGCGGCGAGGCGGGACATCTCTCGTGCTTCCTCTTCCATGCTCACCTCTCCCTGGTGGAAATCTCTCGACCCAGAACTCACGCTGGCCATGGCTTGATTGACTTGATTATTTTTTGTGGATGAGGAGTTGAGAAGGAATGTGCAGTCATCTTAGCATACTAGTATTTATAACCGAGTACTACTAGTACGCTCCTAAGTGGGAAACCGTTTAGGTTGTGATTGGTGTGAACAGGTTTGCAATTAAATATAGCGTGGTAGGAGTAGTAATTTGGAATGTGACGAGACGCACTCAAAATTTATTGACGGTTCTAGTTTCGAAGTGCGGCACTATTACCGGATGGCGTAACGTCGGCACGTTTTCTCGGCCGTGGTGTAACATATGCCATGGTACTAGTTCTTTTTCTACTGCTGTGTACGTGCAAAAACTGGCACCGTCGGATACATATCTTATGCTTGGCGTTCGACAGGAATAGCCTCGTGGCGAGCTATAGACTAGTCTTTTTTCAGACGCATTACACCTATCTCTCGGGACTTCTCGCACGCACCATCACTGCTCCCTAGGTCGATGCTACCCACATACACTTGTACTCTGAGAAGAGGTCCACGCACGCACTCGTCCTCTCTCACACACGCATCTGTAACTACGAATTGTCGTGTTCTCAACCATCCGATTGGCTCTATCATAGGTTTCACGTTGCTCCTTGGCCTTGAGATTGAGAAGTTTAAAACGCGGAGGCTAAGATGGAGGCGCGAGGTTGTGGTTAATGTGCGGGCCGCACACGTCACCAACACGACACGAGCTTCGTCTGCCTGGTGCACATGCAGTCGGGTGACTTGTCCAAGTATAGACACAACTAGGCCCTCGTTGGTATCCGCGCCTCTACTTTGGCTGGTCATAGTGGAGAGTAGCATAGACTAGTTACTAGTCTATGTTACTAGTACCTTCATAGTGGGTAGTGTCATATAGTATATGCATAATTTGGCGGCGAGCGCTCTCTATATGTACCACCTTTTTTCTTTAATTACATCTTGTTAGTTTTGCTCCACGGCGCCATCCATCGATACTACTACTGTACAAATGTATACATTTTTTAGAAGGCTAGAGGGTGGGGCAGTCTAGCTTGGTCCTTTGCACGAGAGGCGAGGGCCTTTGTGATTTGACGGCTCATTACTGCTGGAAGGCGGGGCCTTGTGATTTGACTGCTCGTATAAATGTGCCGACGACCTGAGGAGGAGCAAAGAACCGTGCGGTATACTCAAGTTTCCCACTGGAGTACGGCGGAGGAGCACGAAACAAGGTGCCCAGTGCCATATCCTCTACTCTCTACTCTTATTATATATTACTAGCAAGAGGCATTGTTCTATTGGCGATAAAGAATGATCTAATTTGCTAGTCATCTAGTTTTTAGCATTGTTCTATTCATGCCTCGCAGGGAAGGTGACATGTGCGGCGAAACACCCGAAGCAAAATAAGAAACACATGAGCAAAAGAAGGAGGATTATCACCCAAAAAAAAGAAGGAACACACACGCACAAGTCTGGGGCGCTGCTCTCACTACATGAAGGGTTGCTGGCCGCGGAGTCGTAACTGCTTCTTCATCGCCTCCATGACCTCCATCTCCTTGCGCGTCTCCTCCGCCATCTTCATCATTGTGTCCATGACGCGGGATTTCTTGACGCGAGCCTTCATCATCTGTTCCACGGCCGCATTACGTACCTTCACAGCAGCCGGGTGCTCAATGCGGAGCTTCGCCAACTCCTCCTTCCGTTCCATGAAGATGGCCTGCAACATCTTCATCGAGGAACTACTATTCTCATGCAGCTTCTTCCAGCCGGCGTTCTCCTCCTTCAGCAGGTCGAGCTCGTGGCAGAGCTTCGCCTTGTCCTCCGGCAGTCAACTCCCCCTGCTCATTGAGCTCAGCGGGCATGTCGTCGAGGCTCTCCTTCAGCAGCTCCACCAAGCCGTGGATGAACTCCTTCTGCTTATTGAGGTGCTTATTGAGCTGATCGGGCATGCCGTCGAGGGATAACGACTCCAGCGCGCCAGCTCGGCATGTTCGCCTCCGCGTCTAGGGCGCTCCTGGGAGCCATCGCCTGCCCGTGAGAGATCTTTCGAGGTCTCTGCGTGGCGGCAAGCCCTCTTTTTTTCCGTAGCCTTGGTTGCCCCTCCCTTGTTACAATTAGTTCTCAACCTAGAGCTCTGCACACCGGCGATGGCAAGGACGGACGAAGAAGGAGGACTTATGAGGAGGAAGGTAGAGTAATTTTCGGTTAGGTAGTTCCCCTTTTTATAACCTAAGTGCTAGCACTAGTACTAAAACCTGCATAGTGGGAACACGTTCAGGTTTGGTACGTACTGGTAGGTGTGAGTAGGCTTGCACTTAATTGTAGCACTAGTAATTTCGAATGTGATGGGAACAAGGTAAAGGTTAATTGATGGTTTTGGTTTCGAGGCCCGAAACGACCCCCGATGAGATTAGTGGAACATAAATTTCAAGTAGACTACACTGCTCAGATGCGTAAATATTATGTTACTGTCAAAAATTGGCACAAAATACGAAGGAGACCAATGGAAGTACTACTAGCAACCCATGATTTAACTACTCGCATGCGTGAAGTGGAGTAGTAATGTCTTTCTTCCACACTCACGTCCACTCAATTTGCATGCGCTGTATTAATTGACCATTAATGAAGTGAAGGACTTTACACGCGTCAAATTATCACATGGGGTGGATCTTCGTACAAAATTGCGTCCGCCCATGTACCCGCGTGTGCGTGCGAGGGAATAAGTATGTGCGTGGCGTGCGTGCAGATCTTCGCTTCGTGCATGTACCGCCAGTGCGGCTCAGGGAGGACGAGTACATTCTACTGGAACCAGCAGCACGTCACTGTGATCAATCCACACAAGGATGTCGCGACAACGCCTCCACATGTGCAACGTGGCTTCATGAACTGTAAGAGAGACACTGTGTAGCATGCCATTGTGTTTTGCACATACTCGAAGTACTAGTAAGGTACACGTGCATTGCACACGTCAGATTTTGCAACCAAATTATGAATAAATACCACACTGTAGCATGTAAGCTCTGAGTCATATATGCTTGATGTAGACCTTCGTTTAATTCTTATAGTTCATCTCATTCAAAATCAATTAGTTTTTATAAAAAACCTAGGGCCTCTTTGATTCGTAGGATTTCCAAAACGCGGGAATAGGAAGAACATGGGATTACAGTGGAATGTCGTCTAGGATCCTACAGGATGGTACGAGTGTTTGATTGTGCATAGAAAAAATGCAGAATTCTTTCAAAGATGTTTGAGTGGATGGGATGTTTCCTATGCAATCTAGTGCAAATGAATCATATGGAAAAATTCCTATGGTTTACAATCCTACGAATCAAACAACCAAGATAGGAAAAATTCCTAAGGATTAGAATCCTGCAAAATTCCTTCGAGAATCCTTTCAATCAAAGAAGCCCTTAATATATTTTATGATTCATGGAATTATGCGTTGTAAACCATAAAGTAAAAACAAATAATGGCAATTCAACTAGAAAAAAAGTTTGGGCAGTTATGATACGGAAGATTCTAGAACAAAGGAGAACCACTGTTGTTTTGAGATTTGTGCATTATGCTTTAGTTCAACCATGGAGTCTGCTAGATTGTACATGTGGCAAAATCCGGTGGGGGGATAGAAGATGGTGCGAGGGGCCGAGTGGAGGGAGACTATGAAGGAGTGCACAACTGCGAGATCGATATTTAGAGAGAGGGGGCAAGAACGTGCGCTGTTGCGCGCAGTGGCGGAGCCATGAAAAATGTCCCATGATCTAGGGGGCCAAGCATTGCTAATCCTTTACGAGGAGGGCCAATTCATCAACTTAAACCATTTTTACCAGCAATTGTCTAATGGTCACATTCATATTAGCCTCGATATATAGTGACGTTAGGGGGGGCAGGGCCCTTGCTGCCCCCTGTCTTCGCCATTGTGCGCGCGTCTGAGAGATGAAGTGGAAGGCATGGATGATGAGAGGGGGCGTTGGATATATAATTAATGTGGGTGTATTAGCTATATATGTAATCCTATATAGAGAGGTATACATTGATCGATGTGGACGTGGGAAAGAGGGTGAGACCTCACTAGATATATAGATTGATCGGTTTATGTGGAAAACTATGAAATACCTAGCTATATACAGACACACACATAGAACATCGATCGTTGAGCATGCACATGAGAGATAAAGAATGCCCGATATGTTGGAGAGGGGGATGTGTGTGTGTGCCTTCATGGGAGACCGACCTGAAGAAAAAGATTGCTTGTGTGCAATGGATAATGCCGACTGGTAGTGTGTGTGCATGCATGCATGAGAGAAAGTTAGTGGTACAATTATAAAGAGAAGACCAATGTGTGGGTGTAAAAGACTAGGTGAGGTCATAATCAATGTAAAGTTGAATTCAAATATTTGAATAAGAGATCATGATGTTTGAAACCCATGCATGCATGAATATAACGGAGATCTACGTGGTGTGGTTTGGAAATGAGCATGTTGTAATGTATACACATTGAACAAGGTCAGACTGGTTTGAATTTGAGATACAGATGGTAGACATCGTTTGGCCACATTGCATCCGTGCATGGACACACTATTCTAATTGGAGATGATGGGTGGCTTTCGCATCACTATCTATATCTATACCCCTATGTGTATATATATATATATATATATATATATATTATATATTATATTTTTTATATAGTGTTTGGATAACTTTAACTTTGAAAGATGGTCGTTGGATGAGGCCAATCCGATGGTGCAGAGCTGGCAAATTTGAGCACTACTGTCCGTTGGATATCATCTAGATTCCACCAGATTTTGCCACATGTACAATTTAGAAGACTCTATGGTTGAACTTAAGCATAATGCACAAACCTAAAAACACAAGCACTTCTTCTTTGTTCTAGAATCTTCCGTATGAGAATTGCCCAAATGTTTTTCTGCATGATTTGTTTTTACTTTATGCCTTACAATGCACAATTCCATGAATCTTAAAATAGATTAGCTTTCTTATAAAAACTAGATGATTTTGAATGAAATGAACTATAAGAATTAAACGAACATCTACATCATTCATACATGAATCAAAACTTACATGCTATAATGTGGTATTTATTCATAATTTGGTTGCCAAATCTCATGCGTGCAATGCACGTGTACCTTACTAGTCTAAATGGTGCATGTGTGTGTGTTGTGCGTGTTAAACACATTGTACGTAGTATATCATACTAGTCTAAATTGTCTTTTTTTCTTTTGGGTACACATTAAGCTTGTTCTCCTGAAATTTCAAACCGCGCCTTGTTATGCCGAAATTTCAAGCTAGCGTCTCTGTCTATCGTGCTGCGAAACTCCCGCCTCTTCAACCCGCGCCTTGTTAGCCCGAATTATTTAAGATATATCTTTGTCTTGTTGTGCTCCGACAACTCCCTCCATCTCAACCCGTGCCTTGCTATTCCAAAATTACAACATGTGCGAAAACTCCCACCTCCTTAGAAATCCCGACACGTGAAATGCCCGTGATACATCTGAACCGAAAGAACCGCCTCAAATCGGTGGGGGTACTTTTGTAACTTACCCCACATTTTGGACAAGCGCGTTTCTAAGCCATGGTTCCCCACTCCCATCCCATCCGGCCACCCATTCGTACACCGAGGCCGGGAAAACCCACGAAGCCCCACACCCTCCTCCGTCCGCCAATCAGCCGGAGCCTCTTCCCCGACGACGTCATCCACAGCAACACCTCGACGTCCCTCATCCACCGTACCGGATGAGGATCCGTCGTTGATCTGGTCGTCCCGCTGGTTCAGCCACCCCGTCCTCCACCTCCAAGGAGCTGCCCCGACAGTCCCCTCATCTTTCGCCCCACCTCCATTCCCACACCACCGTCTTCACCTGCACCACCGGAAGAGCATCAGCATCACCGTTTCCTCGGATGAAGCTGCGGCCTAATCGGCGCGACCAAAGAGGTTGTACACTAATCGCCGCATTTTCTTCTTGATTCAATCTCATGGTGCTGCCGGCGCTCGGTCCCGAGCCGACACGGCGCGACTCCATCCACCGCGGCGTCGCTGGCCACTTCCTCCACGGCGTCGCTCCCTCGGCGGCGACATCCACATCAGTAGGAGCTGCTGCTGCTTTAGCTCTTGCTCACGCTGCTGCTCTGCTCTTGCTCTCGGTCCCCTGCCTGGTCAGCTCTTGCTCTAGCTCTTGCTCGCGCTGCTGCTCTCGCTCTTGCTCTTGCTTGCGATGCCGCTCCGATTTAGCTACACTTCAGTCGACTGAATCGACTTTTGTGTCAGTCGATTTTTACGGGGCGGGGGCAGGGGGGCTCGCCGGAGTTAAGGAAGAACCAGCCGCAGCGGGGAGGGGGGCTTGCCGGAGAAGTACCCTGCTATCTATCTTATGGTTCAGGGTGGGGGCTGTGGTCGCCGGCGGTGGTGGGGTGGTGGCGTGCAGATTGCCGGAGAAAAAGCTCGGCACGGGGGGCCTAGAGGGATGGCCAGGGCGGCGGCGGACCGGCGGAGGGGAGTGTTTCGGGGCGGGCGGGGCGGCGCACCGCCGGCCACGGGTGGCGGGGGCGACTGTTTGGCCGGTGGTGGCTGGCGGCTCAGGGCGTGGAGGTTGAAGATGAACTATAGGCCCTTGATTTCGTATCAAACCGCTGCAAAATCGACAGACCAGAGATGAAAAAGTCTGTCGACTGACGTGTAGCCTCACATCTAGTGCGTTCAGTTTCGACAGTAAAATTCAATTTCAACAGCAAAATTCAGTTTCGACAGTTAAGTTCAGAGATGAGCGGCTTATGTATACATCTAGCACTTTGTGGTTATGTATTTTACGTCATCTATTGGAGATGCGATTAGAATTCCACTCAGGTTAACGTTGTCTCTCTTGTCCTGCTTCAGCCTCGGCGTCATACAATTCACCGGAGCTGCTCCAACGATGAAACCCTCCATCACAGCGGAGCAGTACCTCGGGCTCCATCTCCAGACGCCTAAGATCTTCTTCCCCTCCTCCAACAGCCAAGTTAGCAGAAGCATCCTCACCGGCCAACCCAATCACGCTGAGATCGACATGGCTTCGCCAAAGAGGTTGTACACTTCTTGTGGTTTGACTTAATCTCACCATGCTTCTTTGCATCCCGTGATCTTCCAATTCTTGTGAACCAAACACCCAGATTGGCAGAAATCCTGTGTTTTTAAATTCTCTATTTTGCACGTGCATTCCTATCCTATTCCTATCTATTTCCTATCCCTGCACTGTTAGAATCCTCATATTCAAAGAAGCCCTTACACAATTACTTCTGTTACAGATATGTGTCGAAGAAAACCTTGTGTGGTTTGTCCTACTCCTGCGGTGATGTGTTCCACCCCAGCTCAGCTGCTCCAACAACGGAAGGGTTCACCACAGCAGGGATCCGTTCTCCAGACTGTCTTTCGCCGCCTCAGATCTTCTTCCCCTCCGCCGGCAGCCATGACAACTGCATTACCATCATCAACTGAGCAGATGACCTTGAGGACTACACGGGTCCGCAAGAGAGGTCGCACTCTTCCGTGTCTGCTTACGCTATGCATCGTTGTGTTCACCTACTAGACTCCGACTCAGGTCCAAACTTATGGTGAAACTTGAGTTTTTAAATGGTTGTGGGGTACATATTGGGGCAGCAATCAGTACAATCTGTCTACTATCTGGTTAATCTCGGGTGTCTACTATGAGCTTCATGTTGGGTGCAAAGAAACATTAAAGGAGCCATTATCTGTATTTTTTAACTAAAGCTATTATCTGCCTGCTATCATTGGTTTTGGGTCTATCCACAGTTTGCTACCATCACTCTGGATTTGTGCATGCACTCCTTACATAATCTCACTATGTTTTATTTCTATGCATGTCAGTTATTGTACACAATGGAACTGAACATGTAGAGCAAAAGAGACGAGCCTTGCGTGGCAATAAAATTTCATGCAGACGTCGCTCCATGGTGGGCGCAAAGGCAGCCCCCCTCCACTCATTTCGGATCGTAATCAAGAGGAAGATAACTGTTCTGAGGGGGATTCAGAAGCAGAAGACCACTCCTATTTACCCCATGAGGTCTTCGCTCTAACTTGGCATGCTGATGTTGGTTATATCATGCATATGGTGCCTTGCATTGCTTACTTTATACATCAAATATGTCAACTGCTTAGTTTAGACATGCTTTGTGTGAATGCCATCTGTTTAGTTTATTCATCGTTTATGTGAATTATGCAATGCCATCTTGTTTAGCCAGGCATCATATATGTGAATTTTGCAACGCCATCCTGCTTAGCCAGTCATCTTATATGTGAATTATATCAGGCCATCCTTTTTTTCGTTACGTATTACATTTGTCAACAATGTTAGTACATTCAACTACTCTTCGTGCGCATCATCCATTTGACACGGTGATGGAAAATTCTAGACCGAAAACAAGGTCTTCAGAGCAGACTATGCTATCTGACGAAGCGCATATCTCGCTGGTTACGGATAGCTCCTCAGAGGAGGATTCAGAGACAGATGACCAGTCCTATTTCCCCCCGAGGTGTATGCTCTAATTAACTTGGCAGGGTTATGTTGCTCATATCGTGCGTATGGTGTCTTGCATTGCGATGTCATTTGATTAGTTTAGACATGCTTTGTGTGAATGCCACCTGTTTAGTGTCTAATTACCATATATGTGAATTATGCATTGCCATCTTGTTGCAAGACATTATATATGTGAATTATGCAATGCTATCTTGTTGCAAAGGCATTATATATGTGAATTATGCAATGCCATGCTGTTGAGCCAATCATCATGTCTGTGAATTATATCATGCTATCATTTTTTTGTATTACGTGTTCCATTTGTCGACAACGTTTGTATATTCAACTACCCTTCCTGTGCATCAGCCATTTGAAGCGGTGATGGAAGTATCTGGAGTGAAAACAAGATATTCAGAGCAGACAATGCTACCTGCTGAAGCAGACATCTTGCTGGATACAGAGAGCTCCTCAGAGGAGGATTCAGAGGCTGATGACCAGTCCTATTTAACCCCTGAGGTCTATGCTCAAACTTGGCAGGGTTATATTACCCATGTCATGCATGTTGTCTTGCATTGCTTAGTTTTTACATCATATATGGATTGCCATCTGCTTACTTGCTTACTATATAAATCATATATTTGAATTATATCATGCCATCATGTTTACACACACAACATCTATCTGAATTATGGCATGGCAACCCATTTAATAAAGATATCATATAGTTATATCATCTCATCCTGTTTAGTGTTTACAATCATCATATTTTGAATTACGTCATTCTATCCGGGAATTATATCATGCTATCATGTTTCCATAGGCGGCATGTATGTGAATTATGGCATGCCAACCTATTTAATAAACACATTATATAGTTATATTATGTCATCCTGTTTACATAGTCATCATATTTTGAACTATGTCTTTCCATCATTTTTAGTTAGCCATCATAATGTGAAATTGTATCATGCTATCCTGTTTAGTTAGCCATCATATATGTGAAATTGCGTCATGCTATCCTATTTGGTTAGACAACATAAATGTGAATTATTTCATGCCCTCTTTTATTCCCCACTATCCATTGAACCTGTCTATCATACAATGTATGTACATTCAATTACTTTTCTTGTTTATCAGCCATTTGAATTGGAGAGGGTGATGGTAGTATCTAAGGGAGTAACAACACGGTCTTCAGAAAAGATAGTGCTACTAGTCGATGCAGATAGAACCACGGTTGTACTTGCCCAAGAACTAGCCCCACCACACATAACCCAGACTCTTGCAGATTGTACCCCTACCCAGTTGGACAGAGAACCAGCTACACCCCTTCTAACCCCAACCCCAGCACATAGTAACCCAGTTCCAGTTGACACAGCACCGTCTCCACCACAGAGCACCCAAACACGAGTAGTTAGTAAGGGAACTGAAGTGCCCAAAGCACGAGGAACACCACTCCAAATCCCAACTCAACGCTTAAAGGAGAAGACGAATTGTTCTCAGGTCAGGTTATGTAGCTATGGTTCATAGTCCTTTGCTCTTGCATCACTGTATTTACTCAGACCAACTATTTTCAAATTTGAAGGATGGAATTGAAACTCCAATGGTGCAACAGGAATGATTTAAAGTTGTTTCTTTAACTGGTTTGCTGTTGTAACTTGCTCTATATTGATTTCAATTTCAATTGAATAAAAAGTTATGTTCTCATGTCATGCACATTACAAGTGTCTCTATAGTTTCCCACACTTATATTCTGTCTATTCTACTTTGTCTTGAACAAATATTATTTGAACTGTGTCTCTATCTTGATTTGGCAGCAAAAACTAGAATGATATAGACCATAAAGTGACCATGGTACATAGATATATGTTTGTTTCATGCTGTTATCTTGTGCACTTTACTACTGAACTGATTTACCAAAATGGGTTTCATATACAACATGGTAAACCTGTGATGTGTCTGCTTGTTTCTCTTTTACAATGCGGACTAAATATTGGATAACAGTACCCCGTTATGCTATGGTGAAGGAAGTAATGCAGATAAGGTTCAAGATAGTGAGACATCCCTGTTGGTCTCCAAGAAAGCTGATAAAAACTACCTTGATGACAGTGAGAGAACCCAGAAGTCCTGTCTTGATGTAGTGTTCGAGTTACTAGCCAGTACTGCTGGCACGAGCTCTTCGAACTCGCTGCCTGAATCAGTTCGTCTTCTTGAGTCTTAGCTTCAAGTTGAAAGACATCGATCAGATGTGTTGTGACAGGAAGCTGAAGGACTGAGGAAGTCCCTGCAGAATTCAGATGCATACTTTCTGGTGCAACAACAAGCGCTGGAGGATTTAAGCGCCAAACAAGAGAAAGTTAATAAGCTTGCTAAGCATCTTGCCAGCATTATGGGTACCCAGGATATTGTTTCTTGAGATCTTATGAAGTGGTTTCAGTTCTGGACATGTTTTGCTGCGGCGTTTATTTGCACTGGTCGCCAACTTTGACAACTAGTGTATATGATATGCTGCTTTGTTCCCTATATTTGCACTGGTGGCGAACTTTGATGCCCAGTGGATGTAATATGTGTAATAGCCGTGATAGCCTAGCGTAAGTTGCCTGCTTATTTATTTCCTTGTTGTCTTGTTTATTTGTTTGCTTGTAGTCAGTGATGTTCTTTTTTCGCGGTTTGCTAGTGTCCGCAATAACCTTTTTTTAAACTAGGCCACAATAACCATGGGCTACATATTTACTGTAGTGACACTGGGCCTTCTACGGGCCGTAGAAACAATGGGCCTTCTACGGGGCGTAGAAACAATGGGCCTTCTATAGGCCGTATCATCAATGGGCCTTCTACGGGCCGTATGATCGATTGCCCAAACATGGGCCAATAACATACCGCTTTATGGTCGTAAACGGGCTAGAGTTGGAATCGTCCGTTCATGGGCCGACCATAATGGGCCGTCGTTAATCGGCCGTATTCGATGACGCTATGAAAACGACCCAACGTATTAACGGGCCACAAATGGGCCGACTGTAAGCACATGCTGAATTTGGCCCACAAGCAGAAAATGATAGTAACGGGCCGTAAGTAACCGAATGCTGGAAATGAGCCCAAGAATAAATGGGCCCTGAGAAGGCCGAAAGATAACATGGGCTGGAAACGGCCCAACGGAATAATGGGTCGTTAATGGGTATAAAGTGATACACTGTTCATTACGGACCAGTTTTACCACGGGCCGAGGGTTACTAAGGGCCTCAGATGGGCCAAAAGACATCATGGGCCATACATGGGCCGGAAGTTAAAACGGGCTGGAATTATATTGGACGGCCAAGATGACGCTAATGGGCCTAATTCGGATAAGCCGTAAACGGGCCCTGGGTTAGCGGGCTGTAAATGGGCTATATGCGAACATGCCATTAACAGGCTTGCCGTGGGCCGGCCGCCACCTTTTGACCAAGTCAAACGGGCCAGCCTTTTCACAAGAATGGGCCTCTGTTGGACCGTGCCATGTGTCGACGTATCATAGGCGCTTTGGGTCCAACGAGTGGATGACATCTGTCCCAACGGTGAGCCAGCACGTGTTTCCTCCAGCCAATGATGATTTTACATGTGGAAAATCCCCATTGGTCGGGGCTGTTAACGGGTTATCGGATCCAAAACCGGACTCGATAGCTTAACGGTGTTCCATTACGGTGGATGCCACGTGTCGGTCACCCTTGACGAAAGCACTTCTGTGACGCGCGATTTATCGTCATGGAAGTGCACACTTCCGTGATGATAATTTTGGTAATGTCATGGAACACTTCTACGACAGCACAGGTATGACTATCTTGATTCTGTCATAAATTTTTCATGGATGTAGATGCATGACAAAAAACGCGACCTACTGTGACAAACACGTATCATCACGGAAGTGTATTTTTTTTGTAGTGCCTCGACCAGCATTGGGGCGTTCGGAAACCAGGACGAGACCAAGGGGCAAAGAGGATGCTGGCGGCGCCCTCGGCGACCATGGGCCCTCTGCCGGGGGGAAAGGCTTGCCGGCGCTTCCCCCAGCAGAAGGCCTACCTCCATGCAGCACCTTGCTCCGTGTGGTGCGGGGAGGGCCTGGCGCCGTGCCTCTCCCGCGCAACCGCCAAAGCACCACTCCTGCCGCAGGCTGGGCCACTGCCCTGAGGTCTCTTACTGCTACCACAGCCTGGTTCTCCTGCAGTTCAGGCTTAGTGTAAGCTCGCTCCTGAGATATTTGCCGTACCCCGCCGTCGTCGTTGCTAAAGGGGTCGGCGAAGCCTCCAGGCGGCCCATGGAAGGCCCGCGCCTTGGGCCCTCCAGCCGCCCATCCTTGTCCGGGGAACGGATCGGGGCCTTCCCGCGGCAAGTATTCCAGGTTCACCATGCGGGGCACATAGGCGTCCGCGATTGCCTCACCAGAACTGCCACCCAGGTGCCCCATGCCATGAGCCACCAGTCACGGCGTTTGGCCCTGGTGGTCGCTGTGTGGTATCCTGGCGCGTCCTCGTGGCGGGCCGTCAGCACTTGTCCCTCCTAGCGATGGTGCAGTCGTGGCGGGACAACCCGCGCTAGGACCCGCATTGGTGTCGTCGGATCCCCCTAACCCCCCCGGGGGTGCGCGGGCTCGCCGAGGCCTCGCGCGCGCTTCCGCCAGCACCTGGGGTGTGGCCAGGGAGCAGAAAGGCGGCGTACCCCTGCAGGCGGCGTCCAGCAGTTCGGCGACTCGCTCCAGTAGTGCATCGTGGCCGCTCTCCGCCAGCCTGCACCGCAGCAGCTCCCGCGCCACGATGAGCGCGGCTCGCATGTTCGCCTGCTCCCGTCGGGTGTGTGGCGCAGTTGCCGCAGCGTAACCTGAGGATCGCGCCTGGAGTGCGGAGTTGAGGTCTTCTAGAGCAGATGGAGGCGCCTGAGCGGGCCAGGCCACCCAGTGGTCGGCATGTGTCCTCGGATCGTCACACATCCGAGCCGCGGGGCGATGGCGGGTTGGTCGACGAAGAAGAAAACTTCGGCACACCCCTACCTGGAGCGCCAAATGTCGGATTCTGGGTTCCGGCAAACCCTTGAGGTTTGAACTCTGGGGTGCACACGAAGAACTCTCTCTCCCTAGCTCGCTATCGCAACGATCTCAAGGCCTAGCTCGCCGAACCCAAAGAACAAGAGACACGAGAGTTTATACTGGTTCGGGCCACCGTTGTGGTGTAATACCCTACTCCAGTGTGGTGTGGTGGATTGCCTTGTAGACTGAGGATGAACAAGTACAAGATATGAACAGCCTTCTAAGGAGAGGTGTTCTTGAGCTCGGTGAGCTAGTGTGTGCGAGGATGGTCTGAATGATCCGTCCAAGATCAGTTCAAGATCCGTCCTCTCCTATGGTGGTGGCTAGTCCTATTTATTGAGGCCCTGGTCCTCTTCCCAAATGTTAGGCGAGAAGGGATCCCACAACGGCCAATTTTGAAGTGAGACAACTAGTACAAGCTATCCTGACAAAAGGTGGTCTTCGCCAGCCAAAGGCTCTGGTGGTGGCGCCGCTGTGGGCTCCGCGGTGACCTCCGTCCTGCTATCCTACTGGTCTTGGTCTTGTTGCACCGATATGGAAACCTTTGCCTGATGCCTCGGAACTCCTCGCCTGCGCCTGCCTCTTTAGCACCAAAGAGGAAACTGGTACTCTGCGCCCGTTGGCGCCCGCCTCGCTTCGGTCGTCATGGCTCACGTCATGCGAACCTCGCGAGGTGCCCCCTGCCTGGATATCTCCGCTCCTCGGGAGCCAGCCTAGCGAGGCCACCATAGAGGAGGTCTTGCTGTCGTCCGCCTCGCGAGGCTTGGCCCCTCGCGAGGGTCTTGAGTGGTTGCTGCTGAAGATGGGCCGTACAAGCCCGCTGGTGGAGCCACACCGTGGGCCACAGGCAGGCAAGTCTGGGTACCCCCGTTCCCAGGACGCCGACAGCGGAGGGAGCCAGCCGAGGAGCGGGGAATCTTTTGGTTTTCACCTTGGGAAAACACCAGTCGACAACTTCTCACATAGGGGAGTAGTGGGTTTTACAGGCGGAGTCATCATGACTAATTGCTGCCACGCCTGCTCCCGTAAATCAAAAATTAAAAATCCTATCGCGCCTGCCGCACCCAAATACTAGAGCAACGCTGCGATGGATATTTAAATTTACCTGCTGGCAAGGAGATTAAAAAAGGGGTGTAAAAATAAATGTGGCGGCGGCCTAGCTAATCGGTCGCACTAGCCCAACTAGCTAGCCACCGTGCTTCACTGATGTACTCGGCAGGAAAGGTGGTCTTTCGTGATTTGACGACCCATTTATTTGCTTCGGCGCTACGACCAAGGAGGACCCAGAAAATGCGCGGTAGGGCGTCCCACATCTCGGAAAGGAAGAATATATGCGTGCACTACCCGGGAGGAACCCGAAACCGCGCGGTAGGGTGTGCCACGTCTCGGCATGCAGGGAAAATGTGCATGTAAAAATATACTGTATCAGATGTAGTAGTACCTATGGTTCGACCTTGGGACCAAGGCAGTCGGTCGAAAACACCCCACTAGCCACACAGCTTCATCATGCTAACGTGGCATGGAGGATAGGTGTGCTTAGCTCCGTCTCGACCAGTGACAATGTCTCTTGTCTAGGCGATTCTTCTATTTTCCAAGCTTTTTTAGTTATAATAACACCACGGCAAGCTAACACCGCTCTTCGTGTGTGCCCATGCGTCTAAAGGTTAGACGATGGAGAGGAGACAGAGATCGCAAACCTGGGACCCACCAGTAAGCGAGTCAACGGTCATGCACGTGTTGACGGGGCACTCCCTCTACTCTACTCAACGTAATACTGTTTAAAAACAAGTTATGGGACAAAGCCAACAACCGTTGTTGTTTCAGGCTATTGACTTATGCTTTGTAGTCCAGGTTGCCAGTTCGAATCTCGTCTTTCAGATTTGTTAGTTTTAGGTCCAAATTTGATCAATGACAAGTGGGACCCCCATGTGTTGTTCTGATATTTCAGTGTAAGATGGTTTTTTTGAACAAACACTTTGCGCGGTTAGACAAGTAACGGCATGAGTTACACGTATTTTGCAAGTTTACGAACAAAAATGACAGCGGCATAGAATATCACATCCACCCCATAGCTTAGATGCTGTGGTGATACAATTTTTTACATCGTTGGAACTGAGATCCAATGGCTTGGGAGTAGTCCTTGTAATTATGCGCAATTTCCAAACTCTCCAAGGTTGTTTTTTGCAAATAAAACATTCAGGCCTCATGTGTGCCGCTGCATCTTGGATCCAACGGCTCCCCGTTGCTCATATTAGGTGCTCCCCGTAGCTTAATTAGCCACTACGGTGATACGAGCATCTAGGTCGTATGATATGTGATCATATGCCACATGCGTAGTACTTGTACTTTCTACGCAATTCCCAAACTCTCTCAGGCGTATATTGCAAAAATATTCAAACCTCCTACTATTAGCCGTCACATCTCCGTGAATTTGTATCAACATAGAATCTACAATGCGGCAGCACCTCATATTCTCCTGTGCGAGAATACATCAGGTGCTCTCGTAGCTTGGATGGTACGGTGATATGAACTTCGAGGTTGTTTGAACAGAGATCCAATGGCATTTGAGCAGTCTTTGTGCTTGTAAGCAGTGGCCGAACTCTTTGGGGGCTTTTCTGCAAAAAGAACATTCGAACCACCGAGGAGTTATTGGGTCACAAATCCAACGGCTCCGAAGATCTTGTATCACCAAAGCATCTAAGGTGTGGTAGCACATGATATTCTTACATACATGAGAATATGATGTTCTCCTTCATCTTAGATGCTACGGTGATACGAGCTTCGAGGTCGTTGGATATGGGATCGAAGGGCATCTGAGTAGTTTTTGTGCAAATTGTGTGTAGTTCTCAAACTCATTAAGGTTTCCTGTAAAAATATTAAGACATCCTATGAGCTGCTATATCTCAGATCAACAAGCTCCAAGCAACTCGTATCAGCATATAGCATCTAAGGTGTGGGAGCACATGATATTCTCCCGGGGACGAGGGGGTGCACAGCCAATCAGTGTTTGGGGGGGACAAATATAATCTAAACAATCCTAAACAGAGCTTCACAATTTTATCTAGGTTCGAGGGGTTAACCCCCGACAATCTACATAGCTCCGCCTAAACACAACATTTGCATGTACTGTAGTACTAGACTTAATATTCATGTTTTAGTTTCTTGTTCATTTTAAATATTGAATTGAGGACCATGCATGTCTTACATTTTACTCCCTTCGTTCTAAATATTAGTCTTTCTACAGATTTCAAATGGACTGCCACATACAGATGTATATAGACATATTTTAGAGTGTAGATTCACTCATTTTGCTCTGTATGTAGTCACTTGTTGAAATCTCTAAAAGACTGATATTTAGGAACAGAAGGAGTATTTTTGAATTCATGTCATACATCCATGGTTTGGAAAAGATAGATGCACTATACTTATTGGATTGCTGTTGTGTTCGTGTGTGTGTGTGTGTGTGTGTCTGTGTGTGTGTGTGGTCGTATGCTTGATACATACAAAGTTTTCTCACCACCATACCGTTCATCTTTTAAATTTGAATTTGCAATGAAAAACTTACTAGGGATACCATGAAATTTGAAATCCACGTTGAGATCACTATATCACAAACTCACTCTAATTCAAGAACTCGTCATAAATCAGTTACCACGTTGAGATTACTATTTGCAAGGAAAATACGGGCATTGTAATACACATAGATTAATTCGGCAATTTAAAAGATTCCTTTTGTATTCTTTTATTTTTTAGGGATCCTTTCGTATTCTTTTTTTGGAGGGATCCTTTCGTATTCTCGAATGGTAGGACCCAATGGCATACCAGCCAGACCTTGGCTCGTGTTGATCCTCAAAAAAATGGGCTCGTGTCCTTCTAGTGGCGTGCGTGGTATGCACATTAGCCAACCCCAACCAGTCGAGCCTCCGAGTTTCGAGTTGAAATATCTGCCGGCCAGAATTCCAGCCCTAGGAAATTCCCCTCATGTCCCCGGTCCATAATGACTACCGATGAACAATGGAGGGATGCTTTAGTAAATAGACAACGTTACCTACCATGCCGAGCATGGTTCAATTCCCTCGGTCGCCGCTACCCAAGGTCACCCGTCAACAGCATTGCCTAGTACTACTACTAGACCAGGATGAGCACAGAATTGAGCCCGTTTGTTCGTGCCTACTAGTACTTGAGTTAATATATCAGGCAATGCACTGGTACGGAGGGATTATCTTTTTACTCTGCATATATAACTTGTCTGAAGTCTAACTAAGCAAAATGTTTGACAAAATCCTTTCTTAAGAAATACAACAGGAAAGATGTATCACTTGAAAATTTAGTGCATGATGCAGGTTATGATATTGTTTCGAATCCTGGATTTTAAATTTCAGAAAATCCAAAAGTGACCAGAAATTCATGAAACTGAGCATGGTCACGTGATATGGCACAAATATTCCTACGTAATTTTTTTCTTCAATTTGAGACAAGCTGCTTATGAGAAGTTGCACAAATGAAGAGCCAAGGTATTTTGGAACAAAGACCTGTCACATTAAGGCGAACACTTTCACTATTGAAATCATGGGTGTTTACGTGCTGCCACGAGTCCCGCTTCTCATCGGCAGGTGCCGTACGAGCAAGCGAGTGAGTCGACGGGAGGCTTGCGAGCAGACCGCTGCCGGCTAACAGGGAGGCGTGCGAGCAGACCGCTTGACCGGCTGACAGGGAGGCATGCGAGCAGACCGCTGTGCAGGCTCACCAGGAGGTGAGCCCTTTGACCAGGCTCTGCCGCCCACCTTCATCCCAACTACTCCCACTTTTAATGTCGCCGGCGCCGCAGTTTAAAATCAACCCCGCACTACCCGGTATCGCTACAATCTTTTCTCTTCCCCACTGATTCTCCTATCGTCTACCTCCAACTAGCCTGACCTAACCGTACGCCATGCCGCATCACGATGGCCTGCCCTTAGTCTTCCAGTTTCCTGAGGAAGACACCTAGCCGGATTCTCAAGAAGATAAGGCGCTTTGCGACGAGCTTGAACCGGCCTTGTGGGATGACGCCGCGCCTGTCCCCGCTCCCGTTCCGGCTCCCGTCGCCCCGACTGTGCCAGCACGCATCCCCTTGGCATTGATGGGCTGGGAGCCACACATTGTCGCCGAGCTTGATGCCACGGGGTTCCACGAGGTCCCCGCCGACTTTCACGCGCCCGTGTACCTAACAGCGCATGCGCCTGCGCGTGCACTGCCACGCACGCCCGTGCCGGTGCCCATGCACCTGCCAGCGCATGCTCCTGCGCGTGCCCTGACATGCGCACCCGTGCTGGTGCCCGTGCAGACGAATGTCTCCACGGCGCCGTTGCTAGCGCATGTCCCCGCGTGGGTGCCAGTGCCCCCCTCAGTGGCATGGATGGCCACCGTCGACAGCTTCCTTGAACCAACTCCAGTCGCCTCCTCCCGCTAGTTGACTGGCTCCTAGATACCGAAGTCCAGAACATTGGGGCCTTCCTTGAAGCTAGGGCCAACGTCCATGAGTACACCAACAACGGTGCAAGACGCCGCCGTCGCCGTCGGTCAGTGGCCCGACGACACACAGAGCACAGCAGAGGAGCCGCTTCCCACCACCACCGCGTAATCTAAATTTGCCATGAAAAACGTTCGGATTTCCATGCTTAAAATCCGAGCGTTTATCATTTCCGTTTATTTTAGATCGATCGTCGTATGAATGTAAAGTTGGAGTCAGACTGAATGAAATCTATGGTTTGATCGATTGAATGTTCCGCTAGAGCCATATCAAATTAAATATAAAACATCGTCAAGCCACATGTATTAGCGTGCTTCAATGACCTAGACTACTTCAATGTCGCACGCTCAACACGTTTAGTGTGCAGTTAATTTCATGCCAAAAATAGTGCTAATCACATAATAACACGCAAATAATATCCTACTTAATATCCGCATGCACTTAATATACTTCCAAATTAACGTGCATTGCACGTACACATTGACTAGTACTACTAGTACGTGTAACTGGTGACATAACTTGTGAACGCGTCCAGATATGGTCAACGGCAACATGGCCCGTGAGTTCTTCGTGTTTGCCCGTGCGTCTAAACGCAGAAGGGGAGGAGAGAGAGAGAGCACACATGGAACCCAACAGCAAGTGAAGGCGAATAGTACGTGCTAACGAGCCGGTCCCACTAATGTACTAAAAATAATATGACATGTTATCCATTAAATAGGTTGTGGTAATATAAAAACATTATATGAACAAAGGGGGGTACAACAAACATTGCTGTTCTACGTATGTTGCCTATTGACGTGTGGCTTGAAGGCCCTGGTCGCATGTTCGATCCTCGTCCTTTATTTTTTAATTGTATATGGGTCCAAATTTGTTTCATGACAGGTGGGCCCCTCGGTGTGTAGTTTGTAGCACTTTAATTTGTGGGTCGAAATTTATTCCATTCCAGGTGGACTATCGGTGTGTAGTTTTGTAGCTTATTTGTAATAATTAAAGAGAACAATAGAGTTTCTTGCAATAATACAATGGTGCGGCGTTGAAGGTGAGAAAGGACGTGCGAGAGAGCGATGACCGAGCCACAGGGAAATCAATTGGGCGAGGTGCCGGGGTTGCAACGGTGTTTGGAGTAGTTGCGGGCCGAATGCTATGAAAATATAATCTAAACCCACCGGAATAAGTGCCTACACAAATTAATCCATGGTTGGAGTCCCCCTCGCAATGTAAATAGCTCCGGCTTTGCGAGGGATGGAGAGGTAGCTTCAGTGTGTGGAAGATACGGCGTGAGAAAGTGAGGTCAATCGAGAGACATATAGATAGAGAGACAAAGTGAGTGTGGTCTGACATTCATTGAAAAGATATATATGCTCTGGAGAGATATTGTCTGATTGAGCTTTTGGGAAGGGTGAGGGCTGTAGAATAGAGCTTGAGAGATGATCCAGTCACAGACATCTAGATATATTTTGTGCGTGGGAGGAACCAAGGTCAATCAATTACATATATAAAGGGAAAGAGATTGAGCGAGTGTGGGTCGTCGTGCGATCAAAAGAGTGAGACAGGTTGGAGAGAGTGACCTAGATAGACAATGTGCGTGAGAGAGTATACAATATGAATATGTTGAATTGGGATCAAACATGGAGATATATCATTTGTGTCCGAGAAAGAGCGAGGTCAATCGAGACATACAAAGAGAGAGACAGAGGGAGAGAGAGAGAGAGAGAGAGATTGAGCGAGCGTGGCCCGCCATGAGGTCGCAAGAGCGGGGGCGGCTTGGATGGACTGACCTAGATAGACAATCTGCGTGAGAGAGTATAGAGTGTGTCGATCGAGGCCCGAACAGGGAGATATATCATTTGTGTGTGAAAGAAAAGGAGGTTAATCGAGACTCAGATAAAGAGAGCAATATTGAGCGAGTGTGGCCCGCCGTGCGGAAGAAAGAGTGAGACAGTCTCGAGGGAGTGACCTAGATAGACAACTTGCGTGCATGCACATGAGAGGTTGGGGGCTAGATAATCAATGAATGTATCTAGCGAGACAGGGTGGGAAGGAGAGAGAGAGAGCTCGGCATGGGGTGCAATGGCGGGTGTGTGAGGTAAATACAATTGGTAACATAGTGTAAAAAGGGGGTTGTGTAGTTGAGAGAGTTAGAGATCGAAACATGGAGAGAAAGAACGAATGTGTGTTGGAAACCGATAGCTTCCTAAGGTGGTTAGGAGAGGAATATTGACCGATACAGGAAGTGTGTAGCGTGTGTGCCGAGGGGGGAGGGGCTAAAAACAACATTTGAATGTAGATAGTACGAGACTTAATATCTATGTTTCAATTCGGTGTATATTGTAAGATTTGAACTAAGGACCATGCATATGGGTAATTATTTCGAATTCGTGCCATACTAGGTTTGGAAAAGTTGACATTGACTCAATTGTTGTGCAATTTATTAGGACATATGTTTGAATCCATCCAAAGTTTTCTCACTACCATGGTGTTCAACATATACAAGTGAATTTGTATTAAAAAGGTAGTGTGGATACCGTGAAATGCGAAATCCATGTTAGAATTGCAGATCGCTATGTGACACACACTCTAATTCAAATAACTAATTATGTGATACACACTCTAATCCACGTTAGCATGGCTACGATGGATACCGTTTCGATTTTTTTTCAAATAACTCCTCATTAATTAATTTATAGTAGCTCATTTTGAATGACTAATTATTTGCAACGAAAACACGGGCATGGTAATACATACAGATTCGTTTGCATTCTCAAATGTAGGCGCACCAGGCAGACGAGGGTTGTCTCGTGGTGGTCGCATGTGTCGTATGGACGCTTAGCACCCAGCCACCCACCCCCTCCCTCCCTCCCCCCAAAAAACGACGACAAAAAAAGTTCGCGCTTCCATGTTTCAGATTGAAATATCTGGCGGCCCCAATCAAAATCTCCTTTCTCCACCATCCCCTTCCGCACCCAGATTGCTCAAATCCCTAATTTGCCGCCAACCCAAGCAAAGTTCAAATTGCCCCTCGTCTCGTCTCTTTCCCCACCTCTGTGCCGGACGACGACGACGAAGACGACAGTCACGCTTCACCACCGCACCAGAGCTACCTCATCTACGCCCTCGTCCACCACACTAGGTGGTCCACCGATGACGTCGGCCATCGCAACCTACGTGCCTCACAGACACTGACTTCCACCGCATCAGGTGCGCTTGACCGACGCCGTCTCCCACCTCACCGGGGCTACTTCACCGAGCACATCACCTCCGCCCCCCCCCGAGGCCGTTGGGGCTTCACCAACGGTCTCGTCCACCGCATCGTAGCGCTCCGCTGCCACTTAAAATCTGCATCCCTGCACGGCCAGCCAACGCCAGCACATCACCCTCAACGGCTCTGAAGTGACCCGCACTCTAGCTAGGCGAGCATGCCCAAACGCCGGCCCGAACTATGTATCCACACATCACTCCCTTGTGCACTATTCCAATGATGTTTGGATATCCTTTCACTGCTCTCTTAGCTTATTCCCCTATGCAAATCTGACTTTAACTCTTATTTTTCTGGAGATATCATCTGAAACAAGAAAAACCATTTTTTAGCGAAGCATGACGGCGCTACGGGATATGGTATACATCCTGCACACCCATATAACCTTGTAAGTATCTGTCCTCCGGTACAACAGCAAGGTCGGTTCCTCTTATTTGATCAACCATTCGTCGTGTAAAAAATGCAGAGGGGGATGCAAGGAGCAAAAGGCCTGCACATCCAAGCAAGTGGTAACATGGACTTGTACATGGAACATCCCAAGCGCAAGCAGAGCTGCAGCGAGCCTGTACAACGAGCTAGCGTAAGTCCCTGCATTTCATTTAATTCGTACTGGCCTGCGTGTATGATTTGTGTGCAGTGGCGGATCCACGAATTCAAGTTACCAGGGGCGAACATTTAACTTAAAAAATACGAAGGCACTTGCACTCCGGAAATAAACATAACTTGAGAAATGTGAAGCTACATGCACTTTGAAAACCAGCTAATGATCCAAAGTAGTTCAGGTTATAAAACACTAAATGATGTAAGCACCAAAAACACAAAATGCAACATGGTGTACAAGGACTACTAACATGGTCTGTACCTGCTTGAATTATTCGTTCTCTGGCTGAAAATATTGAAGTGTAATTGCACCTATAACCAGTGCGCAAACTGCATATCAATATATCTATCCTGCACAAGTATGCCAATAGTTTCAAACAACAGATTAGAAAAGTATTTATGCTACGTTGTCATGATACGGGGACTTTCTGGTAGATGGCCTCGACGTTTCCTCAAGCCATGAAAATGTACTATAATTTGCTTGTCATCAATGCCTGCAAATCTCTATGTCTCTCTCAACATAGCAGATCATCATTAGACACTAAATCCTTCAATGGGAGCTTGCAAAATGCTTGCATTAGATCCCTCATTAGACACTATATGTTCATCACCAGGAGCATGTAAAATGTTTGCATCAAATCCTTCATTAGCAGTCTGTTCATTAGACACTTCAGGCTCAAGAACAACATGAGCTTGTATGTTTGCACCGGAAACTTGATTAGATACATCAGATTCAGTCAGTTCAGTATTGATTGGGGGAGTTATAAAATAAGCAGAAATTGGTTTCATTTTCTCATAGATTCCATACATACAAGCAGTTTTACAACACCGTCAGGTCTAACTATTGGCCAGAAATTGAACAGTTGAATTAGATATAATCAGGGATGTGATGTACCTGCTCGTTGTGCATGCTGCTCTTGCAAGCTGCGACTGTCAGTTTGCGCAAGCTCGATGCCATGCTCGTGCTGCCGCCGCTGCCTCCCACGCAGGCTACACCCAGGGTTGGATCTTCATCTTCTTGTCCTTCCATTCGCTTGAAGCCCGGCGACCGCCCTCCAATGAGGGCGTGAGGAAGTGTTGTGTCGGTCTATCAAGCGGCGGCTAGGTTAGGAGCGAACCAGACTGGAGGATGGAGCGAACGAATTGGGATTTTTCCCGCTGTCGATCGATATGGGAGGCGCTCGTTTGGGCCGCGAGCCTGCTATAGGGCCTGTCTTGCCCTTACATTATTGGCCCATCCAAATTGAAACATTTTTCTTTGTTTTTTACATTGCCTGCTCGTGCATTGGGACGAAAAAACTAGCCTGGGCCAACCTGGACGACTCAAACTAGGTGCACACTTTCCACCCACCCGAGGCGGCTGCCAATACCAGCCCCTATGGTGGTGTCGCCCCTCTTTGTGTGTATGATTGGGGTAGTGAAAAATATAACAGTGGCGCTTTTGATTTACCCACAGAATGGTTGAATTGCTTATTTCTATGAACTGAGTTCGCCAATAATGTGAAGGATGCCAGTCTTTTCATCCTATTGTAGATTGCTTAGATCTCGATCTGTCAAATGTAATCGCATGAAATATATAGTAAAAGCCAGTGTGATGTGTGTGGCTACAACTATTGTGACTACACGTCCTCATATAACATATCAAGGACGCACCATGTTACCAGATTAACCATTCGACTTACCAATGCAGTGTGGGAAGAAAGAAGTATTGGGACTGCGTATCCAAGCAATTGATGCCATGGACTCCTTCATAGAACCTTGTAAGTGAAAAAGAAGTGATAGTGTGCCTGTACAAAGAGCTAGCGTAAGTTCAGTTACCTGCTTCTCGGAATTTTAGTTAGCCATTTGTTGCAAAATTGTTCAATTACGTTGCTTGGCTTAATTTCGTTTGCTACTGATTACATAATGCCATAGCCTATTAATCCTATTATAGACTGTGCCTATCTCTGTGTTTGATACTTAATGTTAAGAATTACCTGTTTTCCTGAACTTAAATAGCTACTTAAGCACGTAGATAGCTGGTCATATGTACTTCTAGGGTGCAGCAAAATTCACGTGTAATTTACATTCTAATACCCTGTTTGTTTAAATGCTTTGCTGTTATCACTTGTTGCACTAGTAATGTTTTCATGTTCATAGATAGACAACTGTCAGGTTTATATGAGGGACACCGTCTTTTTAACTTATATATGTGTTGGAATCATTTTGCTTACATCAAAGAAGTTTACAAATGTCTATATTGCTGATAAACGGTACCGACTTGTTACTTTAATACATTGCCAAGAATTTGTTTTACTAGTTCACGTGTAATTAAATACGTTGCCAAAACTGGTTAGTTTTGCTAGTTTGATGTTAGTTTCTTATGGCTCTTGCAAAACTTTATTTATTGATTGCTAACATTCAAGTTTGCAGGATCCAACTGAAACTCCGTTGGCACAACAGGTATGTTTTAAGAATCTTCCTTGTTTACCTGGTTTGCTGCTGTAACTTGTTGTTGTAATCATCTTACCAACTTCAACTTTTCAGGATACAATTGGAAGTCCAATTGCACAACAAGTACATTTTAAAAAATATATTTGTGTAACAGGTTTGCTGCTATAACTTGTTGCTCTAATCAAGTTACTGACTACTCAACTTTTCAGGATCCAAGAGAAACTCCAATACCAATACAGGTTCCTTTTGCAGAACTTGTTTGTTTAACTGCTTTGCTGCTGCAACCGGTTGCTCTAATCACGTTACTAGATACTTAACTTTTCAGGATCCAAGAGAAACTCCAATGCCACAACAGGTACCTTTTGCAAAACTTGTTTGTTTAACTGCTTTGCTGCTGCAACAACCTGTTACAATGATGTTAATAACTACTTTTCAACATCCAATTGAAACTCTTTAATTCCTTGTTTTTTTAACTGGTTTGCTGTTATAACTCCCAGTTGAGATGTTTTGCTAACTTCAACTTTTCGGAATCCAATCGGAACTTTAATGGCAAAATAGGTTAGCCCAAGATCAAAGAGCGAGGTCCCCATGGACGTTGTATCATCCCACAGCAGTGGCACCGGCCCAATCGTGCATCATGAATTGCCAACTGCTGATGCTCTAGAGGCTAAACTAGTGGTAGAAAGAGATTCTGCTTCTGCACTTAGAGATGAAGTTGACATGTTGAGGAAGCAAACAACACAATCACAAGCAGTACTCAAGACAACCATTAAATATTTGGTGGATTTCAAAACGAAGCAAGCTGAGACTGACCGCATTGTTAAGGTCCTGAAGGAAAAAAGGAAATTAAATTCCCACTTGGTAAATCATAGGTGAAATGTTCTTTCCATCGTTGAATAACCTTTGTGTTGTTTGTTCATGTAATCGATCAAACCATTTGTTTTAGAGATCATGTAATAATTGTTTTTTGTTTTTTGGTTTGTAATTTTATTTGAGCACAAGTCTGTATTAATTGATAAGACTCGGAGACATTTCATTTTGATTGCTGTGCCAGACCTACAAATATGCCAATCGGGTTGAATGTGCATTCAGCAATAATAGTAGTATAGATGGACCATAAGTGGCACGCATCGGAAAGGGCCAAGATGTTGTACTAGCTTCGCTAAAAAAAGGATGCTCTTCTAGCAAAAAAAATACAGCGGCCTGGCTTATGTATGTTAGTTGATATTATTGATCCATATCTATAAGTGTTTATATGTCTGTTAGTTTTGTACATTCTTGGTTGATTGACTCGTATTTGAATCTTGATACATCGCTTGTGTACATATCTAAATGGGAGTACACATTATGCTGCGTGTGACATTTGAGTTGGACATAAAGTGTTATAAATATTCGAATTCACCTTAAACTGGATTCTAGGTTCTGAATTCGAGTATCGGCATTTGTAAATCATATTCATATATGACAGTGGAATACATCATTGTCGTGCTTTTGAAGATATATAAAAACACATAGAATGACTTATAAAGATTCATATAGGAATACAAAATGGATTCGAATGTAGTTGCCAGGGTAAACGTGGATGCTTATTGTCCCAAAATTCGAAAGAAGCGGCAAAATGTCCACTCCCACGTCGGCTGCCCGAAGCCAAGTGTTTGGGAGATGGAAATTTACACGGACAATCCATCGGCCCGATTTCAACTGCTCTCAATAGGGGTAGGTTAGTAACTTCAATTAGACGTGACACGGCCGCCTCTGAGCCCATTCCGACACGGTGGGCGCCAAACATGGGTGGCAAAACACATCTGATTCAAGCTCGTCCGAAATACCTCTGTTTCTCCCTACATTTCCCTATTCATACACGGTGGGCGGCAAAACAAACTCGACTCAGCCGAAATCGATGTAGGCAAATATTTTCAATAGGGGCAGGTTTGTAACTTCACTCAGACATGACACAACCGCCCTACCTATCAGCCCCGTTCATACACCGTGGGCGCCAACCATGGGCGCCAAAACACCCTCTCCTCGCTAGAAATTGCTTTGGGAAAATATTGGCGAGATGCGAGATTACCTTACTATCACCAACGGACGGGACGTCCAAATTTTAAATGGGGGCTAAGTTCGTAACTTCCCCATATTTCAGACAGGCACGTCCCAAAAACATGGTTCCCCGTACCTCTCCCTACATTTTCCCATTCATACACCGTCCGCGCTAGGACACCATCCCCACACCAGCCTCCTCCGTCCGCCACCCCATCCATCGCCGCCGTCCTCCACCCCATCCATCGCCACCGTCCTCCACCATGCCAGAGCGCCTACCAAGACCACGTCGTCCACTGCTATAGATGGACGTTTCTCATCCACAGCGATGGACCAAGAGCCTTGCATCGCGTCCTCTCGCTTCATCGGCGCCGTCGTCCTCTTTGTCGGGGCCGCTCACACGACCTTATCTTCCACCGCAACAGGACTTATCCCCCAATGCACCCATCTACCGTCGCAGATCTGCTTCAACGCCACCGACAGCCATTGCACCCCCGATGCCTACACGGTGCCGCAAGAGAGGTGGTACTTCATATCTCCTTAACAGTTTGATCTCAACCAGAAAATAGATCATAACTTGGTTACTGTACTTTCTTTTCAGCTCTTAGAATTTAGTTCTTAGTTCGAAGCAAACAATGGATGCTAAATAGCATTTCTCCGGTTTGCCGATTTAAATCTACCATGGCACAGTCATAATAGGGTCTAATTGATCATGCTTAGGGTTTAATTGATCATGTTGGTTCCATGGTGGTTTGTTTAATAGAAATCGGAGGGGAAACCCTCTTTTGCTCAAAAAAATGCTAGGGTTCCCCCCTTTTATGATCACTATACGATCAGCATACGTGCTTCATGTCATAATAGCACTGCTCCACCCATCAAGCTAAACAAGCTTAGTTGTTCAAATACGAATATGATATTATTAAAACAGAGTCGTTTAATTGGTCAGCTAAATGTTCCTAATTTAGTTTCAAAAATGCATGTTCGCCGCTAGGGTGTGTATCTCTACGGGGTGCCCACGGTGGGCCACGGCCCACCCTGGGATTCTGGGTCGGCCCAGGCCCCGATTCCCCTCTGTTCTGCTACGCGCTTCCAATCTCTACTTGCCCCCAGCCGCCTGCCTCGCCGGCGACTTGCCGTCCCCAGACGGCATGACTCTAGGAGGAGACACCGGACTAACAGGAGGTCAGGAGCCGCTCGCCCAATAGCGTCACCGCTGCCCGGGCGCGCCACCGTGCCTACCTTCCCAGTCTGTTCAGGGCTCTGGCGTGCAGCACCCACTAAGCCAACCCGATTTATCGTGAGATACATCCTCAACACTCAGCAGCCACTCCTCATCACCCATTTTCTAACTGATTCATTACTCATTAGGCAGGACTATCATTAGGGTTTGTTGTGTGCTGAGTGCTACCTACACTTAATGGTTCAGATGTATTTAAGTAATCTTTAGTACCTGTAAAGTTCACAGGGTTTCAAAATTCCGGCCCTAGGAACAGACACTAGTCATTTTGGATTGTTGGTCGTAGTGACATTGACCCAGATTACTACTGCAGGCCAGGTTTGTTGACAATTTTACTTGTCTTTCTTACTCATTCGATATGATATCCAATTATTCATGTCGATTAGTTGCAAACAAAAAGTGCTAGACAAACTTCTAGATTCAGATTTTGGACGGTCTCTTACTCAGTTAAAATTCTGCATACTTGTCCTAGTAAGCTCACAAGTAAATGATTGATTCGCTGCATCTATGCTTGCCTTGTCATATTTGTTGTCAATATTCTTTTAGGGTGGACCTCCCTGTTTCAAAATACTGGAACCGTAGACATGAGTGAATAGTATTTCTCTGTGTGATCTCTTCCATCTGTGGGCAACGAACAATTCATTGTATAGAAAGAAAGTGTCATTTCCACCTTTTCTCAATATTATGTTAGGGTGGACAACCCTGTTTCAAAATACTGGAATCGTAGACATGAGTGAATAGTATTTCTCTGTGTGATCTCTTCCATCATGTGTGGGCAACGGACACAACATTGTATAGAAAGAAAGTGTCATTTCCAGCTTTTACATAGACTACAATCTTTTACATGGAATACAATCTACCTACTTGCTATGTGTCGCACTACCAGCACTCCACCCTTAAAGCTAAACATTATGCCACTCATAATTCCTTAGTTTATTTGTTAAAATACGAATTTGATACGATTCTAATGTTCCTACTTCAGTTTTGAAATGTGTGTCTGCCTGTTATAGAGACATAAGAGGTTTGTATTTCTGTGTGGTCTGGTCAACCGGTTGGGGGTTGAACTTTGCATATGCAGGGGTTTATAGGGAGACACTCTTCGATTTGAATCCGCAATGCATTCCATAGATAATCTGACTACTTTTTTATGTTTTCATGAATCTCAGATTCTGAACAGCATCATAATGATGATGAGCTTGCGCGCATGAAAAGAATAAAGCAGAACAATGCCATGGCTATCAAACTTGGCATTAAGGGACTGAAATCAAGTCTGGATGCAATGCAATGCAAACGCTCACCACCTACAGATTCATGCTCAGAATATGATCCTAACAGTGATTCTAAGATATAGGGAGACCTAAGTCAATGTAGCTCCCTAGTGGAGGAGTCGGAGGCAGATGCCCTATCTTTTGAGCAACGCGCATCAGTTATGCTACCTCTGAATCCATTCAGGGTCATCCAAAACCAACTGAATGTTATAGCTGCGGCCTGGCTTGAAGGTGTTGTCCCAGAGTTTGATATCCTGTCAGTTATTTTCGGTTCAACCTTTCAGTTGGGTACTGCTGTCGTCCCCAATTCTCTGCTGCAGGTGTCTTGTGATATCAGGTCTGAGCTGACTGATGCTGGTTGGGAGCTGTCTGCTCGCTCTCCTGGTCTCAAAGCAATCCCTCAGCTTGTATCTGATGATGCAGAGTTTTAGTCAGCCTCACTGTCAGAAGGTACTGCTCTTCAGGTGATTGCCTCCTCCTCTCTATACAATGCACCTCAGTCTCGTAATGTTCTGGTGCCGCTCGACACCACTGCCATCAGAAGAAGCACAAGATCAAACAAATATGATGGCTTTAAGATCAATCAGGCTACTGACACCAAGCGCTCCAAGTCAAGGGTGAAACCCCGTGAAACCTCGTTTGTCACTGCAGTCTCTTTGGCTGCTGCTCCTGTGCAGGTTGTTGCTGATGCATGTCCACCTCCTACTTCGATTGAAGAACTCCAACAGATGGGCAGCCGTGCGGGATTGCGCAGGGAGCTCCATCTCCTGAGAAGTTGCTGGATGGCCAGCGCTCATCCTCTGGAGCCAGCGACTGATCGCTCCCTTGCCAATGAATAAATCGTGGAATGTACTATCGTGGAATATCAGAGGCATCAATTCTGATAAAAAACTTTTGGCTCTTAGGAATGCTATTGATACTAGCGGTTGTTCTGTGCTATGTATCCAGGAAACTAAGCGTGAATCTTTTGATTTAGCGTTTATTAAATCTTTCTGCCCCAAACGCTTTGATAAGTTTGTGTTTTCACCTTCTGTGGGTGCTTCGGGTGGCCTTATTACTATCTGTAATAGTTTTGTGTTTGTGGGCATGCCTTGGTATGTTGATTCATTTGCGGTCGGTGTTTCTTTTGTTGTTACTCAATCCAGTGAATCGTGGAAGCTGATCAATGTCTATGGGCCTTGCATGGGTCTGCGTAGGGTGGATTTTACGAATTGGTTGTTTGATCTAAACATACCTAATGATGAAAACTGGTTGATCCTGGGCGATTTCAACTTCATTCGCTCTACGAGTAATAGAAACAAACCGGGTGGCGATGCTGCAGATATGTTGCTCTTTAATGAAATCATTCAGGCGCAATCCTTGATGGAACTCCTTGTAAAGGGCAGAACATACACCTGGAGCAACATGCAAGATGATCCTCTGCTTGAACAGCTGGATTGGTTTTTCTCATCCACCTGCTGGACCACCTTCTTTCCAAATATGATGATCCTGCCGTTTGGGAAACCTGTTTCTGATCATATCCCATGTGTGGTAGCAATTGAATCTAAAATCCCCAAGTCCAAGCTTTTTCGCTTTGAGAATTTCTGGGTCAACCACGAGGGTTTCTCTGATGTGGTTGCTGCCTCCTGGTCCAAGCCTTGTCATGCTCAGAATTCTGCTGCTATCATTTGTAAAAAAACTAAAACACTGAGATATGATCTCAAGACATGGAGTAGAGGTATCTCGAAGCTGAAAAATATGATACAGAACAGCAATGAGGTACTAGCTATGATGGACAATCTTGAGGACAAAAGACCTCTCTTTATTCAGGAGTCAAACTTTAGACGTATCTTAAAACTCCATTTGCAGACGTTGCTCAAGTATCAGAATGAGTATTGGAGGAAAAGATGTACGATCAAGTTTTTCAGGTTTGCCGATGAAAACACCAAGCTCTTCCAATCTCTGGCCACTAAGAGATATAGGCACAACTCTATTGCCACACTTCGTTGGGATAATGTGGAAATCAATGACCATGTTGGCAAAGAGGGGGTGCTGTATAAAACCTATAAGGAGCATTTAGGTTCTTCTAAACCCACTAATATGCGATTTGATCTCTCTAGAATCATCCGCAGGATTGAGGGGCTGGACCAATTGTCGGCACCTTTCACCAATGAGGAGATTGACGCTGTTACTAAGGAAATGCCCAGTGACAGGGCTCCTGGCCCTGATGGCTTTAATGGATGTTTTCTTAAGAGTTGCTGGCAGATCATCAAAACAGACTTCTACAAAATGTGCCATGATTTCCAAGCTGGGGGGCTTGATATCACCAGCATTAGTGAGGGCTACATCACTCTGATCCCTAAGATCTCTTCTCTAGAAACAGCGAACGATTACAGACCAATCACTTTACTGAACTGCTGTTTGAAAATCATCACAAAAATCCTGGCTAATCGGCTATAGAAAGTCATGCTTAAAATCATCCACAAGAACCAGTACGGCTTCATTAAGGGGAGGACGATCCAAGATTGCTTGGCGTGGACCTTTGAATATATCCATCAATGTCATGCCTCGGAGCGGGAGATAATCCTCCTCATGCTTGACTTCGCCAAGGCGTTTGACACGACTGAACATGCTCCCATGCTTGAGATCATGAAGCATATCAGTTTTGATGATAAGTGGCTAGGTTGGATGGAAACGATTTTTTGTTCTGGGGTCTCTTCGGTACTCCTTAATGGAGTCCTGGTCGGAAATTCCAATGCAAATGTGGCATGCGATAGGGTGACCCTCTCTCACCGCTTATCTTTGTCCTTGCCGCAGACCTCCTTCAAGCTGTGATTAATGATGCGTTTGCCAGCGGCCTTATTGATCTTACTCTCCCTCGAGACAGTGCTGGAGAGTTCCCGGTCGTGCAATATGCTGACGACACGATATTGGTTATGCAGGTGTGTGCTGACCAAGCTGCCCATATGAAATCTATTCTGGAAGACTATGCTGCATCGGTAGGTCTAAAAATCAATTTTCACAAATCAACTCTTATCCCCATCAACATTGATCACCAGCGTGCTAGTGAGTTGGCGGGGGTGTTTGGATGCTCTGTTGGATCCCTACCCTTCACCTACCTTGGTCTCCCGATGGGGACGACGAGGCCCAACGTGTTGGATCTTATGCCGATGGTGCACGCAGTTGAGAGGAAGACATCCACAGCACTTTCTCTGATGTCGTCAAGAGCAAAACTGACCTTGGTTAATTCTGTCGTGACGTCAATGTTGATCTACGCAATGTGCACAATCAAATTACATCTGAAGGTGGTTGAACATCTGGATAAATTGCGCCGCTATTGTCTCTGGGCAAAAAATTCTGATGATGGTGTTAAAAACAACTCCCTTGCGGCCTGGGAACTTGTCTGCCATCCAAAGCGGTGTGGTGGCCTTGGTGCAATTGATATCAAGACACAGAATGCAGCCCTGCTCTTAAAGCATATGTTCAAATTCTATAACCATGAGGATGTCCCCTGGGTGGAGCTGATTTGGAGCGCGTATTACAGAAACAAAATCCCTCATGCAACTGACGCCGTTGGTTCTTTCTGGTCGAAAGATGTAATGCAGCTCAATGTGGTCTTTCATGGGATCACCAGGGTCATCCCAGGCGATGGTTCTAGCTCTCTGTTCTGAAAGATGTCTGGCTTGAAGGGGAGATGATGCTCCAATCATGGAAGTGTACCCACTGGCTTTCTCCTTCTGCCTGAATGAGGATGTCTCCGTTGCTAGGGTTCTCACGGCCACTGATCCGGCCACGATCTTTAGCTTACCCCTCTCGACCTAGGCAATGGAGGAGGTCAGACAAATCCAGCAGGCCTCGATGCATGTGTGTGTGGCCGATGGCCGCCATGACACCTGGGAATGCACGCTCGGGCGCTTCTCTTCGAAAAAATTCTATGATCATTGTTACAAGGAGATCGTGGCTGATGAGGCTTTTCGCTAGCTTTGGAAGGCCAAGAGCCCGATCAAGTTTAAAATGTTTGGGTGGTTGCTTCTGGTGGATTGATTGAATACCAGAAATATGCTTAAACGTAGACACTTTGCTGTCACAGGGAACAATTATTCCTGCATGTTCTGTCAAAGCCCCCCCGAGGAAACCGTTGAACACTTGTTCTTCTTATGCCCCTTTAGTCAACAGTGCTGGAGTAAGGCTGGATTGACCTGGCCGATCAGAGGCAGTAGAATAGCACTGCTGCATGGGGGCAGAGAGACCTGGCGACAGCCTCTCTTCATGGACATTTTTCTGTTGGCTGCTTGGAGTTTATGGATGGAGAGAAACAATCAACATTTCAGAGGGATACAGCACTCTTTCGGGTCATGGTTGGCTAGATTCAAAAATATCTTAGAGCTACTGATCCATAACTGCAGAGAGGAACTTCATCCTTTCCTTTCTAGTTACATTGTAAACTTTGGACATTAGTGTTGTAGCTACACTAGCCCACACGCCCGGGGGAATGTTTAAACCCCTTGTTGTAACAACTATGTAACCGATCCTTTGTGAGTAATACAAAAGTCAGTGGGAGCCTCTCCCACTGTCGTTCACTTTCAAAAAAAAGATTTAGGATCCATCGGGAAGAAGGTGGGGTACTCGAGTCGAAGACGATCCTCCCTATCCCAAGTAGCTTCTTTCTCGGAATGGTGTGACCATTGAACCTTGAGAAACTTGATATTTTGGCGTCGAGTGGTACGCTTGGCTTGATCAAGGATGTGAATGGGATATTCCCGATATGTGAGATTATCTTGGAGATCAAGCGTTTCGTGGTCCACTCCACGGATAGGATCCGAGAAGCAACGCCTGAGTTGAGAAACGTGGAAGACATCATGAACTCTGGAGAGATGCGGAGGTAGTTCCAATTGGTAGGCAACTTCTCCTCGTTTGGCAAGAATGCGAATGGGTCCAATGTAACGAGGAGCCAATTTTCCTTTAATACCGAATCGATGGGTTCCCTTCAGAGGAGTAACCCGAAGGTAAGCCTTCTCGCCAACTTCATAGGTCATGAGCTTATGTTTGCGGTCATATTGGCTCTTTTGACGAGATTGGGCGGTTTTCAACTTCTCACGAATAATGCGAACCTGCTCTTCTGCTTCCTGAATCATGTCTGGGCCAAAGAGTTGTATTTCCCCAGTTTCTGACCAGTTAAGAGGCGTTCGACATTTTCGTCCATAGAGAACTTCGAAAGGAGCTTTGCCCAAGCTAGCTTGATAACTATTGTTATAAGCGAATTCGGCGAATGGAAGGCATTTCTCCCAATCCATACCGAAAGAGATGACAGAAGCTCGAAGCATATCTTCCAGAATTTGATTGACTCGTTCTACTTGACCACTTGATTGAGGGTGGAAGGCGGTGCTAAAAGAGCGACGAGTTCCCATAGCATTTTGGGAACTTTCCCAAAATCGAGAGGTGAAGAGACTTCCACGGTCTGAGTTAATCTCCAATGGAACACCATGAAGAGACACTATTCGGGAGATGTACAATTCAGCTAGCTGGCTAGCGGTTATACTCTCATGAACAGGTAGGAAATGGGCTACTTTGGAAAGATGATTGACAACAACGAAGATAGCATTATTCCCTCTCTTGGTCCTGGGAATCCCGGTAATGAAATCCATACCGATTTTATCCCATTTCCATTCAGGAATAGCCAAAGGTTGAAGGGTGCCAGCAGGCCGTTGATGCTCTGCTTTAACACGACGACAGACGTCACAACTAGCATTGTATTGAGCGATTTCTCTCTTCATCCTAGTCCACCAAAACCTCTGGCGTAGGTCTTGATACATTTTAGTACTACCGGGATGAATGGTGAGAGGAGATTCATGAGCTTCCTTAAGGATCAATTGTCGTAGCTGTTGTTTCTTGGGAACCACTAGGCGGTTCTCGAAGAAGACAACACCTCGCTCATCCATGGAGAAACACTTAGCAGCTCCGCTAGCAATGTTCTCCTTGATCCGAGATATTCCTCTATCATACTGCTGAGCGGTTATGATTTGATCTGTAAGGCTAGGTTTTGCCACCAGGGTGGTTAGGAATCCTCGAGGAACAATGTCAAGGTTAAGCTTACGGAATTACTCGTGGAGAAGTGGTTGACTTTGTTGTAACATCAAGTTGTTACAATAAGATTTTTGACTTAGCGCATCAGCCATGACATTGGCTTTGCCCCGGGTGTAAGTTATTCCTAAGTCATAATCCGTGATCAACTCAACCCAATGTCTTTGCCTGAGATTCATGTCCGGTTGGGTGAAGATGTATTTCAGACTTTGGTGATCGGTGTAAATCTCGCAATGATTACCAAGAAGGTAATGTCGCCATGTTTTGAGTGCATGGACCACAGCTGCAAGCTCTAGATCATGCGTGGGATAGTTATCCTCATGTGGACGCAACTGTCGAGAAGCGTAGGCAAGCACATGACGATCTTGCATGAGTATGCAACCTAGTCCTTGTCGCGAGGCGTCGCAATAGATAACAAAGTCCTTACAAAAATCTGGTGGCACAAGTACGGGAGGAGATGTCAGGTGTCTTTTCAGTTCCTGAAAGCTGAACTCGCACTGTGGGGTCCACTCGAACTTCTTATCTTTCTTGAGGAGTTCAGTTAGAGGTTTAGCAACCTTGGAGAAATTCTCGACGAAGCGGCAGCAGTAGCTCGCTAAGCCAAGGAAACTCCGAACTTGCTTAACTGTTTCAGGTGGAGTCCAATCAAGGACGGCTTGAACTCGCTCGGGATTGACAGCAATACCCTTACCAGAGATTACGTGGCCTAGATAGGTCACTTCTGGCAACCAGAATTCACACTTGGAGAATTTGGCATAAAGGCGATGCTCTCGAAGTTTCATCAATACTAGCCTTAGATGCTCGGCATGTTCTTCCTCATTCTTGGAGTAGATGAGTATATCATCGAGGTATACCACGACGAATTTATCCAAATACTCCATGAAGATCGAGTTCATTAACCGAGAGAAGGTGGCTGGGGCATTGGTTAAACCGAAGGACATGACGGTGTACTCGTATTGGCCATAACGAGTAACAAAGGCCATTTTAGGAATGTCCCCGTTCTTGATTTTGATTTGATGGTAGCCCAACCTCAAATCCATTTTGGAAAAGACTGAGGATCCAGCGAGCTGATCATACAGATCGTTGATCCTGGGGAGCGGATACTTGTTCTTGATAGTGACCAAGTTGACAGGTCGGTAATCTACAACCATCCGATCCGTTCCATCCTTCTTCTTGACGAAGAGGACGGGGCAAGCCCATGGAGAAGAACTAGGACGGATGAAACCCTTTTTCAAGGACTCATCGAGTTGTTTCTTAAGCTCGGCTAGTTCTAGGGGTGCCATCTTATAGGGTCTTCTAGAGATTGGGACGGTTCCTGGAACAAGGTCTATCACGAACTCGACATCCCTGTCAGGTGGAACACCTGGCAATTCTTCTGGAAAGACATCCGGGAAGTCACGGACTACCGGAATATCTTCAAGGTCTGGAAGAGGGTTGGCATTTAGGGAGTAAAGCTGACGCTTAGACACTCGGGTCAAAACATTGACTGTCTTGCCCGATGGATGGGTGAGTTGAACAGTTCTAGTAGAGCAATCAATCTTAGCATAATGGGCTGACATCTAGTCCATACCAAAGATGATGTTTATGTCCGAGGACTTGAGAGCTATCAGTGATGCGAGGAAGACCAATCTATCGACAAGAATTTCATTTCCATGGCTTACTTTAGAGGTTTGCCATTTAGAACCAGGGGTTTGAATTACCATGGAGGTGGGCATGTCACAAAATGTGGTGTTGTGCAATCGAGCATAGCTCTCAGAGATAAATGAATGAGATGCTCCAGTATCGAAAAGAACAGTTGCCGGATGGCAATTAACAAGGAGCGTACCAAGGACGACGTTGGGATCCTCATGAGTTTCTTCAGCTGAGACATAGTTGACATGGCCACGTGCAGTGGTGGCTGGCTTGGCGTAATAAGTCTTTCCCGCTGGCTTACCACGACCAACGGACTTTCCAGGCTGATTGGGGTTGTTGTTCTGGGGACACTCGCGTATGTAGTGACCCGTCTCTCCACACTTGAAGCATGTCACAACATTGGGGCGTGGAGCAGCATTAGCAGCGGGGCCACCATAGGCCTTGGGCGGTGCATACTGCTGGTTGGGGCGAGGCGCCTCAAAGGATGGCCTCGGAGTGAACCTGGGTGGCAGAGCTGTGTTTGGAATCCACACCTGGCGCTTCTGAGATCCAGAGCCGGATGAAGAACCAAAGTCACGGGAGTGCTTGCGTGAAGCATCATAGTCAGTCTGACCTGTCTCAGCACTGATGGCCTTATTCACCAACTTCTGAAAGGAGGTGCACTCGTGCAGACGGAGATCACGGCGAAGCTCGGGGCTAAGTCCCTTGCGGAACCTTGCCTGCTTCTTGGCGTCGGTGGATACCTCTTCAGGAGCATAACGTGCTAGATTTCCAAACTCACGGCTGTATGCATCCACGGTCAGTCTACCTTGGGTGAAATTGCAGAACTCTTCCCTCTTACGATCCATGAGACCTTCCGGGATGTGATGCTCACGGAAAGCCTCGCTGAATTCAGCCCAAGTAGTGATTTGGCCAGCTGGGCGCATAGCCTCATAGTTTTCCCACCAAAGGCTAGCAGGGCCTTCGAGGTGATAGGCAGCGTAGGTAACCTTATCAGCTTCGGCTACGTTGGCAGAACGTAGCTTATTGGTGATGCTGCGAAGCCAATCATCCGCGTCGAGGGGCTCGACGGAATGATGGAATGTCGGTGGGTACAACTTGATAAAGTCATTGATTGACACCAAGTCGTTCGTCTGGCGAAGTGTAGTATTCTGCTCAATTCGTTCTAGGAAGCTGTTGGTCTCACGCTTGTTTCTTTCTGCCTCCAGCATAACTTCGGCCAGGGAAGGCGGGTGAGGCAGATTCCTGTCCCTAGCTGCACTGGCTTCACCCTGCGCCGGGGCAGCAGGGTTGTTGCGGGTGTTGACCATCCTAGGAAAAACAAGACGATGGTTTAGACAAGGATGGCAAAATCTTGGCAAGGAAGTGCGGAATGTAGGGATGACACGGAATGCAGAGATGTCCATTTGTATGACATGGTAATATAAATACTGCCATATATATACCATCGGTCATACACACCATACATAGTTTAGTACAAGCCCAGGATAGAGCACAACTACGGTGAAAGACGTTACATCTCATCGGAGGCATTCCAAGCTCCTATACATTATTTTTCTACACCTCCGGAACGTGATACACACCAAGTCGTATCCCACGAGTCACGCAGGACTGTGGAGAATACAACTGTTACGATACTAGTGAATCTACTACCAACTCACACGTCTCCGTAGTAATCTTCATAGAGATTACCACCATGTCCTGGGAGCTGAACATGATCATCTGGAAACAGTCGGTCCTGTGGAGCTTGCGGTCCATAAGGACTCGGATGTGGCCTTGCTCCAACAAACGGCGGCAGACGGGGTCCGCGGGGAGGAGTGATGCCTCCTACATCACGCCAGTCTGTACAATCTGGCAGACCAGACCGCACGGGGTACAAGTCCCTCATGTCCACATACCCAGCCTGCACGGCAGGTGCAAACCGTGTTAGAGTGGCCCAGTGATCAGAACGAGAGTTGAAGAGCTCCATTCGCAAGGCATGATTCTCACGGTCCTTGTCCTAAAGGATCTCTGTGGTGGTGCGAATTAGAGAATCCTCATGGGTAGAGTCAGCATAAATAGCCTAGTAGTACCCTTGTGCCCCAGGGAGTGATGCTGGCATATAGCGGAAGTCAGTGTTCCGAAGCAAGTCAATTCTGGCTCGCATGATAGTCATCATTGAGTAAGCAGCGTCCTGCACGGACATCTCGATGGTAACCCCAAGTCCATATGAGCAATGGAGGGGTTCAGTAGCTCCAGGATAGGAAGGGTATATCCTGACTGTACAAGGGTATTGGCTTTGATTGAAGTCTCGAAACTGCTCCTCGACGGTATACTCAGGATACATCGTCACACGGACCAGCATGGCCGTGTGACCAGGTACATCGAGGCACCGAGTCAAACGAACCACTTGGTTTTGGTTGCGGGAGGCCATCTGAAAGCATGAAATAATGCAAAGGCATTAGAATTTTCTAGGAGAAATCGGACAACATAACGGCTGTAAATGCTCAGGAAAAGATTTGAGACATTCACAACAGTTTGCAAAGCCACTCAACAACATCATATCAAGGTTCTGGCTCAGCCGACAACATACTAAAAGTAGTAGAAACTGAACTTGGGCATGGAACCAACAATCCTATAAGTTACTACGGATTAGTAACACGTGAACCTGATAGAGAGAAGAGAGCCTAGTCCTTAACCCACGTAGAATGAGAAGAGAATGACTCAGATCAGAGGGCATAAGGTAAAGAAGTAAAAAGAGCCTTAAGTCCTCCCACAATCAATTCCCCTACATAACTAAAGCATTTCTCGACTCGACATCAACCAGTTTGGCTTAAGGAACCTACAGGCAGTCTGGCTCTGATGCCAACGTTGTCAGGACCCCGATTCTAAGTCACACCGATCTAGCCTGTAACTCCTCATATCACTTTGCGGCCTCACACACGGTATTCCCACGGGTGTCGCCTTACCATGGCCCGGGACCGTTTGCGCCTTTTGCCTCACGTATATGATAGTGTCGCTAGCATCCATATGACAGAGAACCCGGGACGACATGGCTAGTCATGAACCCAAAGCTGCGCTAACTTACGGGGACAGGCATACATGAATCAACATCGAGCATGTCGGTCAGCAGCGTGTGAATCCGGGCTGTAGCACTGGGCTAACAGGACTCCGGGAACCCGGGCTGTAGCAGGCTAGGCAGGACTCCGGATGTCACCGCGTGACATGTCCCCGAAGGGACAGACACAGGAACGAAGTGAAACACATGCCGGCCAGTCTAAGTGTTCCGGAGCAGTAGTGCTGGGCTAGCAGGACTCCGGTAAACCGGGCTCTAGCGGACTACCAAGGCTCAGTGGAGACACCAGACTATATTTCCCCATAAGAGAGGCTGCCAAGTCTAAACAACTAGATTGTCGGATCCCACACATACCAAGCATTTCAATCATACACACAATATGCTCGATATGTGTAAATACAACATGGCATCACAACAAAACTCTACAACTCAAAGTACTTTATTTAAAGGCTCCGGAGAGCCATACATAACATGTTCATACAGGTAGGGGTCACATGACCCGACACTCAAGTCATACAAACATACAAGCACATGCGGAAGCAAACTTGTCTGGGTACAGACAACTAGAAAGAAAGAAGGCTTGACGAAGCCTGTCTATCTACAAAGGCCCTTCACAAGCTCAGATCACCACCTGGGTGGCAAGTCACTCGTCAACGTGGAGATCTACATAGAACCCATCGGAGGGGGCGGTGTTGTCGTCTGAAAACAGTAATTAAAGCAACATGAGTACAAAGGTACTCAGCAAGTCTTACAACAGATCCTACTATACATGCACATTCTCAAGAAGGTAGTGGAGTTATTGCAGCAAGCCAGCTTTGACTCTTGGCTAAGCTATCCTACGAGACACCACTTGTAAAATAGTTTTCGCACACGAGTCCACTAATCACCATCACAATACTCCACCGTGGATCCTCCCTCGTCATCCTACGAGAGGGCCATCCGCGGCACTCACACTTATCTTGAGTCTTTTAGTAGTAACCATTAACTTGTCTATGAACTGCATAAGCGACCAAGTAGTCCTTTACCGCGGACGCGGCTATTCGAATAGTTTTATACCCTGCAGGGGTGTACTTCTTCACACACGTTTTCACCACTTATCGCCGCTACACGACATGTACTCGGCAACCTTCAAGCGGAAGCCCAGCGAGGGTGTCGGCCACGACCTGACTAAACACACGAGTCTCTAGTCCAGGTTTATCGCCTATTCGGGTTCCATCCGCAAGGAAATCCGGCCGGGGTGTCCTCAACGGCCCCAAACGATGTGTGCAGGGTTCCCGAGACACCAAACGGGCGACTCGGTACACCGTGCCACGTGCCTACCGCATCACAGCCCACCCCTAAGGTCAGCGCTGCGCACGGCCTCCAGCAACTACAAACACCAGAAACTACTTGCAACTCCTGGACAGAGGACGGGGGTGGTTAATAAGTCGAGAGAGTCAATTAAGGATCCCAATGTGTGGTAGTAGCTGAATCTTAAATCACGCATACAGATCTCAGTTCTTAAGGACGGCCTCAATGAAACAACCCACCATGTACTCCTACATGGCCTCTCATCGATACCTTTACCAAATCATGTTCAACACTTCACTCTCATTACCGACACAACCATTCACTCTAGTCCATCACCCTGATGAGCCAGACCTGACAAGACTCTAAGCATAGCAAGCATAGCATGGTAGGAAACACAAACATGGCTCAATCAACTCCTACACATGCTAGTGGGTTTCATCTAGTTACTGTGGCAATGACAGGTCATGCAGAGGATATGTGTTCAACTACCGCAACACACAGCAGTTTGAAACGTTGTTGTCTTAATGTAGTAAATGAGAGCAGAAGCGAGAAGATGGGTTTGTATCGAAATGATCAATGGGTTGCTTGCCTGACAGAGTGGTAGTGGGATACTGCCCTTCAGTTGGATACTCGTGAATATCCTCGGAGGCAGAACCTACCACGAAGAACACATCGAAACACAATCATCACATGGCAATATGCAACAATATGATGCATGCAATGACTTGGCAGGATGAGTGTGTTTTGGCTAATGCAACTTAGAACAGATTGGTTTGAGTTCATTTGAATCAAGGATTCAAATGCTAACCCAAAATAAGTGGTGATATTAGTGCATTAACTTGTTTCATCTAAACAACAAGGTTAAAGTGTTCTGACATGCATGGAACCAGTACATATGGAAAGATTGGATTTTTTTGATCAAATTACATATATAAATCTTTGCATTTGGAGTTACAGATTAATTTCTATGAATTTTTGAAGTTTGTAGCATTTTCTGGAATTTCCTGTATAAGAATAAATCCAGTAAATACTTATTGCGTTAGCAGTGCGTCATGGTGACGTCAGCGGTCAACGGGGACGGTCCAGTTCAACCCTGACCAGTGGGTCCCGCGTGTCAGTGTCATTAGACTAACTAATTTTAGTTAGTCCTAAACCTGGGTTAATTAGCAGGGCGGGTCCCACCCGTCATAGACCCACGGGGGTCAAACTGGGTCAGCGGGGTCAAACTCACCGGCGTTTAGCCGCCGGCGAGGCCAGATGCGTCGGGGCCGTGTAGGACTCGTGCTCCGGCGACCAAAACGACGGCGAAGCACATCTACGTGATGCGGGGAGTGAGCCGCGTCGAGTGGTGGCAGTGGGTGGAGCTGGGGTGGCCGGGAACGCCGCCGGTGATGACCTTGGCGGTCGCCGGAGTTCGGGTGAGCTCGGGCTCGTTGCTAGGGGCACGGCGAGGTGTGTGGAGTGGTGCTACGGGCTACTGGGGATGCGGTGAGTGCGGTGGACATGGTGGTGTGGCCGTTGGGTGGCCGGAGCATCGTCGGCGATGAGCTCGGCGGCGGCGCGTGCGGTGAAGCTTCATGCGGTTGCTACGGTGCTCGAAAGCGAGAATGGAGAGGATGGGGAGGTAGCTGAGCTCACGGAGATCACGGCAGTGCAGACGGCGAGGTCGGGGACGAGCTGGTGCGGCAGTGACGGCGAAGGGGATCTCCGGCGGTGGCGGAGTCGGGCGTGGTCGTTGCGGTGGCTTCGGGGCAAGCTAGCCCTCGGGGCTCGGCCTGCCCGATGGAGACGAGGGTGGCAGAGCTTCTAGACACGGTGCAGCGACGAGGAGGCGACGGTGGGCGCGTCTACGTAGGCGGTGCGGCTGCGGCGGCGTCGGCCATGGTGGGAGAGGGCGAGGGAGGGAGACAGAGGAGTGAGCGGGGTGTCTGCGGGGTCGGGGCGGTGATGTGGAGCTCACCCAGGTGTCCGGGGGCGTGGGCGGCAAGCAGGTGGCACCGTGGCGAGCTCGCACACACCGGCGTCACCTCCATGCCTGCCTGGTGGGCCGGCTGGCGGGTTGCGTCCAGGTAAGTCCTTTCCTTTTTATTTTCTGTTTTGTTTTATTTTTACAAGTTTGTGGCATTTCTAAAAAAATGCATAGGCATTTCCAAAAATCACGAAACTGCACATGCCCACTGTTTAGAACATATCCAACATGGAACATTTCAGTTTGGGATTATTTGGACATTTAAAATATTTAGTAGCATTTAAATGTCCAAATGCAAATAGTTTATGATTTAGTCCAGTGACCTTAAGTGTCCAAGAAAAATGTGAACGAATTTTGGCAGATGTTCTGGACCAAGACAAAAATGATGGACATTTTAGAAGGGCATTTCAGGTTCATTGAAAATGATTTTAGTAAACCCTAGTTCTTTTAGGGGGGAGGTGCTGGGGGTTCTGTCATCCCCATTTCAAATTTCTGGAAAAACAAACATGATGCAAACACTCTAATGCATGAACTAGCTAGGGTGTGACACTCCACGAATGGAGGAAGGGTGGAGGGGTATATATAGCCTCCACACAAAATCTAACCATTACACACAGTTTACCAAACTCGGTGAGACCGAATACTCAAACTCAGTCAGACCAATTTAGTTCAAAATGTGAACGTTAGGATTTTCGGTGGGACTGACATGTCAACTCGGTGGTACCGATTTCATTAGGGTTAGGGCATAACGTAATCTCGGTGAGACTGATCATGTGAACTCGTTGAGACCGATTTCTGTAATAGGCAAACAGAGAGTTGGTCAGGCAAACTCGGTGGGATCGATCGCTCATTTCGGTGAGACCAAAACGTTACGAAAAGGAAACAGAGAGTTTGCATTGTGAACTCGGTGGGACTGATCGCTCATCTCGGTTATACCAAAACGTTATGAAGGGAAACAGAGATTTTGCAATCCCATCTTGGTGAGACCGAGATCCCTATCGGTGAGGCCGAACTGATTAGGGTTTCTGGCTATGGCTATGTCAAATGAACTCGGTGGCGCCGGATACATCAAATCAGTGGGGCCGAGTTTGACTTTTGGTTTGGGACATATGTGGAATTGAGAAAGTGGTTGAGGGCTATTGGAGCATATCACTAAGCATTTTGAGCAACCAAGCAATTAAGCAACACCTCATCCCCTTTTAATAGTATTTGGCTTTTCCTATGGACTCAATGTGATCTTGGATCACTAAAATGAAAATGTAGAGTCTTGAGCTTGAGCCAATATGTGTCCTTAGCATTTTGAGGGGTCCACATCTCTAGTCCATGCCATGCCAATCATTGAACTTTCTGAAATGATCATCTTGAAAGAGTATTAGTTCAATGAGCTATATGTTGTTATGAATTACCAAAACCACCCAGGGATTAGTTGCTCTTTCAATCTCCCCCTTTTTGTTAATTGATGACAACATATAGATCAAAACTTTGACAAATGATAATAAGATTGAAATATATCGTCGCTTTGAGAAGTATGTGACAAGCAAGAGCTCCCCCTAAATTTGTGCATTATTTAAGATTTGCTTTTGAATGCAAATGCACAATCGATTAGGATCATGGGTTGCTCTTCCATGTCACATACATCTTGGTGGAGCGCTCAAAATGATAGTAAATGAAATATGCACTCATCACCAAGGCAAAGTGAATATTCATACAAGAGAGATAAATAATATCAACATTCAAGCACAAACATTAATGTAGGATATGATCAAACACATGACCATACAAGTATCTCACACACATAAACATAGAGTATCATCCAAGCAAGCACACAAATAAGTATCAAACAAGTAGCAAAAGAGATAGCAAAAAGAAGAAAATCTCTCTCTGTCTCTCAGCCTGTGATCTATACACATTCTCCCCCTTTGGCAACAAGTTACCAAAAAGCTTGAAAATACATAGTGTATGCGTCTCTCTAGGCTTGATCTTCGGGAGGTGGCGTGGAGAGGACTCCAAAGACGAATGCATCTGTTGAAGTTGTTGGAGCTGGTGGAGTGGCAACTGGAGGGGCTACAGAAGCTGTAGCTGCAGGTGCTGACATAGTAGCTCTTGTGTTTGTCACAAGCACTGTTGCAGATCTCTGTGCCCTAGGCACTCTCTGAAAAGCATATGTGGTAGCTTTCCCTTTCTTCTCTTCTACTTCTTCATGGAGCTGCTCAATAGCTGTCTGCATCTCTATCACCTTCAAGTCAAGATCATAGAACTTTGTTTCAATGATCCTCTCCAGGCTCTCTTGGTTCTGAGTCAGGGTGGACAATCCTTTCTCAATCCTCAAGGTGGCTTGAATAAGATATCCAAGTTGATCTTGCTTTGACTTGCGGAAAACTTGTGAAGCCTCTTCAGCACTTGGCATCTTTGCTGCCTTCTCAGCTTTTGCTTTCTCCCTCTTCTCTTGAGCCTCTACTAATGGGGGATCTTCATCATTCATGACAACTGTGTTGTCCTCAAAGTCAGGCCTCAAGGGAAGATGTTCTTTATGCCACAAGTATGTGCCTGTGCCCATCTTGGAGTTGATGAGCATCTGGATGTGTGGAGCATACCCACATGATCTCTTTTGGTCTGCAGTTGTCCTCTGGTTGTCTCAACAATCAAACTCATCACTTTGAACTTCTGGGGCACATCAAACAACTGAAGCAAATTGGTGGAGTGGCATGTGATCATCCTGTGATCCCCTGATTTGGGCAACAAGGTGTGCCTCAAGATAGTGTTAATAGTGGCCAGTCCAAACAACAGATAATATACAGAGCCTAGCTTGTGAGTCTCCAAGGCCTTGTAAGGAATCTCCTTATACATGTTGGCCATGGAGTTGTGATCTTTCTTTCTCTTGGCACAGACATCTATGTCATCCTCAAGCTCTGGAGGGGCATTGATCAGCTTGGTCCACTCAGCAACTATTGATTGGTACCTTCTACCTTCAGACATCCATACAATCCTTCCTTTAGGATAGAAATGAGCTGTAGAATATAATTGCATAATGAGCTCATCATTCCACTTGGTTAGTTTTTGACCCACAAAAGTATCTACTCCATTGAGTCTGAAACTTTCATGCATTCCTATGAAGTGGTCTTCATTGTTGTCAATGTATTTCCAGTCTACCCACTTCATGTCACATACTATGGGCTTCTTATCCAAAAGTATTGTCTCATAGAAGTCCTTCTGCTCCTTGGTGTGAAATCTATAGTCCACAGCAGTCCTTCTCCTCACAGCATATGGATCTGATTGTCTCCACAATCTGAGACCTGCATCTTTTCTGACATTCATATTCTCAGCCACTAGATGATTGTCATCATGGTCAGGGATCTTGGGCTTTAACTTCCTGAGCACTTGGGCTTCCTCATCATCATCTTCTTCAATTTCAGGAACTGGGGCATTGTTCTTCTCAGCAGTTGGTATGTTTCTTGTGCTCCTCTTTGGTGCAGTCTTGGGGGCTGGAGATGAGGCTTTGGGTGCGGACTTGGGCTTAGATGAAGCAGCCCCAGACTTGATGGCATCCCCCATAAGCTTTTGAGCTTTAGGTGTTGGTGCAACATCCTCTTCTTCATCATTAGAGGAGTGCTTCTCAAATTCTACCATGGGATCAACTTTCTTGGAACATATCCCTCTCTTTCTTTCCTTCTTCTTCTTGCCCTCACCAGCAGCCTCTCCAATAGTTGATTTGCAAGTTTCAAGAGTTGAGGCTCTGGCCTTTAACATGGGCACTCTCTTTGCAGGTTCCTTCTTGTTCAGACCTGGTTTTGTAGAGGCAGTTGTGCCAAATTCCTTCTTAACCACCTTCTTCTTTGAGCTGACCTCTTCCTCAACAGCCTCTTCAGAATCATAATTTCTCTTTCTCCTTGCCCTTGTTGCCGCCTTGGGCAAGTTGCTTGGGGTGCTTCTGCTACCATCATCATAACTACCAGAGGGACTAGTGCCCTCACTTAGATTCACCTCCTCTTCAGACTTGTTCTGGCTATCATTCTGATCAGACATTCTGACACTGCAAACTGAGAGCTGACCCCTGTGAATAGTTATAGATGAGATAGAGTGGATGAGGATCACAAAGAGCAGAGGTTTTGGAAAACAAATGAGTCAAAAACTTAGTTTTAGTTTTCCACAGAAAGCATTTCGGAGCTACCGATTTGTTAAACTCAATGACGCCAAAGCAACTTTGGAGTCTAAACTAGTGGAATCGGTCAGACCGAGCACAGATCGGTGACTCCCAGATTGCTAGGGTTTCAATGAGAGTTGAACTCGGTCACACAGATTTGCATGTTTCGGTCAGACCGAAAGTTACAAGTACAATGGCCTAAGGCAAATCGGTGAGACCGATTTCCACAACTCGGTCAGTCCGAGATGAGTTCGGCGGAAACCTAACCCAAAATTCTTTAATCAAAACTAATCTAAAGGAAGTTTTTGCTGGATAGGATGATCTCATACGTGGTAAGAATCATGGCATTGACTTTGTGCTAAGAATCAGAGGTAGGAATTGCACAAAGATTCGAACTCATACCCTAACTTGGTGATGAGCTCGCTACGGCGGCAACGGCGGTGAACATTTCCGTTGACGGCGACGGAGACCAGCGGCGGGAGGTCGGTGGCGACGAGAGGATGATCTGGAGACCTGAGTCGGCAGAGCAGGATACGCGCGGGCGAATAGGTTTCAAAGAAATTTCCAAAATTTGACCAGTCGGTATATATATCCTGACCCTGTCGTTGTGACCGAGTGGAACAACTCGGTGGCACCGAGATGCAGAATTTCAAGCAGTTACTGCAACTCGGTGTGACCGAACGGTTCTAATCGGTTGCACCGAGATTAAAAACCTAGATCAACTTAGTGAACTCGATGTGAGCGAAAAGGACGAATCGGTCAAACCGAAATGCACAGAGAGGTTTTGGAAGTTTAAGTCTATGACGAATCGGTGACTCCGAGTGCTCGTCACCTAGAGGGTTCGAATCTGACTTGATCAAACTTTGTGATGTAGCATGAATAGAGTTTGAGATGAGAAAATCATAGATAGCTAGAGGAAGTTCTTAGGCATTCATGTCCATCCATTTGGCAAAAGAAGAAGAGCCAATCAATCAAAGCAACAAATGGATGTCCTCGAATGAGAAAAATATGCAATCAACATGCTCACACAATAAAATGGCAAATGAAATATGTGACAAAGCATGCACAAGCACTCTAGCATCTATCAAGCAATTGGCGATTACTAGGTCATCTATATATGAGTATATTGACTTAGGAGTCAAATGTGAACATTTTATCAGAGGTCATACTCATCGTTAAAGCGCAAGTGGGGTCACCACTTTTACATAAAGCATTGTTCTGTTCACACCATTAGAGTTGCTTTAGCTCAATTCTTAGAGTAAAGCTCCCCCTAGATGTGATATCCCCCCTAAGAGGGATGAACTAACCTTGGGTTTTGTCGATGATGACTTCATGTAGATGTTGAATATGTGGATGCTCAATGTTGATGTAGATCATTCGGAGCAATCAATTGGTGTGAGTTGCACTTTCAATACCTACACAGGTTAGTCCCACAAGGAACAAACAAGGATATCGATAGACATAGAGTGAAGTACACAAAAGATGATGTCCATGAAAGCATTAGGTTACCTTGTCCCTTGTCTTACCAACAAGAGGGTTTGTGACTCCTTGAACTAGTGCAAGAAGTGGAAGTTGATTGCACTTTTCATTGCCAAAATAAATATGAGTGAAGTATGTTGGCGGAGTCACCCTCAAGAACTCTCTAGTTCTTCTTCTTCAGGAGCGATATCAACTTGATGGGAATCCTTGGACTTGTAGTCATACTTGATGAAGTAGAACTTGATGTAGTCTTGGGAACCCACTTGACCAAGGCCTTAGGAGCTTCTTCAAATGCATCAATCTCCTCTTGAAGCTTGTCCTTGCCTTTTTTCTTGTGGTCTTGTGCTGGAAGATGATCTTGAGCTCGTGTCCCCTTGAAAGAAGTAGGATCATACTTCTCTTGTTGAGGAACAAACTTCGTCTTGGGGTATTGATCTTCTTCCCACTCAACTCCATTGGCATTGGACTTTCGTTCATAACCAACACCTTGATTCTTCTGGTGTCTTCCTTGCTTGCGTACAATTTCCTCAAATTGCTTACTTCTGGCAAGGCTCTTGTAAACACCTTTCTCTATAATTCCCTTCAATAAGATATTTTCTTGCTCAAGTGTAACTTGGCTAAGAGAATCATTAGTGGAATCAAGAGAACTACTAGAATCAACAACATTGGATTTAACATGATTATTGTTACTACTAGAAGAAGAATCTTTCTTACTCTTGTTGCTAGATTTTACTTGTGGCATGTAAGTAGACAAGAGTAAACGCTTGGCAATGTAAGAAGAACTTTTCTTACGGAGATCATCATTAATTGCTTTTAAGAATCCATGCTCTTGCTCAAGGTTGAGCTTTTCAAAGCGTAGCTTCTCATGAGTCTTTAAAACCTCTCGATGATCTTCTAAGGTAGTTTCATGAGCTTACTTAAGAGTGTTTAGTTCTTTAGTTAGATGCTCAATCTCCTTCTTATCATCGTCATTCGTTTCATCATGATTAGCATGATTAATAGCCAATTCATCATAGTTTTCATCACTAGAGTTGTCAACAAGTAAATCATCATCACCTAGCAAATCATCTTCATCACTATTGAAATCAACATACTCAGGGTGTGATACCTTTGGGCCTTTAGCCATGAAGCATCTTCCAATTCCCTCATTTGGTGAGTCAAATATGTCATAGGAGTTGGTTGACACAAGTGCTAGACCGGCTACACCTTCATATTGAGTATATTCGGAGTCACAGTGATAAGTTCTCTCGGAGTGATGGTTGGAGTCAGAACCAGATACCCATTCACCGACATGAGCTTGATGTCTTCATTTTTGTAGCTCCTTGATAACTTGTCCTTCCTTTCCGAATCCTTGCTTCTGCGAGAGGTTCTTCGTTCATAACGATCATCTCTTCTCCTTATCTCCCTTGGAGGTGATTCTTCTCTTTTACTTCTCCTTTTAGGTGACTCTTCTCTTCTTTTGTAGGGAGCCGTACACTCATTGGAGTAGTGTCCAGGTCTTCCACAATTGTAGCAATTACGCTCACGACTAGAAGATCTTTTTTCTTTGTAGGACCTTGACTTGGAACTTCTTTCTTTGGTTCTACTTTTGTAGAACTTGTTGAAGTTCTTCACCATTAGGCTCAATTCCTCATTGAAGGCTTGTTTCTCACTTGATGATGTAGGAGCATCACATGAGGCTTTATAAGCACCACTAGACTTGTTGTGAAGGTCTTCTTTATCCTTGAGTGACATCTCATGAGCAACAATTATACAAATGACTTCCATTGGCTTGATATCTTTGTAATTGGGCATCATTTGGATCAATGTGCACACGGTATCATATTTTCCATCCAAAGCTCTTAGGATCTTCTTGATGATGAATCTATCGGTCATCTCTTCACTTCCTAAGCCGACAATCTCATTTGTGATGAGAGCAAGCCTAGAGTACATTTCATCGACACCTTCACCATCCTTCATTTTGAACTTGTCAAGCTGACTTTGAAGCACATCAAATTTGGATTCTTTGACGGAGTCGGTACCTTTGTGCATATCAATCAAAGTATCCCAAATTTCCTTTGCATTTTCAAGACGGCTGATTTGTTGAATTCTTCGGGGCAAAATCTGTCGGATCACGGGTTCTGGCAAAACCATCATGGTTCGAACACTGGGGTGCGCGCGGAGATTTCCTCCCTACCGATCTTCGCCCTAGCTTGCTGAGATCTCGCGGACGAACTCGACGAACTCACAACACAAAGACACAAGATTTATATTGGTTCGGGCCACCATTGTGGTGTAATACCCTACTCCAGTGTGGTGCTGGAGGATTGCCTCTTGGGCTGACAATGAAAAGTACAAGGGGAAGAACAGCCTCCTGAGGTTGAGTTGTTCTTGTGTTCGGTGTGTGGCTAAGGATTGGTCCTCGATCAGATGTGATCAAGCTGCTTCGTTTGGTGGTGGCTAGTCCTATTTATAGAGGCCCTGGTCCTCTTCCCAAATATTGAGCGGGAAGGGAGCCAACAACGTCCAATTTGAAAGGGGACAGCTAGTACAGCTTATCCGGACAAAAGCGGTCTTCGCCTGCAAAAGGCCCTAGCGGTGACACCGTCTTGGGCTCCATGGTGACCTCCGTCCTAGCGCCCGCCTGATCCTGATCGTCATGGCTCACGTCACGAGAGCCTCGCGAGATTCGCCCTGCCTTGATATCTCCGCTCCTCGCGAGGCAGCCTGGTGAGGCCGCTCCCAAGGAGGTCTTGCGTCGTCCGCCTTGCGAGGCTTGGCCCCTCGCGAGGGTCTTGAATGCCTTGTTGATGAAGATGGGCCTTACAGGCCCGCTAGCACAGCCACGCCGTGGGCCGCAGGCAGGCAAGTCTGGGGACCCCTATTCCCAGAACGCCGGCAGTAGCCCCCAGGCCCAAGGTGCGCTCGGGTTTGGCTTCGTGGTGAAGCCAAAGATCAAGTGCGGAGCGCCGCGGGCCCCAACAGCCTGCGGCCTTGGTCGACGTGTTGCGGTTGATTGGACGTGGGCATCTCCGCTTCCCCACGCTGCCTTTGAATCCGCCTGGCTATGCGGCCCCCGCAGCCTACACAGTTATTCTTCCCTCGTCGACGCTTGGCTCCCCCAATCTCTCTGCTTTCTCGAGACTCTGCTCCTCCCCTCCAGTCTGATATGCGCCCTGCCCGCCTCGTCGCTATGACGCTGGAACGAGCAGACAAGGGGAATAAGCCCATGCCTTTGCCAAGTGCGCCTCCGTCCTTCTAGGCTGCGCTCGGCCGACCCCTGGTGCTCAACGACGAGGCCATGGACAAGGTGCGCCCCATACTTGCTACCAGTTTCAACGAGTGGGGAGAGACGGTGGCTTGGCCTGCGTCTCGTGCTCGCATTGCCCGGGCAGTCACTGAGGTCCCAATCTTCATAGATGCCCTCTGGGTTGGCCTGATTCCTCCCTTCTCCGCCTTCTTCAACGCGGTGCTCGAGCATTATTAGATCCACATGCTGCATCTCGACCCTTAATCTGTGACTCTTCTCGCCGTCTTCGCCTTTGTGTGCGAAGCCATGGTGGGCATCGCTCCCTCTGTGGCCCTCCTCCACCATTTCTTCTCATTGCATCTGACTAACCCTCGGCAGAGCTTGGGGTGCGTGAGCTTCCAGGCCGTGGCCGCGACAGCGGGCGCGGGGATCGACTTTGAGCTTCCTCCATCGACGAGCGAGTTTCGGACACGATGGGTGTTTGTCGATGCCGGTGTGCTCAGCCCTCTGCTCCATGCTCCACCAGGGCCTGCCATTCCCTACTCCAGTTGGGGCCACCAGAGGCTCGGGAGCCCCCGCCTCATTCCCGTCTGGTTCAGGCTGAGGAGATTGAAGGACCGCGGCATGACTACGCCTATGGTGGTGAAGGAGTTCGTCAAGCGCCGAGTCGCTCTGCTTCAGCGCCATTCCCGCCCGATGTGGGCCTTGCTCAGCAGTCAGGACCATATGAGGTTTCAGGAGGAGGGGCTTCCTCTTAAGACGCATCAAACAGTGCTTGCGGTCCTGACCGGTGCCCCACTGCCAGACGACATGCCCAGGAAGAGCTGTCTGCTGTACCACTGCGCGAACAACGCTGAATTTTCCGAAAGAATGCCCTCCTTTGATGAATGGGGGCTGCGCCCGATTGGCCTGGTGGGGCCCCGCGAGAACCCCGTCGACGTGGTACCCTTCCTCGCCGCCGGTGCCGAGCTCGTCCCATGTTTGGGTGCAGGGGGGCAAGCTCTGACGGAGGTCGGCAGCTCGAGTGCTGAGGAGCTTATGCCGCCTGGTGATCCCGGGGTGTCGTCCTCGGGAGCTCGCGATCCCTCCCCTGGGGCGTCGGTTACCGAGGCGACACAGCATGCGGTTCCCGAGGTCAAAGTCCCGGAAGCCTCGGGAGGTCGTGGTGAGACGGCGCCCGACTGTTCACGGCAGCCGGGCACCCCTGAAGTTGTCCCTCCAAGCTCTTCCTCGGCCTCGCCCCGCGCTGGCCGCCACATCCAGCACTTCGGTCGGCTTTGCATGGACTTCGAGGAGCTCCATAATAGGAAAGGATCCCTGAGCGGCAACATCATCTTCGGGCCGCTGAAGCAAAGGAAGTACATCGCCGTCGACATGTAAGTATCGTACCACTATGGCTTCTTATGTGTTGTTTCCATCTCCTAACGTCAGTCCTTCAGGGCTCCTTCTGTCGAGGCTGATGCGCCTCCTGAGAAACAGCCTCCTCTTTCCTCGACGCCCCCCGAGTCCGCTTGCTGCCCCTAGAGCAGGGTTGGTTGAAGGAGCGCGCTTGCCTTGTCGTTCCTCCCCCACGGCTTAGCATGGAGCTTGGCGGGCGTGCCCAGGACCCCTGCTCTGGTCATGGACAGTAGCTGGTTGGCTTTAGTCTTTGGTTCCTGTTCAAGCAGCGGGCCCCGACCGGCTAGGGCCCCCCGCGAGGACTGGCTGGCACCTGGGGCAGCACCAGCCCCCAGCCCCATACAGAGAGGCGGTGCGCCGCTTGATGTCCCGCCTGCAGCCCCCGAGGTGGAGGATGAGGTGGGCCATGCGTTCGAGTCCGAGCACGGGCGAAGCGTCGTTCGCCATGAGCTCTTCCAGGAGGCGATGGGCGCGATGAGCCGACTTGGTGAAGAACTCGCGGGTGTCGACTCGTGACTTGAGCTTGAAGGTCTTCGGCTGGCGGAGGAGTGGCGTAAGCTGAGGGTGGCTGTCAACCTGGGCCGCTACCAGCGTGATCTTGAGAATGCGAAGGCCGAGGCGTCCCTCAAGGTTTCCCCGGAAGCTTGCTCCCGAGCCCTGTAGGAGGCTCGCGAGGCCAACCGCCGTCGCGAGGCTGCGGAGAAGCACGCGTGGGAGCTCCAAGCCTGGAGTGCGTCCCTCGAGCGTCAGGTAGAGGCGCGCAGAGCTGCCCTTGCGTTGCTGAGGGGGACGCCTACCGAGGAAGAGGAGGTCCGGAAGCGCGAGGAGGCGCTGGCTCTGGAAGCCGTGGAATGCAGCCTCGAGCTCGAGCAACTAGAGATGAGGGAGCGCCAAGTTGCTCAAGCGGAAGATGTCGTTGGGGTTCGCGAGGCCAAGGTCCAGGAGGAAGTCGACCGCCGGGTGGCCGAGGTTCGTGCGGATCTCGAAGGTTGGTATAACCTGAAGCTGAAGCTTTCGGGAACCGAGGCAGCGGGCAGGACTGCTGCCCTCAGGCCCAGGTTAGACGAGGCGGAGAGGCGTGGGGAGGCCACGGCTGCCGCCCTGGTCACGGCGCACGCGGACTTGGCCTCCGCCCAGGCCGAGCTGCTTTCCCTTCGGAAACGGGCTGATGACGCCGAGGCCATCGCTCGGCAAAACAAGGAGGAAGTGCTTCAACGGCGGACCCTGGAGCGCGGGCACGCCCCCATGCTTCAGGATCTCCGGAACAGGGCTAATACCGCCCTGGGCCACATCTACGATGAGAATGCGCCGCACCCCCACTCAAATGACTACGCCAGCCACCTGATCTTCTTCACCGACGTGGTGACGCGCCTGGAAGCTCGGTCTGACAGGGCTCGCCAGCTTGTGGAGGAGAGGAGCCGGGGCCAGCTCGGGCGTGCGTTCTCCCGCGTCTTCAGCCATCTCCGGAACACCTTCCTCAACTTTGACTTCGACGCCGCCATTGCCCCCGTACAACAGGCCGTCCGGGGCGACCTAGCGCGGTGGGTGGAGGACAACGTGGACGCGCTGGTCAGAGCCTTCACTTCTGATGATGACGCGGTGGTGGTCATCGCAGAGGGGGGTGATGTGGTCGACGACAGTGATGGAAGTGTTGCCGAAGGCGGCGACGGTGCCAGCGAAGACGATGATGACGCGAGTGACGCGTCCGAGGGCGATGTAGCGAGGGACATATCCGCCTGATCCCATGTTCTCTTGCCGTTTTATCCTATACGCAAAGACTCGGGCGTGGCCCTTGAAGATTGTGAGAGCATTTTGAGAGGGGTTGCCCCTCGTGTGAACAAAACACGGCCTTTATTTTCTTATGTCAACTAAGCCTGTGCCTTCACGAAACCGTAGGCCTGGCAGCAAGTTCCCATCCTGGTTTACCTTAATCGGAGCAGGTCACGAACCGAGTTGTGAGGTCAGGAGCCTTCGAGAATCCTGTAGAGCCCGTCAACCCTCCCGAGGGGGCCTCGTGAGAGGTGTGCTCCAGCCGCGGCATTAGCGTGCGCGCTCGTCCAAAATAAGGCAAGAACCAGATGACGAGAAATCGATCAGAACGAGAAAAGGCACCCCCCAGCGCGCATCAACGAAAATTCGACTTCAACTCAAAGCCAAATCCAGAAAGCAAGGCTATAGAAGAAGAGATCCAAAGCAAATGGCCACGTCCGGCGCCTAGTCTAGTCTTCTGGTCTTCGAGTCTTCTCACCAGCGCGGAGCTAAGTGCTGCCACTAGGCGTGGGAGGGAGCCCCAGGGCCTGAGGCCGGCACCCCTGAGACTCCGGGGCGTGTACAGCCCCACTCATTATTACGTGAGAGTGTCACGGACGGCGAGCTTCACATGCACTGGGCCTTCTTCACAGGAACCGGCCTTGCTTCATATCGCCAGACGAGGGCCCCGCCTTGCGCCACTCTCGACCACCTTTGAGCCGACCGGCAACCTGGACGACACAAGGGGGGAAAGGGGACGCCAGCGGTGCCCTCGGTGACCACGGGTCCTCTACCGGGGGAAGGCTCGCTGGCACCTCCCCGGCAGAGGGCCTACCTCTGGGCGTTGCCTGGCTTCGCGCGACGTGGGGAGGGGCCTTTCTCCTGGCTCCCTCCGTGTGGCCCCCAGCGTGCTTCCCCCAGCAGAAGGGATGCTGCTGTGCCGGGGTTCTCGACCGACGTTGTGACCTGATTCACTTGCAACCCATGGTTAGAGTAAGCCTGCTCCTGAGAGATTAGCGGTACCCTGTAGTTGTTGCTAGCGCGATCGTCGCGGTTCTCCGTCGGTACCTGGAAGGCTTCAACTCCTAGTGCCCCTTCTTCCTAATCTTCTGCGAGGAACGAGCCAGGGTCGTCCTCCGGCGCGTACTCCTGGTCCATCATGTGGGGCACGTAGGCTTCCGGGGCCATTACCCCGAACACCTCGCCATAGTGCCCCACACTCCATGTTGCCCAGCCTAGCACGGCGTCCTGAGGATGGTAGCATGGAATCTCACTAGGACCATGGGAGGCGACGCTTGTGCCCATGCTTGTCATGGGCGGCACGGGGGCGGTGGAGCCCCCGGCGCCGCCGGCCTTGCTGGTGTTGACGAAGCCCCCAAGCATACCTGAGGGCGCGTGGTTGCGGCGAGGCTTGCCGTGAGATCCAGTAGCGGCCTGAGAAGGAAGCAGATAACAGAAGAGCAGTGCTCCTGACGCCGCCGCATCCAGCAGCTCGGTGACGCGTTCCAGCAGGGCATCCCGGCCGCTCTCCATCAGCCGGCACCGCAGCAACTCCCACGCCACCGTGAGCGCGCCTCGCATGTTCGCCTGCTCCCGCCGTGAGTGTGGCGCCGTTGCTGCGGCATGGCTTGCGGCCCTTGCATCGGCTCGTGCTTGTCGTGGAGTGAGGGCGGACGGCGCCCTGCCACGCCGCCCGCGCCCTACGGTAGGCGGCGCCCGGGCCGCCTGGGGCACGGGGTTGAGGTCTTCATGGGCAGGTGGCGTCGCCCGGGCGGGCCAGGCTGCCCAGCGGTCGGAGTCGACCCTCGGGTCGCCAGACATCGGAGCCGCAGAGCGTCGGTGGGTTGATTGGCGGGGAAGAGGCTCTGGCGCACCCCTACCTGGTGTGACAAATGTCGGATCACGGGTTCCGGCAAAATCCTCAAGGTTCGAACACTGGGGTGCGCGCGGAGATTTCGTCCCTACCGATCTTCGTCCTAGCTCGCTAAGATCTTGCGGACGAACTGGACGAACTCAATACACAGAGACACAAGATTTATACTGGTTTTGGCCACCGTTGTGGTGTAATACCCTACTCCAGTGTGGTGGTGGTGGATTGCCTCTTGGGCTGACGATGAACAGTACAAGGGGAAGAACTGCCTCCTGAGGTTGAGGTGTTCTTGTGTTCGGTGTGTGGCTAAGGATTGGCCCTCGATCAGATGTGATCAAGCTGCTTCCTTTGGTGGTGGCTAGTCCTATTTATAGAGGCCCTGGTCCTCTTCCCAAATATTGAGCGGGAAGGGAGCCAACAACGTCCAATTCGAAAGGGGACATCTAGTACAGCTTATCCTGACAAAAGCGGTCTTCGCCTGCAAAAGGCCCTGGCAGTGACACCGTCTTGGGCTCCATGGTGACCTCTGTCCTGGTGTCCTGCTGGTCTTTGTCTCATTGCACTAATACGGAAACCTTTGCCTGATGCCTCAGTACTCCGCGCCTGCGCTGGCCTCCTTAGCACCAAAGAGGAAACAAGGACGTCGCGTGCGCTGGCATCCGCCTGGCGCCTGCCTGATGCTGATCGTCATGGCTCACATCAAGAGAGTTGCGAGGTTCGCCCTGCCTTGATATCTCCGCTCCTCGTGAGGCAGCCTAGTGAGGCCGCTCCTGAGGAGGTCTTGCGTCGTCCGCCTCGCGAGGCTTGGCCCCTCGTGAGGGTCTTGAATGCCTTGTTGATGAAGATGGGTCATATAGGCCCGCTAGCATAGCCACGTCGTGGGCCACAGGCAGGCATGTCTGGGGACCCCCATTCCCAGAACGCCGACACAATCCGTTGAAGAGTATATCGCATGCTTGAGCATTGTATTGCAACATCTTCAATTCTTCCGCGGTAGCTTCACAATTCGGTTCTGTCCCATCAAAGAATTCACCTTGCAAGCCAATACACACAATAGTCCAAACGGCGGGGTTATGTCCAAGAATATGCATTTTCATCTTATGCTTCCAACTAGCAAAATTAGTACCATCAATATAAGGACCTCTATGGTGGTAAGTCCCCTTGCTAGACGCCATACTCTCCTAGGTTGTGAAACCAAGGCTATGATCACCAAAACTATGGAAATCATGGCAAATGGAGACCAAGGCTCTGATACCACTTGTAGGATCGAAAGTATGTCTAGAGGGGGGTGATTAGACTACTTGACCAAATAAAAATCTAGTCTTTTCCCAATTTTAAGTTTTGGCTGATTTTACCAACTTAGCACAAGTCAAGCAATCAACCTACACATGAAATTCTAAGAGTATAGCAGCGGAATGTAAATAATTGCATATGAAGGTAAAGGGGAGGAGTTTGGAGGGAGCAAACGCAATGTAGACACAAAGATTTTTCCCGTGGTTCTGATAGGTGGTGCTATCATACATCCACATTGAGGGAGACTTCAACCCACGAAGAGTAACGGTTGCGCGAGTCCACGGAGGGCTCCACCCACGAAGGGTCCACGAAGAAGCAACCTTGTCTATCCCACCATGGCCATCGCCCACAAAGGACTTGCCTCACTAGGGTAGATCTTCACGAAGTAGGCGATCTCCTTGCCCGTACAAACTCCTTGGTTCAACTCCACAATTTTGACGGAGGCTCCCAAGTGACACCGAACCAATCTAGGAGACAACACTCTCCAAAAGGTAAAAGATTGTGTGTTGATGATGAACTCCTTGCTCTTGTGCTTCAAATGATAGTCTCCCCAACACTAAACTCTCTCTCACATATTTGGATTGAATGGAATGATGATTTGAGTAGAAAGCAACTTGGGGAAGGCTAGAGATCAAGATTCTGGTGGTTGGATTGGAATATCTTGGTCTCAACACATGACTAGGTGGTTCTCTATCAGAAAATGAATGCTGGAAGTGTAGGCATGTTCTGATGGCTCTCTCCACGAATGGAGGAAGGGTGGAGGGGTATATATAGCCTCCACACAAAATCTAACTGTTACACATAGTTTACCAAACTCGGTGAGACTGAATACTCAAACTCGGTCAGACCGATTTAGTTCAAAATGTGAACGTTAGGATTTTCGGTGGGACCGACATGTCAACTCGGTAGGACCAATTTCACTAGGGTTAGGGCATAACGTAATCTCGGTGAGACTGATCACATGAACTCGGTGAGACCAATTTCTGTAATAGGCAAACAGAGAGTTGGCCAGGCATAATCGGTGGGACTGATTGCTCATTTTGGTGAGACCGAAACATTACAAAAATGAAACAGAGAGTTTGCATTGTGAACTTGGTGGGACCGATCGCTCATCTTGGTTAGACTAAAATGTTACAAAGGGAAACAGAGAGTTTGCAATCCCATCTCAATGAGACCGAGATTCCCATCAGTTAGACTGAACTGATTAGGGTTTCTGGCTATGGCTATGTCAAATGAACTCGGTGGCTCCGGATAGATCAAATCCGTGGGGCCGAGTTTGACTTTTGGTTTGGGACATATGTGGAAAGGATAAAGTGGTTTAGGTCTTTTGGAGCATATCACTAAGCATTTTGAGCAAGGAAGCCTTTAAGCAACACCTCATCCCCTTTTAATAGTATTGGCTTTTCCTATGGACACAATGTGATCTTGGATCACTAAAATGAAAATGTAGAGTCTTGAGCTTGAGCCAATATGTGTCCTTAGCATTTTGAGGGGTGCACATCCCTAGTCCTGCCATGCCAATCATTGAACTTTCTGAAATGATCATCTTGAAAGAGTATTAGTTCAATGAGCTGTATGTTGTTAAGAATTGTCAAAACAACCAAGGGATTAGTTGCACTTTCAACCGACGAAAGAGAGGCTCCGACGCACCCCTACCTGGTGCACCAAATGACTGATCACGGGTTCCGCGGACCCTTGAGAGGTTCGAACTCTGGGGTGCGTGCAAAGAACTGGTCCTCCCCAGTCTGCCTACTCGCTATTCTCATGGCCTAGTTCGATGAACCGAATGTACAAGAGGCATAGTAGTTTACCCAGGTTCAGGCCACCTTGCGGTGTAAAACCCTACACCTGCTTTGTGGTGGATTGGCCTCGTGGGGCTGAGGATGAACTAGTACAGTGGCCGAACAACCTCCGAAGGAGGGGTGTTGTTGAGCTCGATGAGCTGGTGGGTGTGAGGATGATCTGAATAATCCGTCCCCTCTAGGATGGTGGTGCTGCTCTATATATAGTGGCCTTGGTCCTCTTCCCAAGTATAGGCGGGAAGGGATCCCACAACAGCCAAAATCAAAGGGGGACAGCTAGTACATGCTATCTGAAAAAGTAGTCTTCGCCTGCAAAAGCCTATGATCGTGATGCGGTGGGCTCGGCGATGACCTCTGTCCCGTCGTCCTGGCGGTCTTGGTCTTGTTGCACCGGAATGGAAACCTTTGCTTGATTACTCGGGACTCCGCGCCTGCGCTTGCCTCCTTAGCAACAAAGAGGAAACCGGTACACTGCGCCCGCTGGCGCCTGCCTGGCCTTGGTCGTCACGACTCACGTCATCCGAACCTCGCGAGGTGAGACTTGCATAGAAATCTCCAATCCTCCAGAGCCAGCCTGTGGAGGCCGCCCCTCGAGGAGGTCTTGGTGTCATCCGCCTCGCGAGGCCTGGCCCCTCGCGAGGGTCTTGAGTGGTTGATGTTAAAGCTGGGCCGTACCGGGCCGTTGATGGAGCCACGACGTGGGCCACAGGCAGGCAAATTTGAGTACCCCCATTCCCAGGATGCCGACAGACGGCCATTGGTCAACAATCCCACAACCTAGCTTGATGAACCCAAAGAACAAGAGACACAGGGGTTTATACTGGTTCGGGCCACCTTGCGGTGTAATACCCTACTCCAGTGTGTGGTGGACTGCCTCGAGGGGCTGAGGATGAACTAGTACAGTGGATGAGCAGCCTCAGGATGTGAGGTGTTCTTGAGCTCGATGATCTGGTGAGTTGGCCTTGGTGGAATGGCTCCGATCCAAGATTCGATCCCCCTCTATGGCGGTGGCTAAGTCCTATTTATAGAGGCCCTAGTCCTCTTCCCAAATGTAGGCGGGAAGGGATCCCACAACGGCCAAATTTGAAGGGAGACAACTAGTACGAGCTATCCTGACAAAAGTAGTCTTGGCCTGCCAAAGGCTTTGGTGGTGACGCTGTTGTGGCCTCCGCGATGACCTCCGTCCTGCCGTCCTGGCAGTTTTGGTCTTGTTGCACCGATAAGGAAACCTTTGCTTGATTCCTCGGGGCTCCTCTCCTGCACTTGCCTCCTTGGCACCAAAGAGGAAACTGGTACACTGCGCCCGCCTGGCCTTGTTAGTCATGGCTCACGTCATGTGAACCTCGCGAGGTGCTCCTTGCATAGATATCTCCGCTCCTCGGGAGCCAGCCTGGTGAGGCCGCCCCCAGGGAGGTCTTGGTGTCGTCCGCCTCGCGAGGCTTCGCCCCTCGCGAGGGTCTTGAGCTCTTGCTGCTGAAGCTAGGCCGTACCGGGCCGTTGATGGAGCCACGCCACGGGCCGCAGGCAGGCAAGTCTGGGCACCCCCGTTCCCAGAACACCGACAGTAGCCCCTGGCCCAAGGCGGATCGAACTTGGCTTCGAGGCGAAGCCAAAGGGCAAGTGTGGAGCGCCACGGGCCCCAACCGCCTGTGGCCTCGGTTCACGCGTGGCGATTGATGGCACGTGGGCGCCTCCGCTTCCCCACGCTGCCTCTGCAACCGTCCTCGACTTGATGAGACTTTGCTGCATGCAGAGGAAAACCATCATTACGTGCGATCGTGGAGGTCGGCGGTTGGCCTTCTCCTTTCTATAAATGAGGAGGGGGCAGAGCCCCCTCGCTCATCTCTATCTTCCCGCTGCCTAATGAAGGAAATATGCCCTAGAGGCAATAATAAAGTATTATTTATTTCCTTATATCATGATAAATGTTTCTTATTCATGCTAGAATTGTATTAACCGGAAACATAATACATGTGTGAATACATAGACAAACAGTGTGTCACTAGTATGCCTCTACTTGACTAGCTCGTTAATCAAAGATGGTTATGTTTCCTAGCCATAGACATGAGTTGTCATTTGATTAACGGGATCACCTCATCAGGAGAATGACGTGATTGACTTGACCCATTCCGTTAGCTTAGCACTCGATCGTTTAGTATGTTGCTATTGCTTTCTTCATAACTTATACATGTTCCTATGACTATGAGATTATGCAACTCCCGTTTACCGGAGGAACACTTTGTGTGCTACCAAATGTCACAATGTAACTGGGTGATTATAAAGGTGCTCTACAGGTGGCTCCAAAGGTACTTGTTGGGTTGGCGTATTTCGAGATTAGGATTTGTCACTCCGATTGTCGGAGAGGTATCTCTGGGCCCACTCGGTAATGCACATCACTATAAGCCTTGCAAGCATTGTGACTAATGAGTTAGTTGTGGGATGATGTATTACGAAACGAGTAAAGAGACTTGCCGGTAACAAGATTGAACTAGGTATCGAGATACCGACGATCGAATCTCGGGCAAGTAACATACTGATGACAAAGGGAACAACGTATGTTGTTATGCGGTCTGACCGATAAAGATCTTCGTAGAATATGTAGGAACCAATATGAGCATCCAGGTTCCGCTATTGGTTATTGACCGGAGAGGTGTCTCGGTCATGTCTACATAGTTCTCGAACCCGTAGGGTCCGCACGCTTAACGTTACGATGACAGTTATATTATGAGTTTATATGTTTTGATGTACCGAAGGTTGTTCGGAGTCCCGGATGTGATCACGGACATGACGAGGAGTCTCGAAATGGTCGAGACATAAAGATTGATATATTGGAAGACTATATTCGGACACCGGAAGTGTTCCGGAGAAGTTTCGGATAAAACCGGAGTGCCGGAGGGGTTACCGGAACCCCCCGGGGAAGTATTGGGCCTTAGTGGGCCTGAGGGGGGAGAGAGGGCAGCAGCCAGGAGGTGGTGCGCCCCCTCCCATGAGGAGTCCGAATTGGACTAGGGGAGGGGGGCGCGGCCCCTCTTTCCCTCTCCCTCTCCCTCTTTTTCCTTCCCCCCTTCTCTTCCTAGTTGGACTAGGAAAGGGGAGTCCTACTCCTACTAGGAGGAGGACTCCCCCCCTCTCCTTGGCGCGCCCAAGGGCAGCCGGCCTCCCCCCTTGCTCCTTTATATACGGGGGCAGGGGGGCACCTCTAGACACACAATTGATATACAATATTTTAGCCGTGTGCGGTGCGTCCCTCCACCATATTACACCTCGATAATACCGTTGCGGAGCTTAGGCGAAGCCCTGCGTCGGTGGAACATCATCATCGTCACCACGCCGTCGTGCTAACGAAACTCTCCCTCAACACTCGGCTGGATCAGAGTTCGAGGGACGTCATCGAGCTGAACGTGTGCTGAACTCGGAGGTGACGTGCGTTCGGTACTTGATCGGTCGGTTCGTGAAGACATACGAATACATCAACCGTGTTGTGATAACGCTTCCGCTTTCGGTCTACGAGGGTACGTGGACAACACTCTCCCCTCTCGTTGCTATGCATCACCATGATCTTGCGTGTGCGTAGGAATTTTTTTGAAATTACTACGTTCCCCAACAGTGGCATCCGAGCCTGGTTTTATGCGTTGATGTTATGCACGAGTAGAACACAAGTGAGTTGTGGGCGATATAAGTCATACTGCTTACCAGCATGTCATACTTTGGTTCAACGGTATTGTGAGATGAAGCGGCCCGGACTGACATTACGCGTACGCTTACGCGAGACTGGTTTCACCGTTGCGAGCACTCGTTGCTTAAAGGTGACTGGCGGGTGTCTGTCTCTCTCACTTTAGTTGAACCGAGTGTGGCTACGCCCGGTCCTTGCGAAGGTTAAAACAGCACCAACTTGACAAACTATCGTTGTGGTTTTGATGCGTAGGTAAGAACGGTTCTTGCTAAGCCCGTAGCAGCCACGTAAAACTTGTAACAACAAAGTAGAGGACGTCTAACTTGTTTTTGCAGGGCATGTTGTGATGTGATATGGTCAAGACATGATGCTATATTTTATTGTATGAGATGATCATGTTTTGTAACCGAGTTATCGGCAACTGGCAGGAGCCATATGGTTGTCGCTTTATTGTATGCAATGCAATCGCCATGTAATTGTTTTACTTTATCACTAAGCGGTAGCGATAGTCGTAAAAGCAATAAGTTGGCGAGACGACAACGATACTACGATGGAGATCAAGGTGTCGAGCCGGTGACGATGGTGATCATGACGGTGCTTCGGAGATGGAGATCACAAGCACAAGATGATGATGGCCATATCATATCACTTATATTGATTGCATGTGATGTTAATCTTTTATGCATCTTATCTTGCTTTGATTGACGGTAGCATTATAAGATGATCTCTCACTAAAATTTCAAGATAAAAGTGTTCTCCCTGAGTATGCACCGTTGCGAAAGTTCTTCGAGCTGAGACACCACGTGATGATCGGGTGTGATAGGCTCTACGTTCAAATACAACGGGTGCAAAACAGTTGCACACGCGGAATACTCAGGTTAAACTTGACGAGCCTAGCATATGCAGATATGGCCTCGAAACACGGAGACCGAAAGGTCGAGCGTGAATCATATAGTAGATATGATCAACATAGTGATGTTCACCATTGAAACTACTCCATCTCACATGATGATCGGACATGGTTTAGTTGATTTGGATCACGTAATCACTTAGATGATGAGAGGGATGTCTATCTAAAGTGGGAGTTCTTAAGTAATATGATTAATTGAACTTGAATTTATCATGAACTTAGTACCTGATAGTATCTTGCTTATCTATGTTAATTGTAGATAAATGGCCCGTGCTGTTGTTCCGTTGAATTTTAATGCGTTCCTTGAGAAAGCAAAGTTGAAAGATGATGGTAGCAATTACACGGACTGGGTCCGTAACTTGAGGATTATCCTCATTGCTGCACAGAAGAATTACGTCCTGGAAGCACCGCTAAGTGCCAGGCCTGCTGCAAGAGCAACACCAGATGTTATGAACGTCTGGCAGAGCAAAGCTGATGACTACTCGATAGTTCAGTGTGCCATGCTTTACGGCTTAGAACCGGGTCTTCAACGACGTTTTGAACGTCATAGAGCATATGAGATGTTCCAGGAGTTGAAGTTAATATTTCAAGCAAATGCCCGGATTGAGAGATATGAAGTCTCCAATAAGTTCTACAGCTGCAAGATGGAAGAGAATAGTTCTGTCAGTGAGCATATACTCAAAATGTCTGGGTATAATAATCACTTGATTCAACTGGGAGTTAATCTTCCAGATGATAGCGTCATTGACAGAATTCTTCAATCACTGCCACCAAGCTACAAGAGCTTCGTGATGAACTATAACATGCAAGGGATGAATAAGACAATTCCTGAGCTCTTCGCAATGCTATAGGCAGCGGAGGTAGAAATTAAAAAAGAGCATCAAGTGTTGATGGTCAGTAAAACCACTAGTTTCAAGAAAAAGGGCAAAGGGAAGAAGAAGGGGAACTTCAAGAAGAACAACAAGCAAGTTGCTGTTCAGGAGAAGAAATCCAAGTCTGGACCTAAGCCTGAAACTGAGTGCTTCTACTGCAAGCAGACTGGTCACTAGAAGTGGAACTGCCCCAAGTATTTGGCGGATAAGAAGGATGGCAAGGTTAACAAAGGTATATGTGATATGCATGTTATTGATGTGTACCTTACTAATGCTCGCAGTAGCACCTGGGTATTTGATACTGGTTCTGTTGCTAATATTTGCAACTCGAAACAGGGGCTACGGATTAAGCGAAGATTGGCTAAGGACGAGGTGACGATGCGCGTGGGAAATGGTTCCAAAGTCGATGTGATCGCCGTCGGCACGCTACCTCTACATCTACCTTCGGGATTAGTATTAGACCTAAATAATTGTTATTTGGTGCCAGCGTTGAGCATGAACATTATATCTGGATCTTGTTTGATGCGAGACGATTATTCATTTAAATCAGAGAATAATGGTTGTTCTATTTATATGAATGATATCTTTTATAGTCATGCACCCTTGAAGAGTGGTCTATTTTTAATGAATCTCGATAGTAGTGACACAAATATTCATAATGTTGAAGCCAAAAGATGCAGAGTTGATAATGACAGTGCAACTTATTTGTGGCACTGCCGTTTAGGTCATATCGGTGTAAAGCGCATGAAGAAACTCCATACTGATGGACTTTTGGAATCACTTGATTATGAATCACTTGGTACTTGCGAACCGTGCCTCATGGGCAAGATGACTAAAACACGATTCTCCGGAACTATGGAGAGAGCAACAGATTTATTGGAAATCATACATACAGATGTATGTGGTCCGATGAATATTGAGGCTCGTGGCGGATATCGTTATTTTCTCACCTTCACAGATGATTGGAGCAGATATGGGTATATATACTTAATGAAACATAAGTCTGAAACCTTTGAAAAGTTCAAAGAATTTCAGAGTGAAGTTGAAAATCATGGTAACAAGAAAATAAAGTTTCTACGATCAGATCGTGGAGGAGAATATTTAAGTTATGAGTTTGGCTTACATTTGAAACAATGCGGAATAGTTTCGCAACTCATGCCACCCGGAACACCACAGCGTAATGGTGTGTCCGAACGTCGTAATCGTACTTTATTAGATATGGTGCGATCTATGATGTCTCTTACTGATTTACCGCTATCGTTTTGGGGTTATGCTTTAGAGACGGCTGCATTCACTCTAAATAGGACACCATCAAAATCCGCTGAGACGACGCCTTATGAACTGTGGTTTGGCAAGAAACCAAAGTTGTCGTATCTTAAAGTTTGGGGTTGCGATGCTTATGTGAAGAAACTTCAACCTGATAAGCTCGAACCTAAATCGGAGAAATGTGTCTTCATAGGATACCCAAAGGAGACTGTCGGGTACACCTTCTATCACAGATCTGAAGGCAAGATATTCGTTGCTAAGAATGGATCCTTTCTAGAGAAGGAGTTTCTCTCGAAAGAAGTGAGTGGGAGGAAAGTAGAACTTGATGAGGTAACTGTACCTGCTCCCTTATTGGAAAGTAGATCATCACAGAAATCAGTTTCTGTGACACCTACACCAATTAGTGAGGAAGTTAATGATAATGATCATGAAACTTTAGATCAAGTTATTACTGAACCTCGTAGGTCAACTAGATCAAGATCCGCACCAGAGTGGTACGGTAATCCTGTTCTGGAAGTTATGTTACTAGACCATGACGAACCTACGAACTATGAAGAAGCGATGGTGAGCCCAGATTCCGCAAAATGGCTTGAAGCCATGAAATCCGAGATGGGATCCATGTATGAGAACAAAGTATGGACTTTGGTTGACTTGCCCGATGGTCGGCAAGCCATTGAAAATAAATGGATCTTCAAGAAGAAGACTGACGCTGATGGTAATGTTACTGTCTATAAAGCTCGACTTGTTGGGAAAGGTTTTCGACAAGTTCAAGGGATTGACTACGATGAGACCTTCTCACCCGTAGCGATGCTTAAGTCTGTCTGAATCATGTTAGCATTTGCCGCATTTTATGATTATGAAATTTGGAAAATGGATGTCAAAACTGCATTCCTGAATGGTTTTCTGGAAGAAGAGTTGTATATGATGCAACCGGAAGGTTTTGTCGATCCAAAGGGCGCTAACAAAGTGTGCAAGCTCCACAGATCAATTTATGGATTGGTGCAAGCCTCTCAGAGTTGGAATAAACGCTTTGATAGTGTGATCAAAGCATTTGGTTTTATACAGACTTTTGGAGAAGCGTGTATTTACAAGAAAGTGAGTGGGAGCTCAGTAGCATTTCTGATATTATATGTGGATGACATATTGCTGATTGGAAATGATATATAATATCTGGATAGCATAAAGGGATACTTGAATAAGAGTTTTTCAATGAAAGACCTCGGTGAAGCTGCATATATATTAGGCATTAAGATCTATAGAGATAGATCAAGACGCTTAATTGGACTTTCACAAAGCACATACCTTGACAAAGTTTTGAAGAAGTTCATAATGGATCAAGCAAAGAAAGGGTTCTTGCCTGTACTACAAGGTGTGAGATTGAGTAAGACTCAATGCCCGACCACTGCAGAAGATAGAGAGAAGATGAAAGATGTTCCCTATGCTTCAGCCAGAGGCTCTATCATGTATGCAATGCTATGTACCAGACCTGATGTGTGCCTTGCTATAAGTTTAGCAGGGAGGTACCAAAGTAATCCAGGAGTGGATCACTGGACAGCGGTCAAGAACATCCTAAAATACCTGAAAAGGACTAAGGATATGTTTCTCGTTTATGGAGGTGAAAAAGAGCTCATCGCAAGTGGTTACGTTGATGCAAGCTTTGACACTGATCCGGACGATTCTAAATCGCAAACCGGATACGTATTTACATTGAACGGTGGAGCTGTCAATTGGTGCAGTTCTAAGCAAAGTGTCGTGGCGGATCTACGTGTGAAGCGGAGTACATAGCTGCTTCGAAAGCAGCAAATGAAGGAGTCTGGATGTAGGAGTTCATATCCCATCTAGGTGTCATACCTAGTGCATCGGGACCAATGAAAATCTTTTGTGACAATACTGGTGCAATTGCCTTAGCAAAGGAATCCAGATTTCACAAGAGAACCAGGCACATCAAAAGACGCTTCAATTCCATCCGGGATTTAGTCTAGGTGGGAGACATAGAAATTTGCAAGATACATACGGATCTGAATGTTGCACACCCGTTGACTAAGCCTCTTCCACGAGCAAAACATGATCAGCACCAAGACTCCATGGGTGTAAGAATCATTACTGTGTAATCTAGATTATTGACTCTAGTGCAAGTGGGAGACTGAAGGAAATATGCCCTAGAGTCAATAATAAAGTATTATTTATTTCCTTATATCATGATAAATGTTTATTATTCATGCTAGAATTGTATTAACCGGAAACATAATACATGTGTGAATACATAGACAAACAGTGTGTCACTAGTATGCCTCTACTTGACTAGCTCATTAATCAAAGATGGTTATGTTTCCTAGCCATAGACATGAGTTGTCATTTGATTAACGGGATCACCTCATTAGGAGAATGACGTGATTGACTTGACCCATTCCGTTAGCTTAGCACTCGATCGTTTAGTATGTTGCTATTGCTTTCTTCATAACTTATACATGTTCCTATGACTATGAGATTATGCAACTCCCATTTACCGGAGGAACACTTTGTGTGCTACCAAACGTCACAATGTAACTGGGTGATTATAAAGGTGCTCTACAGGTGGCTCCAAAGGTACTTGTTGGGTTGGCGTATTTCGAGATTAGGATTTGTCACTCCGATTGTCGGAGAGGTATCTCTGGGCCCACTTGGTAATGCACATCACTATAAGCCTTGCAAGCATTGTGACTAATGAGTTAGTTGCGGGATGATGTATTACGGAACGAGTAAAGAGACTTGCCGGTAACGAGATTGAACTAGGTATCGAGATACCGATGATCGAATCTCGGGCAAGTAACATACCGATGACAAAGGGAACAACGTATGTTGTTATGCGGTCTGACCGATAAAGATCTTCGTAGAATATGTAGCAACGAATATGAGCATCCAGGTTCCGCTATTGGTTATTGACCAGAGAGGTGTCTCGGTCATGTCTACATAGTTCTCGAACCCGTAGGGTCCACACACTTAACGTTACGATGACAGTTATATTATGAGTTTATATGTTTTGGTGTACCGAAGGTTGTTCGGAGTCCCGGATGTGATCACGAACATGAAGAGGAGTCTCGAAATGGTGGAGACATAAAGATTGATATATTGGACGACTATATTCGGACACCGGAAGTGTTCCGGAGAAGTTTCGGATAAAACCGGAGTGCCCGAAGGCTTACCGGAACCCCTCGGGGATGTATTGGGCCTTAGTGGGCCTGAGGGGAGAGAGAGGGCAGCAGCCAGGAGGTGGCGCGCCCCCTCCCATGAGGAGTCCGAATTGGACTAGGGGAGGGGGGCGCGGCCCCTCTTTCCCTCTCTCTCTCCCTCTTTTTCCTTCCCCCCTTCTCTTCCTAGTTGGACTAGGAAAGAGGAGTCCTACTCCTACTAGGAGGAGGACTCCCCCCCTCTCCTTGGCGCGCCCAAGGGCAGCCGGCCTCCCCCCTTGCTCCTTTATATACGGGGGCATGGGGGCACCTCTAGACACACAATTGATATACGATATTTTAGCCATGTGCGGTGCCCCCCTCCACCATATTACACCTCGATAATACCGTTGCGGAGCTTAGGCGAAGCCCTGCGTTGGTGGAACGTCATCATCGTCACCACGCCGTCGTGCTGACGAAACTGTCCCTCAACACTCGGCTGGATCGGAGTTCGAGGGACGTCACCGAGCTGAACGTGTGCTGAACTCGGAGGTGCCGTGCGTTCGGTACTTGATCGGTCGGATCGTGAAGACGTACGACTACATCAACCGCGTTGTGATAACGCTTCCGCTTTCGGTCTACGAGGGTACGTGGACAACACTCTCCCCTCTCGTTGCTATGCATCACCATGATCTTGCGTGTGCGTAGGAATTTTTTTGAAATTACTACGTTCCCCAACACCTGATCCTTCTCCTTCTTCCTCGCTTTCGCCGTCTTGCCACAGCCCCCATGGCACCAACGAAGAGGTTCTCGGCCGCGGAGAAGGGGAAGGCCCACCAGGAGGAGCCCGGCTCGCCACCACCCATGAGGGGGCGGAGCCGCCCCCGCAAGCACGCTGCAACCCCCACTGTGGCTCCCCGGGGGCACGGGCATACTCCTTCGGGGACCGGCGTCGTCCTCGGCAGCCGTAGCGGTGTCTCCTCCCACGGCGGGAGCCGCTCGAGGCGGTGCAGCCCTTGCACCGAGGGAAGGCATGTCGTGGTCGCCCGACCTCCTCGGCCATGCTTCCACTCGGCGGAGGTGCTGCCAGAGTTTGTCGTGTGGGTAGAGAATCCGGCAGCCACCTGGCTCCAGCTTCCGCGCTCCTTCGCCAGCAAGCTACCGGCCGCGGGTCCTGGCGGCCTTTGGCTGCAGGCCGATGGTTGCTGCAGCAAGGCCTCGTGGGTCGCGGTGGAGGTCTGCGCTGCAGGCAACGTGGCCCTGGCCTACGGCTGGCAGGCGTTCGCCCGTGCGCGCGGTCTGAGCAGGAGGTGCACCCTTCACTTCAAGTATGATGGCGTCGCGACCCTCTTCGTGAGGGTGTTTGGGGAAGATGGTCATCATGCGGGTTGCTGCCCCGAAGACAGCGACTGTGAGCTCGGCTTTGGCGACGGTCGTGGTGATGCCGAGGGCGAGCTTGCCCTTGGTGACGGCCGCAACTCGTCCAACGGCTGCAGCTCCTCTGCGAGTGAGAGCACTAGCAATGGCGGCTATGACCAGCCGCCTCGCCGCCGGGTCGTCCCGTCGCCACGCGGCGGTGAAGTGCGAGGAGGGCTCAGACTGAGCTGAGTCCGGGGGCCCTTGGAGCCAGGCCTCGTGAGCTGCTGCGGTCGTGCGAGCTGCTTTTGTTTAACCTTTCATTTATTTCTGCATTTGAAAAGAGTAGATAGCCTTGTGGGGGCGTGTAATGAACTGTGGTACTTATGCGGCTATGCTATGTTTATTGTTCTTGTGTTATGCTAAGATATTCGTGCTCCATGTAGATGTAGAGGGATAACTTAGCTCGATACGATCGAGGTAGCTTCCTGTCTCGCGAGGGCGCGCCTTTTGGCATCTTGTGAGGCCTCCTTGTTGCCGGCTCAGGAGCTGCTGACCTCGGGAGGCATCATGAAGCTACAGAATTTGTTTAGGAAATCCGTCGGGTGCCCTGATCTTCCTTGCGCGAGCCCTCAGGCATGAGCTAATCATGGCTTAACGCACCACGTCGCGGTACCCGGGGGGAAAGGACTTAAGAGGGTGCGCCAATCACGAGCTCACTCGAGGCGCCTCATGAAGATCAAGGGAGCCAAAGCTCTGGGGCGACAGCGCTTTGGCGAGGTGTGTCCGTCCACGGTCTAGGCTAGCCCCGCGCACGCACACACCTGCCCAGCCCCCGCGCGAGGCGCACGAGGGAGAGCGTCGGCCAACTGCCGTCCTCCCTGACGCAAGACAAAGAAGCGAGCGAAGTAAAAGGGGTAAACTCAACCAACTAATCAAGAAATTCCAGAATTCCAAATTCATTAAAAGGTTGCAAACTAGCTACAGAAAGCAAATGAATAGCCGCGTCCGGCACCTAGTCTAGTCTTCTCACCAACGCGGAGCTATGTGCTGCCACCAGGACATGGGAGGGAGCCCCCGACGCCCGAGGGCGGCACTCCGGAGACTCCGGGGCGTGTACAGCCCCACTCATTATTACGTGAGAGTGTCACGAGCGGAGACCTTCATAGGCACTGGGCCTTGCTTCATGGGTAGAACTTCCTGAGGTGCTGGATGTTCCAGATGTTTTGGATGGGGATCCCGTCCTGCATATCCAGGTGCACGGCGCCAGGCCTGGAGACGCGGGCGATCCTAAACGGGCCCTCCCACATGGGTGAGAGCTTATGCAGCCCTTCCCTGGAGAGCACCCGCCTCAGGATGAGATCGCCCACCTCGAGAGTCCTGGAGCGGACGCTGCGGCAGTGATACCGCCGCAGCGCCTGCTGGTACCTTGCCACTCAGAGCGAGGCTTGGCAGCGGCGTTCCTCCCCCAACACGAGGTCCATCCCCCGCATGGCGTCTTGACGTGCCTCGTCAAATGCCAAGACCCGCGCAGAGGGATCACCGCTTCGGCTCTGTAGACGAGGAAGAACGGAGTCTCGCCCGTTGGCTTTGTGGCGGTGGTGCGGATGGACCACAACACGGACTAGAGGTCGTCTTGCCAGCCCCTGCCGCAGGCCTTGAGCTTCTTCTTGAAGGTCCTTGTCTTGAGGCCTCTCAATACCTCCGCGTTGGCGCGCTCATCTTGGCCGTTGCTTCTGGGGTGTGCCACTGAGGCATAGCATATCTGTATTCCAAGGTTAGCACAATATGTTTTGAAGAGATTGCTAGTGCACTGTGAGCCGTTGTCGGTGATGATGCGATTAGGGACTCCGAACCGGCTCACGAGGCCCTTGATGAACTTGACCATTGAGCCGGCAGGGATGGTACGTACTGGCTCCACATCTGCCCACTTGGTGAACTTGTCGATGGCGACGTAGAGGTAGCGGTAGCTCCCGGGCGCCCGACGGAATGGATCCAAAATGTCCAGCCCCCAAACTGAAAATGGCCGCGAGAGCGGGATAGTCTGAAGGCCCTGAGCTGGCTGGTGGATTTTCCTGGCATGGAACTGGCAGGCCTCACAGGATCTCACCAGCTCGGTTGTGTCATTGAGTGCCGTGGGCCAATAGAATCCTCTGCGAAACGCCTTCCCCACCAGGGTGCGCGACGACGAATGATGCCCGTAGTCTCCGCCGTGTATGTTAGCTAACAACTCGCACCCCTGCTCCCTAGAGATGCATCGCAAGGAAACATCGTTCGGTCGTTTTCGGTATAACTCACCGTCCTGAATGCAGCAGGCTGTAGCCTGCTGGGCCACGCTCCCCGTGTCCTCCTCCTTCTCCAACAGGGTTCCTTGCATCAGGTACGCCTTGAATTCTTCGATCCAGCACACCTCCTGGGGCTCGAGCGCTAGGATCAGGCGTGCTCCTGAGGTCGGGCCGCAGACAGGGGCTCCCGAGGTTGGTGGTGGGGGAGGCCCCTCCTGAGGTGGCCCCATAGCCGAAGGGACTCCTGAGGGCTTGAAGAGCCGCTCCTCGAAGATGCCAGGCTCCAGAGGCTGGCGCCTGGATGCCCTCTTGGCGATGTCGTCCGCTTCCTTGTTCGTGCTGCGGGGCACATGCTGCAGTTCCAGGCCCAAGAATTGCTTCTCTATTTTGCGTACCTCCGTGAGGTATGCCTCCATATGCTCGTCCTTCGGCTCGTATACCTTGTTGGAGAAGTTGACGAGGAGCTGGGAGTCACCCCTGATGGTGAGGCGCTTCACCCCCAAGGCCGCGGCGGCTTTGAGGCCTGCGATCAATCCTTCGTACTCCGCTATGTTGTTGGAGACCTTCTCGCCCCGCTGGAAGTAGAGCTGCACGACGTAGTAGAGCTTGTCCTCGGTGGGCGAGATGAGCACGGCTCCAGCCCCCGCGCCCTGACGTGCGAAGGCACCATCAAAGTACATGGTCCAGCCATCTGACGCTTCGCTCCCTGGCGAGAGAGACCGGCCCTCCCCTACTTCAGGAACTGGAGCATCGATCCACTCCGCCACGAAGTCGGTGAGCGCGGCTCCCTTGATGACCCTGGTAGTACTGAACTCCAGCTGGAATGCCTACAATTTGATGTTCCACTCGGCGACCCTCCCCGCGGCATTGGGGCTCCGTAGCACCGTCTCCGGCCGGTAAGCTGAAACGACCTTATTGGGGTGGCCTTGGAAGTAGTGGCGCAGCTTGCGCGAGGCGACGAGGAGCGCGAGAGGCAGTTTCTATGGCATGGGGTAGCGTGCCCGTGCATCACGCAGTACCATGCCGATGAAGTACACCGGGTGCTCGACGAGGGCGGAAGCGTTGGTGGAGTCCAATACCTCCTGAGGCTGGGGCACCTCCAGAGGTCGGGTGGCCTCGGGAGCTAGGTCGCCTGCTAGGGAAATTGCAGCATCAGGAGGGCCATCTTATGAAGCCAGGTCATCCACTGGCGCCGCCGCGGCTCTCGGGGCGCCATCTTGGAGTTGCATCGTCTCGACAGGCTCTGTGGTGCCGTTTGGCTGGCCCATGGCCTGGCGACCTTCCCGGACAGCCACCAGCGCTGCGCTGGCTGAGTGAGGCATGGCAGCCAGGTAGAGCACTAGGGGCTCAAGAGGACGCGGCGCCACCATCACCGGTGGGCTGGTGAGGTATCTCTTGAGGTCTTGAAACGCCACGCCGGCTTCCGGAGTCCACTCGAACGGGCCCTTCTTCTTCATCAGCTTGAAGAATGGGAGGGCGCGCTCCCCCAGCTTGGAAATGAAGCGCCCAAGTGATGTCACGCAGCCCGCGAGCTTTTGCATTTCCTTGAGAGTCTGCGGCGGGCTGATGTCTTCTATTTCTTTGACCTTCTCCGAGTTCGCCTCGATCCCCCAGTGCGACACGAGGAAACCCAGCAACTTGCCAGAGGGGACGCCGAACACGCATTTCTCCGTGTTGAGCCGCAGGTCTACCTTGCACAGGCTGGAGAAAGTCTCCTCCAGATCCTGAATGAGGGCCTTGCCTCCCGAGATTTCACCACAATGTCGTCAACGTAGGCCTCAGCGTTCCTCCTGAGCTGTTGGCCTAGAGCGATGCGCATTAGCCGCTGGAAAGTCGCCCCAGCATTGCGCAGCCCAAACGACATGCAGGTGTAGCAGTACAACCCGAACAGGGTCAAGAAGGCCATCTTCTCGACGTCCTGCACAACCATCTTGATCTGGTGGTAGCCCGAGAAGGCATCTAAGAAATATAGCAGGTCACACTCGGCGGTGGAGTCGACGATCTGGTCAATGCGTGGAAGCAGGAACGGGTCTTGAGGGCAGGCCTTGTTGAGGTTGGTGAAGTCGACACACATGCGTTCCTTCCCACCTTTCTTGGGCACGACGACCGGGTTTGCCGGCCACTCCATGTACCGCACCTCGCGGATGACACCTGCTTCTTGCAGCTTGCGGGTTTCCTGGACGATGAAGGACTGCTGCTCTGTGGACTGCCATCGCGCCTTCTACTTCATTGGGCGAACGTTAGGGCACACCTTCAAGTGATGCTCAATTATCCCCCTCGGGACCCCAACCAGCTGCTTGGGCTCCCAGGCGAACGCCTCCTTATTCGCATGCAGGAAATTCACCAGTGCTTCCTCCTGGTCCCGTGCGAGGCCGGCACCTATGGTGAAGGTGGCTCCCAAGGCTCCATCCTTGTCAACCGGTACCTTCTTCGTCTTGGCCCGATCATGAGAGAACAGTTGTTTCTTCTTCGCCGGCACAGCCCCCTGGTCCCCAGGGGCTGCTTCGTCAGCCGGGTGCACTGCTGCCGCGGCCCTGATGGTGAGCTTAAGGGCTGTCAGGGCCTCCTTGGTGTCCCGAGTCACGGTGAGTGATACGTCTCCAACGTATCTATAATTTTTGATTGTTCTGTGCTATTATATTATCTATTTTGGATGTTTAATGGGCTTTACTAAGCACTTTTATATTATTTTTGGGACTAACCTACTAACCCAAGGCCCAGTGCAAATTGTTGTTTTTTGCCTATTTCAGTGTTTCGCAGAAAAGGAATATCAAACGGAGTCCAAACGGAATGAAACCTTCGTGAGAGTTATTTTTGGAACAAACATGCTCCAGAGGACTTGGAGTGGATGTCAAGAAATCAACGAGGAGGCCACAAGGCAGGGAGGCGCGCCTGCCCCCCTCGGCACACCCCCCATCCTCGTGGGCCCCTCGCAGCTCCACCGACCTACTTCTTCCACCTATATATACCCATATACCCCGAAACCAACCAGGAGCACCACGAAACCCTATTTCCACCGCCGCAACCTTCTGTACCCATGAGATCCCATCTTGGGGCCTTTTCCGGCGCTCCGCCGGAGGGGGCATCGATCACGGAGGGCATCTACATCAACACCATAGCCTCTCCGATGATGTGCGAGTAGTTGACCTCAGACCTTCGGGTCCATAGTTATTAGCTAGATAGCTTATTCTCTCTCTTTGGATCTCAATACAAAGTTCTCCTCGATCTTCTTGGAGATCAATTCGATGTAACTCTTTTTGTGGTGTGTTTGTCGAGATCCGATGAATTGTGTGTTTATGATCAAGATTATTTATGGACAATATTTGAATCTCCTCTGAATTCTTTTATGTATGATTTGTTATCTTTGCAAGTCTCTTCGAATTATCAGTTTGGTTTGGCCTACTAGATTGATCTTTCTTGCAATGGGACAAGTGCTTAGCTTTGGGTTCAATCTTGCGTTCCTCGATCCCAGTGACAGAAGGGGAAACGACATGTATTGTATTGTTGCCATCGAGGATAAAAAGATGGGGTTTATATCATATTGCTTGAGTTTATCCCTCTACATCATGTCATCTTGCCTAATGCGTTACTCTGTTCTTATGAACTTAATACTCTAGATGCATGCTGGATAGCAGTCGATGTGTGGAGTAATAGTAGTAGATGCAGGCAGGAGTCGGTTTACTTGTCGCGGACGTGATGCCTATATACATGATCATGCTTAGATATTCTCATAATTATGCACTTTTCTATCAATTGCTCGACAGTAATTTGTTCACCCACCGTATACTTATGCTATATTCAGAGAAGCCACTAGTGAAACCTATGGCCCCCGGGTCTATTTTCCATCATATTAATCTCCCGTCAACTAGCTATTTCTGGCGCCGTTTATTTTGCAATCTTTACTTTAAATCTATACCATAAAAATACCAAAAATATTATCTTATCATCTCTATCAGATCTAACTTTTGCAAGTGGCCGTGAAGGGATTGACAACCCCTTTATCGCGTTGGTTGCAAGGTTCTTATTTGTTTGTGTAGGTACGAGGGACTTGCGTGTGGCCTCCTACTAGATTGATACCTTGGTTCTCAAAAACCGAGGGAAATACTTACGCTACTTTGCTGCATCACCCTTTCCTCTTCAAGGGAAAACCAACGCATGCTCAAGAGGTAACAGTGAGGACGCCGCTACTCCCCGGCATCTTCATGAGGTTGTAGGCGAGGTGGGTTGCCGCCATGAACTGAGCAGCGTTGTACGGGAGACCGATGCGAGCGATGCCAAAGTCGATAAGCTCGGTGCGGTAGTTGTCGCTGGTACCGAAGGTGACTGGGAGGCGAATCTGCCCTACGGGGTTGGTGGAACCGCTGCCAACTCCGGAGAAGAGATTGGTGGGGCGGAGCTGGCCGGGCAACACGTGGAGCAAGCCGAAAGCTTCCATGGAGAGCACGTTGAGGCTGGCCCCGCCGTCGATGAGGGTCTTGGTTGCCGCCACGTTGCAGATGGTGGGTGTGCAGAGCATCGGGAGCGTGCATGTAGGATCGAAAGTATGTCTAGAGGGGGGGGGGGTGATTAGACTAACTGACAAATAAAAATCTATCCTTTTCCCAATTTTATGTCTTGGCAGATTTTAGCAACTTAGCACAAGTCAAGCAATCAACCTGCACATGCAAGTCTAAGAGTATAGCAGTGGAATGTAAAAACGTTGCACATGAAGGTAAAGGGAGGAGTTTGGAGGGAGCAAATGCAATGTAGACGCGGAGATTTTTTTTTCGTTGTTCCGATAGGTGGTGCTATCGTACATCCATGTTGATGGAGACTTCAACTGTCAGGACCCCGATTCCAAGTCACATCGATCTAGCCGGTAACACCTCATATCACTTTGCGGCCTCACGCACGGTATTCCCATGGGTGTCGCCTCACCATGGCCCAGGACCGTTTGCACCTTTTGGCTCACGTATATGATAGTGTCGCTAGCATCCATATGACAGAGAACCCGGGCCGACATGACTAGTCATGAACCCAAAATGGCACTAACTTACGGGGACAGGCATACATGAATCAACATCGAGCATGTCGGTCAGCAGCATGTGAAGCCGGGCTGTAGCACTGGGCTAACAGGACTCCGGTGAACCGGGCTGTAGCAGGCTAGGCAGGACTCCGGATGTCACCGCGTGACATTTCCCCGAAGGAAGAGACACAAGAACGAAGTGAATCACATGCCAGCCAGTCAAGTGTTCCGGAGCAGTAGTGCTGGGCTAGCAGGACTCCGGTGAAGCGAGCTGTAGCGGACTACTATGGCTCATGGAAGCACAAGACTACATTTCCCCATAAGAGAGGCTACCAAGGATAAACAACTAGGTTGTCGGATCCCACACATACCAAGCATTTCAATGATACACACAATATGCTCGATATGTGTAAATACAACATGGCATCACAACAAAACTCTACGACTCAAAGTATTTGTTCAATAGGCTCCGAGGAGCGAGATATTACAAACATGGGTCTCATGACCCAACATTCAGAGCATACAAGTCAAAGCACATGCGGAAGCTTAACATGTCTGAGTACAGACATCTACAAATGAAAAAGGCTGAGAAGCCTGACTATCTACCAGACCCTGCTGAGGGCACAAGATCATAGCTGAGGTAACAAGCTAAACGTCGAAGTCCACGCGGAACTGCTAGTGAGACTGAAGTCTCTCTACAAAACATAAAATAAGCAAGCGTGAGTACAAATGTATCCAGCAAGACTTACATCAGAACTAACTACATATGCATCGGTATCAACAAAGGGGGTGGTGGAGTTTAACTGCAGCAAGCCAGCTTTGACTCGGTGGCTATCCTAAACTACGACTGCAAGTAACTCTTTTGAGGTGGCGCACACGAGTCCACATATTCACCATATCAATACACCACTATGGGTCCGCTCCCGTCTCCCTGCGAGAAGGCCATCCATAGCACTCACGCTTATCTTGCGTATTTTAGAGTATCCACTTCCACTTGTCTATGAACTGTTATAGGCAACCCAAAAGTCCTTTACCGTGGACACGGCTATTCGAATAGATCATTTATAACCCTGCAGGGGTGTACTTCTTCACACATGTTTCCACCACTTAGCGTCTACACATGACATGTGCTCGGCAGACTTCAAGCGAAAGCCGACGTGGGTGTAGACCACGACCTGACTAACCACACAAGTCTCTAGTCCAGGTTTATCGCCTATTCAGGTTCCATCCGCGAGGAGATCCGGACGGAGTTTCGCTCACAGCCCCAAACGATGTGTGCAGGGTTCCCGAGACACCAAACGGGCACCCGGTACACCGTGCCACGGTGTATCTACCGCATCATAGCCCACCCCTAGGGTCAGCTCTACGCACGGCCTCCAACACATATCCTACAAACACCAGAAACTAATTGCAACTCCTGGACAGAGGACAAGGGTGGTTAATAAGTCGAGCGGGGTCATATTTCAGGGCCCAACGTGTGGTAGTAGCTGTTTAATGGATCACAAACACAGAACTCAGTTCCTGAGGACGGCTTCAGTGAGACAACCCACCATGTACTCCTACATGGCCTCTCACCGCTACCTTTACCAAATCGTGTTCACACACTTAGCTCACACACAGTATGACATGTTCATCACCATTCCAATTCATTCCCGATGAATCAGACCCGACTCAACTCTAAGCAGTAGCAGGCATGACAAACAGGCATGAATGAGTAGGCACATCAGGGATCAAACAACTCCTACTCATGCTAGTGGGTTTCATCTATTTACTCTGGCAATGATAGGTCATGTAGAGGAAAAGGGGTTCAGCTACTGCAGCATGTAACAGTTGAGTCGATGTTGTCCTAATGCAGTAAAAGAGAGCAGGAGCGAGAGAGTGGGATTTTATCGGAATGAACAAGGGGGTTTTGCTAGCCTGGCACTTCTAAAGATAGCATTGAGTCTTCATCAGTGTCAACGATCACAACGTTGGAACAACGTCTACCGAGGGGGAATAACACCGGCAAACAGAGAAGAAACACGATCAATGCAATGCACAATATGATGCATGATCATGACATGGCGATATCTGTGATTTTTGCTAATGCAGCTAAGAACAGAAGGGTTTGAGCTTATTTGAACCAAAGATTCAAATTCAAACTCAAACTATGAATTTATAAAGTGCATTGTCATGTTTTGATATGAACAGCAAGGTTAATTTTCTTTGTCATGCACGAAACCAGTACCAATGGATAGATTGGATTTTTCTGATCATTTTTCATATATAACTTATTTCATTTGGAGTTATAGATTATTTTCTATGAATTTTTGAAGTTTATAACATTTTCTGGAATTTCGTGTATAAGAATAAATCCAGTAAATGATTTATTGCGTCAGCATTGCGTCAGGGCGACATCAGCAATCAACGGGGACGGTCCAGGTCAAACCTGACCAGTGGGTCCCGCGTGTCAGTGTCATTAGACTAACTAATTTTAGTTAGTCCTAATCCTAGGTTAATAGCAGGGCGGGGCCCGCATGTCTGTGGCTCATCTAATTAGCTAAGTTAATTAACACTAACTAAACCTAACACTAATTAAACAGGCGCCTGGGCCCACACATCGGGGGAGGTCAAACCCCTGGTTAGCGGGGTCAAACCCGCCGGCGTTGAGTCACCGGCGAGGCCGAGACAGCTGGGTCAAACGCTGCTCTGGCCACGGTTCGATGCGCGGGTGGGTGCTACGGGTAGCTGGCGGTGTGGCGCATCCAACGGTGGCGGTGGGTGGTGCTGGGGTGGCCGGAAACGACGACGGCGACGAGCCGGGCGGTGGCCGGAGCTCGGGTGTTAGCGGGATCACCGCTGCGGTGTGCAAACGAGCGCAGCGAGGCACTAGGGAGACTCTACGCGCGGTGGTGAGCATGTTGGGCGCAAGCCCGGGACCAAATGGTCACCGGAGCATCACCGGCAACGAGCGCAGGTGGCGGCGGGGTTCGGGCATCGGCGAAACGGCGACTACGGCGTGCAAGAGAGGGAGCGGAGAGGGGAGCAGGGGCAGGAGCTCACGGCGGTTGCGACGAGGCGAACGACGAGCTCGGGGAGGTGCCGGAGCGAGCGAGGAGGCGAGGCAGATCTCCGGCGACAGAGGAGGGAGGAGACATTGGGGACGGTGATTCTGGGCTTCCGGTGCTGCTTGGCTCGGTGCAGAAGGCGTAGGCGAGGCTCCTGGACTTGCTGGCGAGGCGAGGCGGTGGCCATGGCTATGGCAAGGACGACGAGCGCCGATGGTCGCGATCGGGTGGCTGTGCGCGAGAGAAACAGAGGAGGGGAGAGAGAGCAGCGGGTGAGGGGAGGGGAGAGAGGCCTCTGGGCGTCTCCGTGGCGCGTCCAGAAGAGCCGGCGTCGCGGTGAAAGCAGGAGCTAGCGCGCGCAGCGACCACGCGCCCCTGCTCCTACTCGCAGGAGGTAGACGATGCGGTGAGGAGGTGGGCTGGGCCCTTTACAGTGCTGGGCCGCAGCTGAGCTGCTAGATGGCATGCGTCAGGTAAGGATAGGTAAGTGGCCCAGGTACTCTCTCTCTCTCTGATTTTCTAATTTTGTTTCTGTTTTCTATTTTCTGCAGTATGTTTTGATTTAGTAAAAATACTAAACCATTTGTTAAAATGCTGAAATGAATTGTGGGCACTTGTGAATTTGTTTCCAACAGCCCTCATTCAATTTCACAATTATTTGAGCACTTAAAATATGTATAGCGTTTAAATGCCCAAATTCAAATACAATATGGGTTATTCAAAAATCCAGAATGGCCTAAAAATATTGGCATCGTTTTTGGTAGAGGTTTTCACCTTTATCAAAAATCATGAACATTTTCAAAGGGCATTTTGGGTTCATTTAAAATATTGTTTATTTGAACCTAGTTGAATTCATTTGGTGCTAGGGTTTCAACATCCCCATTTCAAATTTCTTTGGGAAATAAACATGATGACATGATGAGCAAGCAAAGTCAAACAAGAGCTCATCTGGGGCGGTGACATCAACCCACGAAGGGTAACGGCTACGTGAGTCCACGGAGGGCTCCACCCACGAAGGGTCCACGAAGAAGCAACCTTGTCTATCCCACCATGGCTGTCAGCCACAAAGGACTTTCCTCACTAGGGTAGATCTTCACGAAGTAGGTGATCTCCTTGCCCGTACAAACTCCTTGGTTCAACTCCACAATCTTGTCGGAGGCTCCCAAGTGACACCTAACCAATCTAGGAGACACCACTCTCCAAAAGGTAATAGATGGTGTGTTGATGATGAACTCCTTGCTCTTGTGCTTCAAATGATAGTCTCCCCAACACTCAACTCTCTCTCATAAATTTGGATTTGGTGGAAAGATGATTTGAGTGGAAAGAAACTCAGGGAAGGCTAGAGATCAAGATTCTTGTGGCTGGAATGGAATATCTTGGTGTGAACACAAGAGTAGGTGGTTCTCTCTGAGAAAAAGTATGATGGAAGTGTAGGCACGTTCTGATGGTTCTCTTCACGAATGAAGAGTGGGTGGAGGGGTATATATAGCCTGCACACAAAATCTAACCATTACACACAATTTACAAAACTCGGTGAGACCGAATCATGAAACTCGATCAGACCGATTTAGTTCAAAATGTGAACGTTAGGCTTTTCGGTGGGACCGACATGTCAAATCAGTGGGACCAATTTCATTAGGGTTATGGCATAACGTAATCTCGGTGAGACCGATCACATAAACTCGGTAAGACCGATTTCTGTAATAGGCAAACAGAGAGTTGGTCAGGCAAACTCAGTGGGACCGATTCGCTCATTTCGGTGAGACCGAAACGTTAGGAAAGGGAAATAGAGAGTTTGCATTGCAAACTCGGTGGGACAGATCGCTCATCTCGGTTAGACCGAAACATTATGAAGGGAAACAGAGAGTTTGCAATCCCATCTCGGTGAGACCGAGATCCCTATCGGTGAGACCGAACTGACTAGGGTTTCTAGCTATGGCTATGTCAAATGAACTCGGTGGCGCCGGATAGATCAAATCAGTGGGGCCGAGTTTGACTTTTGGTTTGGGACATATGTGAAAATGAGCAAGTGGTTCAGGGATTTTGGAGCATATCACTAAGCATTTTGAGCAAGCAAGCCATTAAGCAACAACTCGTCCCCTTTTAATAGTATTGGCTTTTCCGATGGACTCAATGTGATCTTGGATCACTAAAATGAAAATGTAGAGTCTTGAGCTTGAGCCAATGTGTGTCCTTAGCATTTTGAGGGGTCCACATTCCTAGTCCATGCCATGCCAATCATTGAACTTTCTGAAACGATCATATTGAAAGAGCATTAGTTCAATGAGCTATATGTTGTTAGGAATTACCAAAACCACCCAGGGATAGTTGCACTTTCAGCGCCCGAGCCAGCGGTAGTCACCGGATGGTCCCTTGAGTCGAAGGGGAGGTCGGCCTTCGGCGCCGCCCATCCTGGAGGAGCTCCCTGTTTCACAGAGACGGAGCCCATTTGGCGGAGGAACTGCTTGACGTGGCGGTCTGATGGCGGTGCCTGTGAACCACCGAGGAGGGCTACAACAGCGTGGGGAGCTGGTGCTGCAAAGCGCGCGACGAAGAGATCGCGCAGCTCTTCCCAGGAGGTCACGGAGGATCCCGACAGGTTGAGTAGACAGGCGCGTGGCACGCCAGCGAGGGCCATGGTAAACCAGTTTGCCATGACCTTGTTGTCGCCTCCGGCTTCCCGAACAGCCTCCTCGTATACTAGGAGGAAGGCTGCTGGATTCGCCGCACCATCATAGCGAGGCGGCATCTCTGGCTTGAACTTGTGTGGCCACTTCACTTGTCGTGAGGCGGGGGTGAAGGCCCGGAGGCCCATGGCGCCACCGTGCACGCCCGTCGATCCAGCCGGAGGGGCGCCGCCCACCATGAGAGTCGAACAGAGAGACGAAGCGGGCGGAGAGGCGGAGCAGACAGAGAAGCAAAGCTTCGGCGCACCACTACCTGGCGAGCCAAATGTCGGATTGCGGGTTCCGCGGATGCTTGAGAGGTTCGAACTCTGGGGTGCGCACGAAGAACACTCTCTCCCCAGCTTGCTCGCTCAACGATCCCACAACCTAGCTTGATGAACCCAAAGAACAAGAGACATAGGGGTTTATACTGGTTCGGGCCACCTTGCGGTGTAATACCCTACTCAAGTGTGTGGTGGATTGCCTCGAGGGGCTGAGGATGAACTAGTACAGTAGAAGAGCAGCCTCAGGAGGTGAGGTGTTCTTGAGCTCGATGAGCTGGTGAGATGGCCTTGGTGGAATGGCTCCGATCCAAGATTCGATCCCCCTCTATGGCGGTGGCTAAGTCCTATTTATGGAGGCCCTGGTCCTCTTCCCAAATGTAGGTAGGAAGGGATCCCACAACGGCCAAATTTGAAGGGAGACAACTAGTACAAGCTATCCTGACAAACGTAGTCTTCGCCGTGATGCTGTTGTGGGCTCCGCGATGACCTCCGTTCTGCCGTCCTGGCGGTCTTGGTCTTGTTGCAGCGATAAGGAAACCTTTGCTTGATTCCTCGGGGCTCCTCGCATGTGCTCGCCTCCTTGGCACCAAAGAGGAAACTGTTACACTGTGCCCGCTGGCGCCTGCCTAGCCTTGGTCGTCAAGGCTCACATCATCTGAACCTCGCGAGGTTCTCCATGCATATATATCTCTGCTCCTCGGGATCCAGCCTGGTGAGGCCGCCCCCAGGGAAGTCTTGGTGTTGTCCACCTCGCGAGGGTCTTGAGCTCTTGCTGCTGAAGCTGGGCCATACCGGGCCGTTGATGGAGCCACGCTACAGGCCGCAGGCAGGTAAGTCTGGGCACCCCTGTTCCTAGGATGCCGACAGATGCCGCCATGAACTTCGCTAGGGCAGGTCGTCCAAGTATCCCATTGTACGACAACGGAAGCTCGACCACGTCGAACACAATCTTCTCAGTCTGGTAGTTTTATTCTCCTGCAAATGTCACCGGCAGCGTGATCTTCCACTTCAGACGACTCCTGCCAGGGTTGATCCCTTGAAATGTGTCAATAACCATGAGCTCTTCATCTGCTCGCTGGTTTCTTCTTCTTCCCCTTCATCGCTTTCATCATCACATTCCTTCTCATGGTCTTTAGCAGGTTTCCCTTGATGTTGAGGGACCTTGCCGGGGCGGCCTCCTCGGCCGCCTCAGCCCTTCCCGCCAACGCCATCTTGTTCTCTCTCCTTGTCACGCTTCTGGTACTCAGCTTTGTGCTTCTGGACGAGTTGCTCAACTTGATGACACTCTTGGAGATCATGGCCCTTGGTCTGGGATCTTGCAGTACGGCCCGTCAGCCTTGCCAGCCTTCCCGGTCGCCGCAGCTTCCCGGCAGTCGGTGCACGTGGAAACTTCCTTGCCGGGGGTTTCGGTCTTGGCCTTCTTGCCGGTACTAGGTGTGCCAGATCCCTCGACAGCCAGTACCGCCTTCTCCATGCGCTTCTTTTTTTTACTGGGAACTGTAGGGGAAACCCCCACGGCATATCAAAACTTTATTGAGAAAAAGAGATACAGTACAAGTACAAAGGGGGATTACAAGAGGTAATCAAAGTAGCTAGGGCAAGAAGGAGAAAAAACAAGTTAAAAGATACAGACTATTGGCCTCAAGGTGGCATAAATGAAATCTAACGAAGAAGATCATTTTTGTAGGCAGCTTTCACTCTATATTGCATTAAGCTGATGTCATGGATGAATGTAGATCTCCATTTATTAAATCTAGCTCTCTCATGCGTGAAGACCTTAGCGTTCCTGATGATCCAGATATTCCAGCAAGCAATGAACACCACTTCGGAGAAGAAGGGCTTCCTAAAACTCCTGCTAGCATTAAGAGCCAAATGAGCCACGGAGTCACCAGAAGACCAATCAATTTGCAGATAGTTCCAAACTCTGACACTAAAGTTGCAATTGAAGAACAGATGATCCCTTGTTTCCCTAGTCTGTAGAGGACAAAGGACACAGTTTACTCCATCCTCCAAATGCCAATGCCTCCTATCCACCATGTCCTTGGTGTTCAACCTGTCCATAATAAGCATCCAAGCAAAAACTTTGATTTTCATTGTACAAGAGGACTTCCAGATCCAAGCTGTCAAAGGGTTGAAAGATGCTGATGCAAAAGTATGTGAGTAAAACAACTTTGGTGAGTATCCCTTGGCAGTGCCCTTCCAAAACCAAATATCCTTGGACCCAGGTGTTCTATTAAGGCCACCCAACATGGACTGGAGAATAGTCATATCATCAGAAGCCTGGCTGGACAAAGGAAGGTGGAAGTGCTGGAAAATATCCTGAGAGTCCAAGAACTCAAGAATAGTGACCCAGGGTCTCCATGCGCTTCTTGTTGTGTTTCTTGTTCTTCTTCTTCTGGTTGATGGCATCGTCATCGTCTTCTCAGTCAACGTCGATGCCATCATCTTCTCCAGGGAGTCGCCTCCCCTCCTTTGTACGGGCACACTAATCTGCCAAGGTGTAAAGCTCAGTCACAGTCTTGGGCAACCGGACATTCATCTTGGCACGTATCATGTGGTAGCGTACGTTGGACTAGAACACAGCAATCACAGCTGCCGGGTGGATGTCTGGAATGTTCCTGTGTACCTAGCTGAATCTCTACATGTACTTCCACAAACTCTCCCCTTCCTTCTTTGGAAGGAGCTGCAAATCGCTGGGCCGCCCTGGTTCTTGATGGCCGCCAGTGAAGGCGCCAACAAACGCATTGCATAGGTCAGCCCTAGTCGAGATCGAATTCTCCGGCAAGTGCATCAGCCTTGACTTCACGTTCGGCTTGAGCGCCAAAGGGAAGTAGTTGGAGAATACCTTTTCGTCTCTTCCTCTGGCGGCTTGAACGACGATGGTGTAAATGCTCAAGAACTCTACCGGGTTTGGTCTCCCACCATATTTTTTTGGTACGTCTGGCTTGAACATACGGGCAGATGGCCAACGGACTTGCCGCAGCTCGCGAGTGAAAGCAGGGCACCCAACCTCAAAAGGCACGTATTTGCCTTTGTTGGGTCCGGGTTCGTCGACGTTGGGGCCATTTCGTTTGTCAGACTAGCGGCGTGTGTCGCGGCATCGTTCTATGGTGACGCGTGCATCTTCCCTCCGCTTGTCTTCCAAGACCTGTCGTTGATCTTGACAGGCTCGAGGATCAGATGAAGCCATCGACACCTCGTCGGGTTCTTGGTCGCGCAGCTCTGGTTGCAGCCTCTGCGCTAGCTGTCATGGAGGGGACTGCACCCTAGGAGTGGCCCCTTCAGCATAGCCAGCTACTCAGGCCCTTGTTGCTGCCTGCGGATGTCGTGGTGGGCCTGCCCGTTGTGATCCCCCTGCCTCAGCAAAACCAACCAGACTTTCAATGATGGCTCTCCACTCATCCATTTGATTGGCCGCTGGCGGGAATCTCAATAGGAGCTGGGCTCGCGCCATGGCTCCCGAAGCAGTGCTAGGCATGGATGACGATGCAGATCGCGACGTCGCTTGACTTCTAATGGTACCGGTAGTAGCAGCGTCGTGTTCTCGTCGCCGCGAGCCAGTCGCCATGGCAGCATGGCAACGAGAATGGTGTGCCTGGGGGTTGACGACCCGTTCGGCGCTTCATCTTGGTTATCTTGCCCTGGGGAAGGCGCGTGCCCCGTAGCTACGCCCGCAGTAGGGGTAGCTAGGGGGTTGCGATTCACGCCAGAGCAGGCCCCATTGCTGCGGCTGCGTCCTCAAGTGAGGTGGAGAGGCGGATATTGAATATTCTCCCCACCCGCATCTTGTGGAGTATGGCCGCTGGGGTGATGCTGATGCTATCCTCCTCCGGCGCCTCCTGCTCCTACTTCGGCCGTAGGGGGAACGGTGACAGCACCGCTCGCGCCAGTCACATTCCCCGCGGCGACCGCGTCCCCCGACGCCACCGCAGCCCCCACGGTATCGATGGCTGCATGCGAGGGGGCCTTCGAGGTGGAAGGGTGAGCTGTTGTGCTAGATTTTTTATTGGGCGCCATGGATGATGAAGCCATCGATGAAGAATACGGTGATGAAGATTGATACGCTATTTACGACCTCGGGTTCGCGCAAGTGCCTCGCCCTACATGGCATGCCAAAGATAACATGGCAGAACACGATCACCTATGTGGCCATCGGCCCCTTGTGGTTCGGCAAGGGGGAAGGCCACGTTGCACAAAGAGCGGAGACCGTAGGCCAGCACAACAATGGTGACGCGGGTGATTTTTACCCAGGTTCGGTCCACTACGAAGCGTAAACCCTACTCCTACTTTGGTGGATTGGATGGAGGACCGTGATGAACACACAACACTCAAGCCCGGCAAGATTCCCTCGGGGAGAGCACCTACGCGCGTAAGAGTGTACAAGGGTCCGAATCCTATTCTAGGTCGCCATGGCCCTCCTTTTATAGGCTAAGGGGTTACCACAGTGGCAAATCAGTTATTATACACTGATTAGATAGCCAACAGTACTATCATACCTAACTCTGGCAGTGAGGACAAAGTGCATTAAATGCGCTGATAGGCGTCACTCAACCACCTTCTTGTCTGCCCGCGTGACACGCCTTCGGACGAGTGTCATGCAGGGTGAATCTTCTTCCCAAATGGCTGCCACGTGCCAAATGACAGCCACTTAATCACTTGGGGCTTGACACCACATTGATAAGTGACTTGCATCACTGTGCGGTGGAGCGGTGGAGTCATAGCATGGTGGCTCGCCCTTGGCAGCCACGGCAAGCCTACCAGGGAAATCTTGGGACTTGTCTTTGGTGAGGCCTCGACCTAACCGGGCTCGCCTGCCCGGCAAGGGAGGTTTTTCCTTAGCAATATCTTGCTCTTTTGTCTTGTCTTGGTCTTCTTGATCAGCCCTTTGATTTCTCAAAGAGCTATCTCTTCAGCTTGGTCTTGTCTTGGTGCCGCAGCCTTGCCCTTGTGCCCGTGTACATTCCAGGCAACACACACCAAGGTTTGTTGCACCGACAAATGGGACAAACGCAATGGCAACCCACTCCAGGGTTGGTGTGACCAGCCTCGCGAGGGTGGCTGGCGTGACCAGCTTCGCGACGAGGCCAAATGACGAGGGAGGTGCTCGGGCACCACTTGGAGGCGTGCTTCGACGCGCGCCCCCGCAAGAAAGGAGTACGGCGCCAGGCATTAGGAGAACAAGAGTTCATCACCTAGGAGATTCACAAAGCTGGAGGAAGCACGAGCCATGCACGGCGAGCATCACCCCACGCGCCCCGACAATTCAGCCGCTACTCCTGATGTGAGCAGTGAGCTGCGCGTGTGCGTCCACATCACAGGCCTCAACAGGGCCAGCTCCTAGGACATCTTTTGGCTGTCGCGTGTTGGCCAAAGCAAGGCGTTCCCACCAACTATGTCTGCATGCCGTTCGGCCTGCTGAACACCGGCACCACCTTCCAAAGGTTTGCGCAGCTCGCGTTGGCGCCTCGCGAGGTTTCGGTTCCTCGCGAGCCTCTGGGGCCTCAGGAGTCAACTGGCCCCTGAGAGGCAAACCTCCGCGGCACGCTTCGCTAGCTACCCGAATGCTCCCATAGCAGCATGATTGCCAGGTAACTTTTTGGTTTGTTCAAATTGAGGGCGCCCCATGGGCTGCATCATCCTCAAGCTGGTCAGGGTCAGTCCCTGCAGCCGCCTCACCTTTTGGTTGTGTACGGAACCTAGTTATGCTTTCATGAGTTTATATTTCTTGCGTACCCCTATGTTTGGTGCCGCGCCACCATTGAGATCGTCGCCCCCTCACAACCCTTCTATTGACCCTTCCATGGCTGGGGGTTGGACACGACGTCTATGCTCGGGTCCGTCCCTGCAGCACTGACAAACCCAAGCGACCAAGGTCTGGCTCGCGCGCCTGCTCCCATGCAGGTCACCTCACAGAGGTCCTTGGTGTCTCTCCCTCCTATGGAGCCATCATGAGCGGGCGAGTAAGTGCGCGGCCTGGTTTGCATAACTATGAGTTTGGTTTTTTGCCACCTCAGGCACCGCGCACGCGGCCGCTCTTCCCCTGATCATCCCATGGAGAAACTTGGCACGGCGTCTGTGCTCGGGTCCGTCCCTACAGCGTTGCTAATTCCAAATGATCGAGCTCTTTCTGGCAGGACAGACCCGTACACGTCACCTCATTTGGGTCCTTGGTGCCTGACCTCTCCACGCAATGGCCTCGAGACAGCCACCCGACGTGGGTCACCCCCATGATGCAGGTTACACAGGCATGCAGCTACAGCGAGAGCTAAGTGCAACCCACCCGAGGATTGAGGAAGGAGCTCCTGAGCCTTGCGCCTGGAGCATCCGACACCTCCGAAAGTTCTATCATGCATGTCAGGCGTATGGGAACCCAAGAAAGGAGGAGCGAGCTAAAGAAGGACTATTACTACCACCAAACCAGTACAATGAAGGTAAATGCAGCGGGGCTGTACACGCACCGGAGACTCAGGAATAGAGCTCCCGCCCACACCCTAGCGGAAGCCCCATGCCCCGTGCTGGTGGAACGGTCGAACTACGACCATGCCCACAACCAAGTGGAAGCCCCATGCCCCGCACTGGCGGAATGGTCAAATTATGATCATGCCCACGCCCAAGTGGAAGCCCCATGCTCTGCGCTGGTGGATATTGAACTGAGCACGCCCCACGGGCCCCACCAACCTCAGGGTAATTTGTGCCTGGCACGGCAGCCGCGTATCTTTTCCATGGCACGCGCTTGCAGCTTCCCCTTGTGCCTCACGTGAGCAGGGACTGGACACGATGTCTGTGCTCAGGTCAGTCCCAGCAGTGCCGAAAAACCCAAGGGACTGGGCTCTGGCTCACGGGCATGCTCCCGTGCACGTCACCCCACCAAGGCCTTTGCTGTCTGGTCTCCTCGCGTGATGCCCATGTGCAAGTTAGTGATCATGCATCATCCGAAATAGAACCTTGTGTGTGTGCAGGTTTTCCCTCAGGGGGCGACCTAGCCAACGCTAGTGTTTCCCACATGCGGGCTAGTTGCGCGTCAAGGGGGGACTGCTGAGCATCGCGCCTTAGGAGTCTTCACTAGCTCCCGGAGCCCCTCACCTCCTGGTCTTGTCTAGGACGTCGTCCATCTTCTGGGCCCCATCCTTGAGCTACTCCACAAGCTTGGTGGAGAGCTGGGCGTAGCCGGCATCGAGGCTACAAGGGGGGGGGGGGCTCAAGCCTCTCTCGACAGATGGAACTTAGGGTCTTGCGGGCCCTGATCTCAAGGGATGAGAGCGCGGCATGGTCCACCGTCACCCTCGCGTCGGCATTCACGTGGATCTTCTTCTCCTTGGCGTCCAGCTGAGCATTGACCTTGGAGACATCCTTCCTGTTTGTTTCCTGAGCGTCGGCCACCTGGCGCTTTAAGGCCTCTAGGCGGTCGCGTTCCTTGGCCTGCTCGGTCTTCATAGCCGCCAGGACTGATTCGCGGGTCACGAGCCCCCTTTGCCTCGGCGGCCTTTTGCTCGCTCTGCGCAATGGGAGCCTCGGTTCGGGTCTGGGCCGCCTTGGAGGTGGCACTGGTACCACCCGACCGTGATCTTCAAGCGCTCCCTGGCGAGGCACCCCTCGGCGTCCTGAAGGTCTGCCCCAAGCAGATCAAGCGTGGCTTGAGCGTCGGTCAGAGCCCCGCGCTTGAGCAAGGCACCACAACTCACCAACGCGCTGGTCCAGCCCAGGACCAGCGTCCCAGCGCCTTTGGCCACCACAGCCGAAGTTGCTCCGGCAGAGCTTGCCTGGGGACCGGAGGGCCTCGGGTCTTCCCCTCCTATTTTCCATGTCACACCCAAGGGATTCGCCACGTCGGCTCCGGGAGCTTCCCGGATGGCCAAGGCCAGGAGATCCTTCGAAGCGCGCTCCCCGTGGCGATGGCGGGTGCGGCTGATGGGGGCTTGGGCACCGAGTCCTCCCCCATCGCCACGCCCGTGCTCGTGTCAGGACCCATGAGGAGCGCACCCCCGTCCTCTGGAAGTGATCCCTAGGGCTGGTCGGCGGCGGAAGGGACTATCGAACCCTCCCGTGGCTTCGGAGGGGTGCTGGGACTTTCAGCTGTGTTTGGGTGCCCCATTGCGGCACTTGAGCGCCGCCCGCGCTGCCCAGGACTCATGCCGGATGTCGGCGCTGCCATCAGAATAGGAGGCGTCTTCTGCCCGACCATCTTCTTCTTCTTCTTCTTCGTCTTCTTCTTCTTCTTTCCCTCCGGGTCGTCGCCCCGACAACTTCATCAACAAGAGGTCAGCTAGAGCCGCGCCTAGTTACACATGCTAGGCGCAAGAGCGAACCCGAGAGCTTACTCGACGTGCGTGTTCCACTTCCGCTTCTTCTCAGCGATGGATGACTCATTGCCGCCACCGTCATGTACCACCCCAGCGCCATCCGTGGGGAGTGCGGCATGGCCTCCGGTGAGCCCAGCTGTGTTCCCACCGTCCTTGGGGGCCTGGGCAGAACCTTAGAGGGCTCGGCCGCCGCGGCCATTGCCTTGCCAGAGCTGGCCCCCACCTGCTAATGGCTGGGCGGCCGCGATGCTGATCCCCGCCCTTCCTACAGTGTCGGTGAGCCCGTGAGACGCTGGTTGGGGCTGCTCACCTGCGTCACCGTCGTCGTCCACAAGGTCGCGAAGGTGATGGTGTGGTGGCGCCTGACCGGCACTGTCCCCCTCCTCCGAGTCCTCGCGGCTATCGTCCTTGCTGAAGGAGAGCACCAGGGGGAAGGATTCCTGCGAGGGCCGCCTCGGCTGGCCAACACGAGCCCCATTTGTCGAAGGAGGCATCACCGTGGCCAGCTCTGCCTTCCCCGCGTAGCTGTATAGCGGGGATGCGTCCTTGGGAGGGTCCCCAGGGGCATAGCTAAGCATGGCCCCCAGGGCCCCATTCAGCTCTTCAGCTGTTAGGCGAGCGACGTGCAGCCTCATCGGGTCCTCTACACCGTCGAACTGCCACATGGGCCTGGAGTGGCACGAAGCGGTGCCCTAGGAACACCTTGATGATCATCGCCCCTGACAATATCGCGGCCCCATGCGCGACAATCCGCTCTAGGACAGGCTCCACTCGCGGGTCGGTGAGCCTCTCATGGCCCCACCCGGGGTTGTGCTCAGTCTGGGCCACCGGAATCATCGGGAGCGGACTGACACGGCGCGTGTCCATGAAGACCCAGCGCTGCCGGTAGCCCTCCGCCTTCTTCCCGGCCATCAGGAGGACGCCCCCGCCCCTGTCATCAATGAAGGAGACGCACGCAGAGCACTGGTCCTGGGCAGTGAACCGCACACTACTTCAGGATGCTGCTAATGCGACACTACGATCAGAGACCCTTTGACAAAACTGTGTGCGATGCAAACAGTGGTGTAAAAGAACCGTAAAAAGGTGCAAAACATTTGTGATGGCGGAGCCATCAAACACAGTTCAGATTTTAGTTACGTGTGCGATCCAGGGCATACGATTCAGTCCAATGAACTGTTTGTGATGAGGCGGAACAAAAGAAACGGGCAGCCTGATGAAGGCGTGTGTGATATAGAGCATACGGTTCACTCGGATAAACTGTTTGTGATTAGGCAACACAAAAGAAACCGTCAGCAAGATCAAGGTGTGTGTGATTGAGGGCATACACTTTAGAAGGATTAACTGTTTGCGATTAGGCAACAGAACAGAAACGGGTCAGCCAAATCAAAGTGTCTGCGATTGATGACATACACTTCCCATGGATGAACTGTTTGCGATTAGCCACAACAAACTGAAACAGTTAGATAGATTAACGTGTGTGCGCTAGACGGGCACACACATTCTAATTAAAAGAAGCATGCGCGATCGTAATAACGAGCGTGCACAGTTGTTGGACCAAGACGTGTGCTGACATTGCCTATTGCAGTGCACCCTATGGTGCAAACGCCACGTACGCGGCCGAGAAGGCGTACGTGCCCACGTTATGCCTTCCGGGAATAGTGCCGCACTTATAACCGTCAGTAAATTTTGAGCATGCGTCCCGTCACAATTTTTTCAGAAGAACAGGGAGGCCGCGTCCCGTCACATTCCAAATTGCAAACCTGTTCACACCGATCAAAACCTAAACGGTTTCCAACTTAGGAGCGTATTACTACTCGGTTATAAGTATTACTACTCCAAGATGACTGCACATTCCTCCTCAACTCCTCATCCACAAAAACAAACAAGCCATTCATCATTGTTCCCTTGCATCTGCCATGGCCGACATGAGTTCTGGGTCGAGAGATTGCCACCAGTGAGAGGCGAGCCTGGATGCGGAAGCACGAGAGACTTCCCGCCGCGCGGCTGTTGCAGCAGAGAGGTCCCGCCGAAGCATCACGGAGGTTCCACCGCACCATCGATGCAGCAGACTGGTCCGGCCGTGCCGCGGAAGCAGAAGAGATGTCCCACCGTCCCGCGAATGCAGCAGAGATGTCCTCCCACGCCGCGGCGGCCTGGGAAAATGTCTCGCGGGTAGGCGAGGACTCTTACAGGCGCATGCGTGCCCTCGTCCTTAGGCAGATGGATCAGATCTCCAGGTGGGCGAGGTTGCAGGATGACCTGAAAGCCTCGTTTGAACAGTCTATCGGCGTCATCTGGTGTCGGATCTTGGGTTGCGGCAAAACCCTTAAGGTTCGAACTCTGGGGTGCGCACGAAGTTCTCTCCCTACCAATCCACGTCCCAGCTTTGCTAAGATCTCAAGGGCCAACTCAACGAACTCGCAACACAAAGAACAAAAGATTTGTACTGGTTCGGGCCACCATTGTGGTATAATACCCTACTCTAGTGCGGTGGTGGTGGATTGCTTCTTGGGCTGAGGATGAACAGTTACAAGGGGAAGAATAGCCTCCTGAGGTTGAGGTGTTCTTGTGCTCGGTGTGCGGGTGAGGATTCTCTCTCTCTCTCTCCAGACTCAGTTGCCTCCTACTGTGGTGGCTAGTCCTATTTATAGAGGCCTTGGTCCTCTCCCCAAATATTGAGCGGGAAGGGATTCCACAACGTCCAGTTTGAAGGGAGACAACTAGAACAAGCTATCCTGACAAAAGTGGTTTTCGCCTGCCAAAGGCTCTGGTGGTGACGCCGCTTTGCACTCCACGGTGACCTCCGCCTTGCCGTCCTGCTGGTCTTGGTCTTATTGCACTGATATGGAAACCTTTGCTTGATGCCTTGGTACTCCGCGCCTGCGCTTGCCCCCTTAGCGCCAAAGAGGAAACAAGGACACTGTGCATGCTGGCGCCCGCCTGGTCTCGGTCGTCATGGCTCACGTCACGAGAACCTCGCAAGGTTTGCCTTGCCTTGATCTCTTCGCCCCTCGCGAGCCAACCTGGTGAGGCCGCTCCTGAGGAGGTCTTGTGTCACCCGCCTCGCGAGGCTTGGCCCCTCGCGAGGGTCTTGAATGCTTGTTGCTGAAGATGGGTCGTCCGGGCCCACCAGCAGAGCCACGCCGTGGGCCGCAGGCAGGCAAGTCTGGGGACCTCCGTTCCCAGAACGCCAACAGTAGCCCCAGGGCCCAAGGCACACTCGGGCTTGGCTTCGAGGCCAAGCCAAAGGTCATGTGCGGAGCGCCGCAGGCCCCAATAGCCTGTGGCCTTGGTCGACGCGTGGCGGTTGATTGGACGTGGGAATCTCCGCTTCCCCACGCTGCCTCGGCAACTGCCCGACTTGACAAGTCCCTGCAAGGAATCAAGAAGTACCCCGTGGGGGTGTGTAAAGGGTCCGTAATTTCTTTTGTTAATATCATCCTTGTTATGAAAATTTGCGAACGCATGTCCTGTTCAGGCTCGGGCTCCCCTTTCCAACCTCGCGACGGCTCGCTGCTCTACGCTGACAGGTCCCGGTCCCTAGGCAAGCTGCAGCCGTCGCTGGTATGCCAGGTCGCGTGCCGTGGTCAAGGCCAGGAGGTGAGCGGCCCGAGGTCCAGTAAGAGCTCCTGAGGCGCGATGCTCAGTAGGTCCCCTTTAGCGCTCAAGCAGCCGTGGTAAGGTAAGAAAGGGGGGCGACGTTGCCACAACAGGGCTGCGGCGAGCGTGACCCCTAGGCTCCAACGATTTAGCCGATATGAGTGCGTGACTTATCTTGGCGGTCCGGGGCCGATTCCTTGCGACACGCCATGTTCATGCGTAGCTAGGTCAGGTCCATGCGAGTCTCCCCCTCTTCTCCATGCTCTCCTTCATGCTCTGCGTCCTCAGGTCCTGGCCCTCGAGCAACCTCAGCCGCCGCTGGTATGCCAGGTCGCGTGCCATGGTCAAGGCCAGGGGGTGAGGGCTGGAGAGCCAGTAGGAGCTCCTGAGTCATGATGCTCAGGAGCGTCCCTTTTAGTGCGCAAGCGGATTGCATGGGAGAAGAGGGAGCTCACGGTGCCGCCTATTGTCATTTTCATGAGATTCCTGCAAGCCAGCAGAAGGAGAAACACAGTTTGCCATTATGGTTGCCGGTCCGCCGCTGGTTGCTCCGCGAGGAGATGGAGGCACTGAGGGCCTGGTGAGGTGACGTGCGCGGGGCGTGCCGTGAGCCAGAGCTCGACCGCTTAGATTTGTCGACGTTGCAGGGATGGACCCGTGCACAAGCGTCGTGCCAGCGTGAGTAGCACCCGTGGGAGGTGAAAGTCAAACAGGTGATAGTCATAGATAGATTAAGCATGGGAAGCGTAGTGGCTTAAGTAAATGCAGGAAGGATACATGCCGCTGGGCCAGGCCCGAGAGGCTTGGGGATGATGTGGCCCGAGGGGCCCCCGGCAAGGTAAGCTGAAGACACTAAAAAGGGATACATGCCACAGGGACGGACCCATGCGGCCTGGGAATGATGCAGCCCGGGGGGGCTCCCAGCTAAATAAACTTGGAAAATGTCACCTGGTTTTGTTGATGCAGTGATGTTGGGGCAGCTGAAGGTACGCAGCGAAGGGGTCGCTCCTCACGAGCCAGCGGGGCCCTGAGCCTCGGGAGGCTCTGGGGGTCCAGGCGGTTTCTTGAGGATCGTCTCCATCTCCATCAGGACGGCGTGATGCCTGGCCTCCTGGGATGCCAGGGCGCGCCGCAAGTTGCGCTGGTAGGCGGACAGCACGCTTGGCAGGCCAAAAGGCATGCGAACGTCGCTGTGCGGTGGACCCTCGCAGCGTCCCACGCGCGAAGGCCAGAAGAGCTCCTGAGTTGCGGCCCTGTTGAGCCCTGGGATGTCGATGTAGACGCGCAACCCGGCATCCTCGCCTTTATGGGGAGCTGCGCCTGGTGAGCGGCGGTCGCCACGCATGGCCCTTGCTTCTTGTAGTTCCTGAGTGGTCCTCGTGATGAACTCCTGAGCAGTGGGCGCTCCTCTCCCTGTGTTCTCCTGAGGGAAATGTGCCATGAAGCACACCTCCCTCGTGATGTTGGCAAGGCCTGAGGCCCTCCAAAAGAGAGCCCCCGAGCCCTGCCCGAGAAGGGCGCCGGGCGCGCTTTCCTATGCAAGGGAGGGAGGCGCCCCAAGCGCGGGCGCTGATCCTGACGAGGTACCGCTCGCGATGCCACCCTCCTGAGGTCCTGCACGGCGCAGCTGCTTTTTCTTCTTGGGGGTGGCCTTAGGAGGGCACTCGCCCTTGCTGTCAGGGTCGCCGATTGCTGAAGCTTGGAAGGCGCGCTCGAGGGAGCACACCGCGTCTCTTTCTTCGCACGGGACTATGATGATTCCGCCGCTTCCTGGCATCTCGAGGACGTTGTAGCCATGATGGGTCACCGCCATGAACTTGGCCAGGGCCGGATACCCGAGGATGGCATTGTATGGCAGACGGATGTGCGCGACATCGAAGTCGATGAGCTCGGTGCGCTAGTTGTTGCGTTCTCCGAAGGTGACTGGGAGACGGACCTGCCCGATCGGGGTAGTGGAGCCGTCGGTCACTCCTGAGAAAGGCTTGGTGGGCTGAAGCTGGTCGTAGGGCACTTGAAGGTTGTCAAACGTGTCGACGGACATGACGTTGAGCCCTTCGCCGCCGTTGATGAGGGTCTTGGTGACTTGCACGTTGCTGATGACTAGGGAACAAAGCATCGGGAGGGCGCCAGCAGTAGCCGCGCACTTGAGCTGATCTGCTGAACTGAACGTGATGATGCACTTGGACCATCTGAGTGGGCGCATGGCCTCGAGCTTGGGGAGGACTGCATTCACTTCACGAGCAAACTGTTTGAAGATACGCTGTGCGGCTGGGGCCTGAGCTCCGCCCAAGATGCAGGTGATAGCACGGGCTCTTGGAAGCCCCCAGCCCCCTTGCCTTGGTGGTCATCGTCATTCCTTCTTGGTGGTGGTGGTAGCGGAGGAAGACCGGCGTTGCCCTGAGGACGATCTTCATGAGGCTGGTCCCTCCAGGTGCCCTCGCGAGGCTGACACTGCCAGCGGTCCTCATGAGGCCGGTCGTGCCACTCCTGGCGCGGGCCACGGTCATCCCAGCGTCCGCCACCATGTCCTCCTCCTCGGCCATAGCCCCGGTCATTGCGCTTGGGGTGTCGACCGAAGCGTCCTTCTCGAATGGCTCTGAGCTCTTGACAGTCGCTGGTGTTGTGGCTATGCAGGTTATGGATGGCGCAGAATGGTCGGCTGCTCTTGGATGACTCAGGCTGGTCTCTGCCGTGCTTGGTGTCTGGCTCCGCTGTGAGCACGGCTGCTCCCTTGGGCTTCACGTCTTTCGCCTTGGCTTTCTTCTCCTCTAGGTCTGCAGTCGGGAGCTCGAGGAGGGAGAGGCGCCCCTCCTCAGCTCTTGCGCACTTGGTCGCCAGGTTGAACAGCTCCAGGGACGTGCAGAGCTCCTCGTGGATGGCGAGCTCCTCCTTCATCTTGACGTCACAGACGCCATAAGAGAACGCGGAGATGATGGCCTCGTCCGTCACCTTGGGGATCTTGAGGCGAACGTTGTTGAAGTGCTAGATGTACTTCTCGAGGGTCTTTCCTGGTTGCTGCATGACGCGGCGTAGGTCGCCCACGGCTGGAGGGCGGTCGCAAGTGCCCTGGAAGTTGGCGACGAAGCGGTTGCGCATCTCGTCCCAGGAGGAGATCGAGCTTGGAGGCAAGTTGAGGAGCCAGGAGCGGGCATCGTCTTTGAGAGCCATGGGGAACCAGTTCGCCATGACTTTCTCATCGCCGTTGGCCGCCTCGATGCACAGCTCGTAGAGCTGCAAGAACTCCGCGGGGTCGGGGGTGCCGTCGTAGCGAGGAGGCAGATCCGGCTTGAACTTGCCCGTCCAGGCGACACTACACAGCTCGTGGGTGAAGGCGTGATAGCCGACCGTTGTCACCGGGGCCTGTCTTAGAGGCGGGGCTTGGTCTTGGCGCCCACGCGCCGCCACGGCAAGTGGCGCGGGGCCTTGCCGCAGCAAGCGATCCTGGTGTGGCGGTGCGGGGAGTGGTGTTGCATTTTCTTACGGTCGAGGGACTTCTTGGCAGCTTCTCTCTTCTTGCGCGGGCGCCGGACGCGGCAGGTCGCGTCATGGGGTCGTGCGCCTTCGTGCCAAGACTCCGTCTTGCGAAAGAGGTGGTGGAGGTGCTCCATGGGCCACGCCACCCGCAGCTGGTGGAGGGCGAGGCAGCGAGAGGGACGGCGCAGGGGAGCCCCCTACGGCGCTGACAAGCTCGGCGATGCGGTCGAGCTAGTCCTCGTAGAGATCATCGACGGGGCGGTAGCACAGGAGCTCGCGTGCCATGCACAGAGCGGCCTGCGCATTCACGGGAGCGCGACGAGCGTGGGATGACGAACCAGCCGGGGTCAGCGATGGAGTAGCGGTGCGGCCGTCCCACCGCACCGAGGGGTGCAGCGAGGATGCTTGCTGCTCGTTCCTTGCCGGGCCGGTGGCGGCGTTGGCGGCAGGTGACGGAGAACGACGGGGCGGCCCGTCGACGGGAGCCCGACGCTCGGCACGAGCGCGTCGTGTGTCCGCCATGGAAACGATGAAGCAACGGGACATGGAGCGACGGAGGGGAAGCTTCCACGTACCCCTACCTGGCGTGGCAAATGTCGGATCTCGGGTTTCGACAAAACCCGTAAGGTTCAAACTCTGAGGTGCGCGCGAAGTTCTCCCCCTACCGATCCACGTCCTAGCTTTGCTAAGATCTCAAGGGCCAACTCGACGAACTCGCAACACAAAGAACACAAGATTTATACTGGTTCGGGCCACCATGGTGGTGTAATACACTACTCTAGTGTGGTGGTGGTGGATTGCTTCTTGGGCTGAGGATGAACAGTTACAAGGGGAAGAAGAGCCTCCTGAGGTTGAGGTGTTCTTGTGCTCGGTGTGCGGGTGAGGATTCTCTCTCTCTCTCTCTCCAGGCTCAGTTGCCTCCTACTGTGGTGGCTAGTCCTATTTATAGAGGCCTTGGTCCTCTCGCCAAATATTGAGCGGGAAGGGATTCCACAACGGCCAGTTTGAAGGGAGACAACTAGTACAAGCTATCCTGACAAAAGTGGTCTTCGCCTGCCAAAGGCTGTGGTCGTGACGCCGCCTTGGGCTCCATGGTGACCTCCGCCTTGCCGTCCTGCTGGTTTTGGTCTTGTTGCACTTATATGGAAACATTTTCTTGACGCCTCGGTACTCCGCGCCTGCGCTTGCCCGCCTTAGCACCAAAGAGGAACACAAGGACATTGTGTGTGTTGGCGCCCGCCTGGCGCCCGCCTGGTCTCGGTCGTCATGGCTCACGTCACGCGAACCTCGAGAGGTTTGCCTTGCCTTGATCTCTACGCCCCTCACGAGCCAAACTGGTGAGGCCGCTCCTGAGGAGGTCTTGTGTCGCCCGCCTCGTGAGGCTTGGCCCCTCGTGAGGGTATTGAATGCTTGTTTGTGAAGATGGGCCGTACGGGCCCACCAGCAGAGCCACGCCATGGGCCGCAGGCAGGCAAGTCTAGGGACCCCCATTCCCAGAATGCCGACATCCGGCAACTAAATGAGAGCAATGCGAAGCTCCAGGCCAAGCGCAACCTGCTGATGGCGAAGATCGTCGGAAGTGCGGAGGAGCGGCGTCATCGTCGAGAAACTTATGGACGAGAATGCCTTGTTGCGCATCGAGCGCAGAAGGCTGGTGGAGGAATCCGTGTATGCTCTCAAGCAGCATCTTGAGGACAAGAAGGAGCTCATCGCTGCTCGCCGCGGAGACTAGTTCCCGCGGCCTGCAGCAACGCATCAATAAAGTAGAGATCAACGAGCCATATCGTTATCTTCCTTCTTCTTTTGCCCTTGTGTATTTCGGGCGTTGCCGCATGTTGCTTTTTTTAATTATGTTCCTAAATATGTAAGACAATTATTATCTACTGTCATTGTCCTTATATTCATCATGCTTGCTATCAGTCGCAGTCGATGCTATATAGGTCCGTCGGATCTTACATCAAGATCCGTGCAAAACTTTATTTTCAGATTTTCATTTTTCTCTCTTAAATCTCAGTCCAATGAGACATATAGCCACGCTATAGAATAGGTGCTCAGGGGCCATTAATGGGGACGTTGGGAGGGAGGTGCGTGGTGGGTAGAGGTCAAAGGGCTCTCCTCCCGATGAGTAGGCGCAGGGGTCTGATCGCACGCCTTCCGTACTCAAATAGCTACCCCGCACGGCACCTCCTAGCCAATAAAAAAAGGGGATGCGTGGCGGCACGTAATTGGTAAGTAGAATGCCCACGGTTTCAATAATACTTGTGTCTCCGATTTGTAACATGACAGCACTTGTTCCAAATGACTTTGTTGATTGTTAATGTGTGCGCCTTGGCAAATCGGACAGAAAAATTACCACAGCATGTTGGTGCCATGTCATGACACCATCCCAAGTTTCATGATTTTTAGGCATGTTTTGGATTTACAGGAATTAAAAAACCAAGTTTCTCAATATTCCCGGCCGAGCCGCGGTGCCCACATGTTTGAATTTCATTCCCATCTCTTGCATAGGACCTAAAATTTCACCCAAGGACACACATGTGGTTTGTCAAACAACTTAGGTGCACTGGAGCCTATGCTTGTAGTTCAAATTTAAATTATGCACATTAAATGCGGAGAAACTCAATTGATGTATAAAAAGGCCAAACGAACCTAGAATAATTCCAAAATTTAGCACGATACATCTATTTGGTCTAATCTGCATGTGTCAAAAAATTAAGGCGGGAGAAGGTAGTGTACGTATGTCGTTTCGCACACGGAGGTGGCACGTTCCCTCTCGGAACCACGAGCCTTCTTGACGGAAGCTCCAGTTTGCAAGAAGCTTACACCAAAGCTTGTCCCAATTCAGCCAAAAAACTTACCACAGCATGTTGGTGCCATGACATGACATCATGCCAAGTTTCATGATTTTAAGGCGTGTTTTGGATTTACAGGAATTCAAAAACCAAGTTTCTCTATCTTTCCGGCCGAGCCACGACGCCGAGATATTTGAATTTCATTCCCATCTCATGCATAGGACCTAGAAATTCACCCCCAGGGACACACATGTGGTTTTTCAAACAACTTTGGTGCACTGGAGCCTGTGCTTATATTTTAAATTTGAATTATGCACATTAAATGCGCAGAAACTCAATTAATGTATAAAAAAGGCCAAATGAACCCGGAATAATTCCAAAATTTAGTACGATAATTCTATTTGGTCTAATCTGCCTGTGTAAAAAATTAAGGCAGGAGAAGGTAGTGTACGTATGTCGTTTCACAGACGGAGGTGGCACGTTCCCTCTTGGAACCACGAGCCTTCTTGGCGGAAGCTCCGGTTTGCAAGAAGCTTACACCAAAGCTTGTCCCAATTCGGCCAAAAAAATTACCACAACATGTTGGTGCCATATCATGACACCATGCCAAGTTTCATGATTTTCAGGCGCGTTTTCGATTTACAAGAATTAAAAAACCAAGTTTGTCAATCTTCTCGGCTGAGCCGCGGCGCCCATTTGTTTCTCAATCTTCTCGGCCAAGCCGCGACACCCATTTGTTTGAATTTAATTCCCATCTCTTGCATAGGACCTAGAAATTCACCCAAGGACACCCATGTGGTTTGTCAAACAACTTTGGTGTACTGGAGCCTATGCTTCTAGTTCAAATTTAAATTATGCACATTAAATGCGTAGAAACTCAACTAATGTATAAAAAAGGCCAAACGAACCCGGAATAATTCCAAAATTTAGCACGATACATCTATTTGGTCTAATCTACCTGTGTAAAAAAATTAAGGCGGGAGAAGGTAGTGTACGTATGTCATTTCGCACACGGAGGTGGCATGTTCCCTCTCGGAACCACGAGCCTTCTTGACGGAAGCTCCAGTTTGCCAGAACTTACAACAAAGCTTGTCCCAATTCGGACAAAAACATACCACAGCATGTTGGTGCCATGTCATGAAATCATGCCATGTTTCATGATATTCAGGCGTGTTTTGGATTTACAGGAATTAAAAAACCAAATTTCTCAATCTTTCCGGCCGAGCCACGACGCCCAGATGTTTGAATTTCATTGCCATCTCTTGAATAGGACCAAGAAATTCACCCAAGGACACACATGTGATTTTCAAACAACTTTGGTGCACTGGAGCATGTGCTTATAGCTTAAATTTGAATTACGCACATTAAATGCGCAGAAACTCAATTAATGTATAAAAAGGCCAAATGAACCCGGAATAATTCCAAAATTTAGCACGATAATTCTATTTGGTCTAATCTGCCTGTGTAAAAAAATTAAGGCGGGAGAAGGCAGTGTACGTATGTCGTTTCGAAGACGGAGGTGGCACGTTCCCTCTCAGAACCACGAGCCCTCTTGACGGAAGCTCCGGTTTGCAAGAAGCTTACACCAAAGCTTGTCCCAATTAGGCCAAAAAAATTACGGCAACATGTTGGTGCCATGTCATGACACCATGCCAAGTTTCATGATTTTCACGTGAGATTTGGCTTTACAGGAATTAAAAAACCAAGTTTCACAATCTTTCCGGCTGAGCCACTACGCCCAGATGTTTGAATTTCATTCCCATCTCTTGCATAGGACCTAGAAATTCACCCAAGGACACACATGTGGTTTTTAAAACAACTTTGGTGCACTGGAGCCTGTGCTTGTAGTTCAGATTTGAATTATGCACATTAAATGCGCAGAAACTAAATTAATGTATAAAAAAGCCAAACAAACCCGGAATAATTCCAAAATTTAGCACGATACTTCTATTTGATCTAATCTGCCTGTGTAAAAAAATTAAGGTGGGAGAAGGCAGTGTACGTTTGTCATTTCGCACACGGAGGTGGCATGTTCCCTCTCGGAACCACGAGCCTTGTTGATGGAAGCTCCTATTTGCACCAAGCATACACCAAAGCTTGTCCCAATTCGGCCAAAATAATTACCACAACATGTTGGTGCCATGTCATGACACCATGCCAAGTTTCATGATTTTCAGGCGAGTTTTGGACTTACAGGAATTAAAAAACAAAGTTTCTCAATCTTCCCGGCCGAGCCACGGAGCCCATTTGTTTGAATTTCATTCCCATCTCTTGCATAGGACCTAGAAATTCACCCAAGGACACACATGTGGTTTGTCAAACAACTTTGGTGCATTGGAGCCTATGCTTGTTGTTCAAATTTAAATTATGCACATTAAATGCGAAGAAACTCAATTAATATATAAAAAAGGCCAAACGAACCCGGAATAATTCCAAAATTTAGCACGATACTTCTATTTGGTCTAATCTTCCTGCGTAAAAAAATTAAGGCGGGAGAAGGTAGTGTACGTATGTCGTTTCGCACACGGAGGTGGCACGTTCCCTCTCGGAACCACGAGCCTTCTGGACGGAAGCTCCAGTTTGCAAGAAGCTTACACCAAAGCTTGTCCCAATTCGGCCAAAACTTACCACAGCATGTTGGTGCCATGTCATGACATCATGCAAAGTTTTATGATTTTCAGGCGTGTTTTGGATTTACAGGAATTAAAAAACCAAGTTTCTCAATCTTTCCTGCCGAGCCACGACGGCCAGATGTTTGAATTTCATTCCCATCTCTTGCATAGGACCTAGAAATTCACCCAAGGACATACATGTGGTTTTTCAAACAACCTTTGTGCACTGGAGCCTATGCTTATAGTTTAAATTTGAATTATACACATTAAATGCGTAGAAACTCAATTAATGTATAAAAAAGTCCAAACGAACCCGGAATAATTCCAAAATTTAGCACGATAATTCTATTTGGTCTAATCTGCGTGTGTAAAAAATTAAGGCGGGAGAAGGCTGTCTACGTATGTCGTTTCGCAGACGAAGGTGGCACGTTCCCTCTCGGAACCACGAGCCTTCTTGATGGAAGCTCCGATTTGCAAGAAGCTTACACCGAAGCTTGTCCCAATTCGGCCAAAATAATTCCGCAACATGTTGGTGCCACGTCATGACACCATGGCAAGTTTCATGATTTTCAGGCGTGTTTTGGAATTAAAGGAATTAAAAAAACAAAGTTTCTCAATTTTCCCGGCCGAGCCGCGTTGCCCAGATGTTTGAATTTCATTCCCATCTCTTGCATAGGACCTAGAAATTCACCCAAGGACACACATGTGGTTTTTAAAACAACTTTGGTGCACCAGAGTCTGTGTTTGTAGTTCAAATTTTGAATTATGCACAGTAAATTCGCATAAACTCAATTAATGTATAAAAAAGCCAAACGAACCCGGAATAATTCCAAAATTTGGCACGATACTTCTATTTGCTCTAATCTGCCTATGTAAAAAAATAAGGCGGGAGAAGGCAGTGTATGTATGTCGTTTCGCACACGGAGGTGGCACGTTCCCTCTCGGAACCACGAGCCTTCTTGACGGAAGCTCCGGTTTGCAAGAAGCTTACACCAAAGCTTGTCCCAATTCGGCCAAAAAAATTACCACAACATGTTGGTGCCATGTCCTGACACCATGCCAAGTTTCATGATTTTCAGGCATGTTTTGGATTTACAGGAATTAAAAACCAAGTTTCACAATCTTCCCGGCCGAGCCACGACGCTCAATTGTTTGAACTTCATTCCCATCTCTTGCATAGGACCTAGAAATTTACCCAAGGACACACATGTGGTTTGTCAAACAACTTTGGTGCACTGGAGCCTATGCTTGTAGTTCAAATTCAAATTATGCACAATAAATGCGGAGAAACTCAATTAATGTATAAAAAAGGCCAACCAAACCTGAAATAATTCCAAAATTTAGCACGATACTTCTATTTGGTCTAATCTGCCTGTGTAGAAAAATTAAGGTGGGAGAAGGTAGTGTACGTATGTCGTTTCGCACACGGAGGTGGCACGTTCCCTCTCGGAACCACGAGCCTTCTTGACGGAAGCTCCAGTTTGCAAGAAGCTTACACCAAAGCTTGTCCCAATTTGGCCAAAAAACTTACCACAGCATGTTGGTGCCATTTCATGACATCATGCCAAGTTTCATGATTTGAGGCGTGTTCTGGATTTACAGGAATTAAAAAACCAAGTTCCTCAATCTTTCTGGTCGAGCCACGACGCCCGGATGTTTGAATTTCATTCCCATCTCTTGCATAGGACTTAGAATTTATCCCAAGGACACACATGTGGTTTTAAAAACAACGTTGGTGCACTGGAGCCTGTGCTTATAGTTTAAATTTGAATTATACACATTAAATGCACAGAAACTCAATTATTGTATAAAAAAGGCCAAACGAACCCGGAATAATTCCAAAATTTAGCACGATAATTCTATTTGGTCTAATCTGCCTGTGTGAAAAAATTAAGGCGGGAGAAGGAAGTGTACGTATGTCATTTCGCAGACGAAGGTGGCACGTTTCCTCTCGGAACCACGAGCCTTCTTGATGAAAGCTCCGATTTCCAAGAAGCTTATACCAAAGCTTGTCCCAATTTGACCAAAAAATTACCGCAGCATGTTGGTGCCATGTCATGACACCATGCCAAGTTTCATGATTTTCAGGCGTGTTTTTGATATAAAGGAATTTAAAAAACCAAGTTTCTCAATCTTCCCGGTCGAGCCGCGGTGCCCACATGTTTGAATTTCATTCCCATCTCTTGCATAGGACCTAGAAATTCACCCAAGGACACACATGTGGTTTGTCAAACAACTTTGGTGCACTGGAGCCTATGCTTGTAGTTCAAATTTAAATTATGCACATTAAATGTGGGGAAACTCTATTAATGTATAAAAAAGGCCAAACGAACCTGGAATAATTCCAAAATTTAGCACGATACTTGTATTTGGTCTAATCTGCCTGTGTAAAAAAATTAAGGCGGGATAAGGCAGTGTACGTATGTCGTTTCGTAGACGGAGGTGGCACGTTCCCTGTCGGAACCACGAGCCTTCTTGACGGAAGCTCCGGTTTGCAACAAGCTTACACCAAACTTGTCCCAATTCGGCCAAAAAAATTACCGCAGCATGTTGGTGCCATGTCATGACACCATGCCAAGTTTCATGATTTTCAGGTGTGTTTTGGATTTACAGGAATTAAAAAACCAAGTTTCACAATCTTTCCGGCTGAGCCACGACGCCCAGATGTTTTAATTTGATTCCCATCTCTTGCATAGGACCTAGAAATTCACCCAAGGACACACATGTGGTTTTTAAAACAACTTTGGTGCACTGGAGCCTATGCTTGTAGTTCAAATTTGAATTATGCACATTAAATGCGCAGAAACTCAATTAATGTATAAAAAAGGCCAAACAAACACGGAATAATTCCAAAATTTAGCACGATACTTCTATTTGGTCTAATCTGCCTATGTAAAAAATTAAGGCGGGAGAAGGCAGTGTACGTATGTCGTTTCGCAAACGGAGGTGGCACGTTCCCTCTCGTAACCACGAGCCTTCATGATGGAAGCTCTGGTTTGCAAGACGCTTGCACCAAAGCTTGTCCCAATTCGGCCAAAAAAAGTACCATAGCATGTTGGTGCCATGTCATGACACCATACCAAGTTTCATGATTTTCAGGCGTGTTTTGGATTTACAGGAATTAAAAAACCAAGTTTCATAATCTTTCCAGCCGAGCCACGACCCCCAGATGCTTGAATTTCATTCCCATCTCTTGCATAGGACCTAGAAATTCACCCAAGGACACACATGGGGTTGTCAAACAACTTTGGTGCACTGGAGCCTATGCTTGTTGTTAAAATTTAAATTATGGACATTAAATGCGAAGAAACTCAATTAATATATAAAAAGGCCAAACGAACCCGGAATAATTCCAAAATTTAGCACGATACTTCTATTTGGTCTAATCTTCCTATGTAAAAAAATTAAGGCGGGAGAATGTAGTGTACGTATGTCGTTTCGCACACGGAGGTGCCACGTTCCCTCTCGGAACCACGAGCCTTCTTGACGGAAGCTCCAGTTTGCAAGAAGCTTACACCAAAGCTTGTCCCAATTCAGCCAAAAAACTAACCACAGCATGTTGGTGCCATGTCATGACATCATGCCAACTTTCATGATTTTCAAGCGTGTTTTGGATTTACATGAATTAAGAAACCAAGTTTCTCAATCTTTCCTGCCGAGCCACGACGCCCAGATGTTTGAATTTCATTCACATCTCATGCATAGGACCTAGAAATTCACCCAAGGACACACATGTGGTTTTTCAAACAACTTTGGTGCACTGGAGCCTGTGCTTATAGTTTAAATTTGAATTATACACATTAAATGCGTAGAAACTCAATTAATGTATAAAAAAGGCCAAACGAACCCGGAATAATTCCAAAATTTAGCACGATACTTCTATTTGGTCTAATCTGCGAGTGTAAAAAATTAAGGCGGGAGAAGGAAGTGTACGTATGTCATTTCGCAGACGAAGGTGGCACGTTTCCTCTCGGAACCACGAGCCTTCTTGATGAAAGCTCCGATTTCCAAGAAGCTTATACCAAAGCTTGTCCCAATTTGACCAAAAAATTACCGCAGCATGTTGGTGCCATGTCATGACACCATGCCAAGTTTCATGATTTTCAGGCGTGTTTTTGATATAAAGGAATTTAAAAAACCAAGTTTCTCAATCTTCCCGGTCGAGCCGCGGTGCCCACATGTTTGAATTTCATTCCCATCTCTTGCATAGGACCTAGAAATTCACCCAAGGACACACATGTGGTTTGTCAAACAACTTTGGTGCACTGGAGCCTATGCTTGTAGTTCAAATTTAAATTATGCACATTAAATGTGGGGAAACTCTATTAATGTATAAAAAAGGCCAAACGAACCTGGAATAATTCCAAAATTTAGCACGATACTTGTATTTGGTCTAATCTGCCTGTGTAAAAAAATTAAGGCGGGATAAGGCAGTGTACGTATGTCGTTTCGTAGACGGAGGTGGCACGTTCCCTGTCGGAACCACGAGCCTTCTTGACGGAAGCTCCGGTTTGCAACAAGCTTACACCAAACTTGTCCCAATTCGGCCAAAAAAATTACCGCAGCATGTTGGTGCCATGTCATGACACCATGCCAAGTTTCATGATTTTCAGGTGTGTTTTGGATTTACAGGAATTAAAAAACCAAGTTTCACAATCTTTCCGGCTGAGCCACGACGCCCAGATGTTTTAATTTGATTCCCATCTCTTGCATAGGACCTAGAAATTCACCCAAGGACACACATGTGGTTTTTAAAACAACTTTGGTGCACTGGAGCCTATGCTTGTAGTTCAAATTTGAATTATGCACATTAAATGCGCAGAAACTCAATTAATGTATAAAAAAGGCCAAACAAACACGGAATAATTCCAAAATTTAGCACGATACTTCTATTTGGTCTAATCTGCCTATGTAAAAAAATTAAGGCGGGAGAAGGCAGTGTACGTATGTCGTTTCGCAAACGGAGGTGGCACGTTCCCTCTCGTAACCACGAGCCTTCTTGATGGAAGCTCTGGTTTGCAAGACGCTTGCACCAAAGCTTGTCCCAATTCGGCCAAAAAAAGTACCATAGCATGTTGGTGCCATGTCATGACACCATACCAAGTTTCATGATTTTCAGGCGTGTTTTGGATTTACAGGAATTAAAAAACCAAGTTTCATAATCTTTCCAGCCGAGCCACGACCCCCAGATGCTTGAATTTCATTCCCATCTCTTGCATAGGACCTAGAAATTCACCCAAGGACACACATGGGTTTGTCAAACAACTTTGGTGCACTGGAGCCTATGCTTGTTGTTAAAATTTAAATTATGGACATTAAATGCGAAGAAACTCAATTAATATATAAAAAGGCCAAACGAACCCGGAATAATTCCAAAATTTAGCACGATACTTCTATTTGGTCTAATCTTCCTATGTAAAAAAATTAAGGCGGGAGAATGTAGTGTACGTATGTCGTTTCGCACACGGAGGTGCCACGTTCCCTCTCGGAACCACGAGCCTTCTTGACGGAAGCTCCGGTTTGCAAGAAGCTTACACCAAAGCTTGTCCCAATTCGGCCAAAAAATTACCGCAGCATGTTGGTGCCATGTCATGACACCATGCCAAGTTTCATGATTTTCAGGCGTGTTTTGGATTTACAGGAATTAAAAACCAAGTTTCTCAATCTTTCCGGGCGAGCCACGACGCCCAGATGTTTGAATTTCATTCCCATCTCTTGCATAGGACCTAGAAATTCACCCAAGGACACACATGTGATTTTTCAAACAACTTTGGTGCACTGGAGCATGTTCTTGTAGTTCAAATTTGAATTATGCACATTAAATGCCCAGAAACTCAATTAATGCATAAAAATGCCAAACGAACCCAGAATAATTCAAAATTTAGCACGATACCTCTATTTGATCTAATCTGCCTGTGTAAAAAATTAAGGCGGGAGAAGGCAATATACGTATCTAGTTTCGCACACGGAGGTGACACGTTCCCTCTCGGAACCACGAGTCTTCTTGAGGGAAGCTCCGGATTTGCAAGAAGCTTACACCAAAGCTTGTCCCAATTCGGCCAAAAAATTACCGTAGCATGTTGGTGCCATGTCATGACACCATGGCCAAGTTTCATGATTTTCAGGCGTGTTTTTGATTACAGGAATTAAAAAACCAAGTTTCTCAATCTTTCCGGCGAGCCACGACGCCCAGATGTTTGAATTTCATTCCCATCTCTTGCATAGGACCTAGAAATTCACCCAAGGACACACATGTGATTTTCAAACAACTTTGGTGCACTGGAGCATTTGCTTGTAGTTCAAATTTGAATTATGCACATTAAATGCCAGAAACTCAATTAATGCATAAAAATGGCCAAACGAACCCGGAATAATTCCAAAATTTAGCACGATACTTCTATTTGGTCTAATCTGCCTGTGTAAAAAATTAAGGCGGGAGAAGGCAGTATACGTATGTCGTTTCGCACACGGAGGTGACACGTTCCCTCTCGGAACCACGAGCCTTCTTGAGGGAAGCTCCGGTTTGCAAGAAGCTTACACAAAAGCCTGTCCCAATTCGGCCAAAAAAATTACGGCAGCATGTTGGTGCCATGTCATGACACCATGCCAAGTTTCATGATTTTCAGGCGTGTTTTGGATTTACAGGAATTAAACAACCAAGTTTCTCAATCTTTCCGGCCGAGCCACGACGCCCAGATGTTTGAATTTCATTCCCATCTCTTGCATAGGACCTAGAAATTCACCCAAGGACACACATGTGATTTTTCAAACAACTATGGTGCACTGGAACATATTCTTATAGCTCAAATTTGAATTATGCACATTAAATGCCTAAAAACTCAATTAATGCATAAAAATGCCAAACGAACCCGGAATAATTCCAAAATTTAGCACGATACTTCTATTTGGTCTAATCTGCCTGTGTAAAAAAATTAAGGCGGGAGAAGGCAGTATACGTATCTCGTTTCGCACACGGAGGTGACACGTTCCCTCTCGGAACCACGAGCCTTCTTGAGGGAAGCTCCGGTTTGCAAGAAGCTTAGACCAAAGCTTGTCCCAATTCGGCAAAAAAATTATCGCATCATGTTGGTGCCATGTCATGACACCATGCCAAGTTTCATGATTTTCAGGCGTGTTTTGGATTTACAGGAATTAAACAACCAAGTTTCTCAATCTTTCCGGCGAGCCACGATGCCCAGATGTTTGAATTTCATTCCCATCTCTTGCATAGGACCTAGAAATTCACCCAAGGACACACATGTGATTTTTCAAACAACTTTGGTGCACTGGAGCATGTGCTTGTAGTTCAAATTTGAATTATGCACATTAAATGCCCAGAAACTCAATTAATGCATAAAAATGCCAAACGAACCCGGAATAATTCCAAAATTTAGCACGATACTTCTATTTGGTCTAATCTGCTTGTGTAAAAAAATTAAGGCGGGAGAAGGCAGTATACGTATCTAGTTTCACACACGGAGGTGACACGTTCCCTCTCGGAACCACGAGTCTTCTTGAGGGAAGCTCCGGTTTGCAAGAAGCTTACACCAAAGCTTGTCCCAATTCGGCCAAAAAAATTACCGTAGCATGTTGGTGCCATGTCATGACACCATGCCAAGTTTCATGATTTTCAGGCGTATTTTGATTTACAGGAATTAAACAACCAAGTTTCTCAATCTTTCCGGGCGAGCCACGACGCCCAGATGTTTGAATTTCATTCCCATCTCTTGCATAGGACCTAGAAATTCACCCAAGGACACACATGTGATTTTTCAAACAACTTTGGTGCACTGGAGCATATTCTTGTAGTTCAAATTTGAATTATGCACATTAAATGCCCAGAAACTCAATTAATGCATAAAAATGCCAAACGAACCCAGAATAATTCAAAATTTTAGCACGATACCTCTATTTGATCTAATCTGCCTGTGTAAAAAATTAAGGCGGGAGAAGGCAATATACGTATCTAGTTTCGCACACGGAGGTGACACGTTCCCTCTCGGAACCACGAGTCTTCTTGAGGGAAGCTCTGGTTTGCAAGAAGCTTACACCAAAGCTTGTCCCAATTCGGCCAAAAAAATTACCGCAGCATGTTGGTGCCATGTCATGACACCATGCCAAGTTTCATGATTTTCAGGCGTGTTTTGGATTTACAGGAATTAAAAAACCAAGTTTCTCAATCTTTCCGGCCGAGGCCACGACGCCCAGATGTTTGAATTTCATTCCCATCTCTTGCATAGGACCTAGAAATTCACCCAAGGACACACATGTGATTTTCAAACAACTTTGGTGCACTGGAGCATATGCTTGTAGTTCAAATTTGAATTATGCACATTAAATGCGCAGAAACTCAATTAATGTATAAAAAGGCCAAACGAACCCGGAATAATTCCAAAATTTAGCACGGATACTTCTATTTGTCTAATCTTCCTGTGTAAAAAAATTAAGGCGGGAGAAGGCAGTATACGTATGTCGTTTCGCACACGGAGGTGACACGTTCCCTCTCGGAACCACGAGCCTTCTTGAGGGAAGCTCCGGTTTGCAAGAAGCTTACACCAAAGCTTGTCCCAATTCGGCCAAAAAAATTACCGCAGCATGTTGGTGCCATGTCATGACACCATGCCAAGTTTCATGATTTTCAGGCGTGTTTTGGATTTACAGGAATTAAAAAACCAAGTTTCTCAATCTTTCCGGCCGAGCCACGACGCCCAGATGTTTGAATTTCATTCCCATCTCTTGCATAGGACCTAGAAATTCACCCAAGGACACACATGTGATTTTTCAAACAACTTTGGTGCACTGGAGCATGTGCTTGTAGTTCAAATTTGAATTATGCACATTAAATGCGCAGAAACTCAATTAATGTATAAAAAGGCCAAACGAACCCGGAATAATTCCAAAATTTAGCACGATACTTCTATTTGGTCTAATCTTCCTGTGTAAAAAAATTAAGGCGGGAGAAGGCATTGTACGTATCTCGTTTCGCACACGGAGGTGACACGTTCCCTCTCGGAACCACGAGCCTTCTTGAGGGAAGCTCCGGTTTGCAAGAAGCTTACACCAAAGCTTGTCCCAATTCGGCCAAAAAAATTACCGCAGCATGTTGGTGCCATGTCATGACACCATGCCAAGTTTCATGATTTTCAGGCGTGTTTTGGATTTACAGGAATTAAAAAACCAAGTTTCTCAATCTTTCCGGCCGAGCCACGACGCCCAGATGTTTGAATTTCATTCCCATCTCTTGCATGGGACCTATAAATTCACCCAAGGACACACATGTGATTTTTCAAACAACTTTGGTGCACTGGAGCATGTGCTTGTAGTTCAAATTTGAATTATGCACATTAAATGCGCAGAAACTCAATTAATGTATAAAAAGGCCAAACGAACCCGGAATAATTCAAAATTTAGCACGATACTTCTATTTGGTCTAATCTGCCTGTGTAAAAAAATTAAGGCGGGAGAAGGCAGTATACGTATCTCGTTTCGCACACGGAGGTGACACGTTCCCTCTCGAAACCACGAGCCTTCTTGAGGGAAGCTCCGGTTTGCAAGAAGCTTACACCAAAGCTTGTCCCAATTCGGCCAAAAAATTACCGCAGCATGTTGGTGCCATGTCATGACACCATGCCAAGTTTCATGATTTTCAGGCGTGTTTTGGATTTACAGGAATTAAAAAACCAAGTTTCTCAATCTTTCCGGCCGAGCCACGACGCCCAGATGTTTGAATTTCATTCCCATCTCTTGCATGGGACCTAGTAAATTCACCCAAGGACACACATGTGATTTTTAAACAACTTTGGTGCACTGGAGCCTGTGCTTGTAGTTCAAATTTAAATTATGCACATTAAATGCGCAGAAACTCAATTAATGTATAAAAAGGCCAAACGAACCCGGAATAATTCCAAAATTTAGCACGATACTTCTATTTGGTCTAATCTGCCTGTGTAAAAAAATTAAGGCGGGAGAAGGCAGTGTACGTATGTCGTTTCGCACACGGAGGTGACACGTTCCCTCTCGGAACCACGAGCCTTCTTGAGGGAAGCTCGGTTTGCAAGAAGCTTACACCAAAGCTTGTCCCAATTCGGCCAAAAAAATTACCGCAGCATGTTGGTGCCATGTCATGACACCATGCCAAGTTTCATGATTTTCAGGCGTGTTTTGGATTTACAGGAATTAAAAAACCAAGTTTCTCAATCTTTCCGGCGAGCCACGACGCCCAGATGTTTGAATTTCATTCCCATCTCTTGCATAGGACCTAGAAATTCACCCAAGGACACACATGTGATTTTTCAAACAACTTTGGTGCACTGGAGCATGTGCTTGTAGTTCAAATTTGAATTATGCACATTAAATGCGCAGAAACTCAATTAATGTATAAAAAGGCCAAACGAACCCGGAATAATTCCAAAATTTAGCACGATACTTCTATTTGGTCTAATCTGCCTGTGTAAAAAAATTAAGGCGGAGAAGGCAGTGTACGTATGTCGTTTCGCACACGGAGGTGGCACGTTCCCTCTCGGAACCACGAGCCTTCTTGAGGAAGCTCCGGTTTGCAAGAAGCTTACACCAAAGCTTGTCCCAATTCGGCCAAAAAATTACCGCAGCATGTTGGTGCCATGTCATGACACCATGCCAAGTTTCATGATTTTCAGGCGTGTTTTGGATTTACAGGAATTAAAAAACCAAGTTTCTCAATCTTTCCGGCCGAGCCACGAAGCCCAGATGTTTGAATTTCATTCTTATTTCTTGCATGGGACCTATAAATTCACCCAAGGACACACATGTGATTTTTCAAACAACTTTGGTGCACTGGAGCATGTGCTTGTAGTTCAAATTTGAATTATGCACATTAAATGCGCAGAAACTCAATTAATGTATAAAAAAGGCCAAACGAACCCGGAATAATTCCAAAATTTAGCACGATACTTCTATTTGGTCTAATCTGCCTATGTAAAAAATTAAGGCGGGAGAAGGCAGTATACGTATCTCGTTTCGCACACGGAGGTGACACGTTCCCTCTCGGAACCACGAGCCTTCTTGAGGGAAGCTCCGGTTTGCAAGAAGCTTACACCAAAGCTTGTCCCAATTCGGCCAAAAAATTACCGCAGCATGTTGGTGCCATGTCATGACACCATGCCAAGTTTCATGATTTTCAGGCGTGTTTTGGATTTACAGGAATTAAAAAACCAAGTTCTCAATCTTTCCGGCCGAGCCACGACGCCCAGATGTTTGAATTTCATTCCCATCTCTTGCATAGGACCTATAAATTCACCCAAGGACACACATGTGATTTTTCAAACAACTTTGGTGCACTGGAGCATGTGCTTGTAGTTCAAATTTGAATTATGCACATTAAATGCCAGAAACTCAATTAATGTATAAAAAGGCCAAACGAACCCGGAATAATTCCAAAATTTAGCACGATACTTCTATTTGGTCTAATCTGCCTGTGTAAAAAAATTAAGGCGGGAGAAGGCAGTGTACGTATCTCGTTTCGCACACGGAGGTGACACGTTCCCTCTCGGAACCACGAGCCTTCTTGAGGGAAGCTCCGGTTTGCAAGAAGCTTACACCAAAGCTTGTCCCAATTCGGCCAAAAAAATTACCGCAGCATGTTGGTGCCATGTCATGACACCATGCCAAGTTTCATGATTTTCAGGCGTGTTTTGGATTTACAGGAATTAAAAAACCAAGTTTCTCAATCTTTCCTGGCCGAGCCACGACGCCCAGATGTTTGAATTTCATTCCCATTTCTTGCATGGGACCTATAAATTCACCCAAGGACACACATGTGATTTTTCAAACAACTTTGGTGCACTGGAGCATGTGCTTGTAGTTCAAATTTGAATTATGCACATTAAATGCGCAGAAACTCAATTAATGTATAAAAAGGCCAAACGAACCCGGAATAATTCCAAAATTTAGCACGATACTTCTATTTGGTCTAATCTGCCTGTGTAAAAAAATTAAGGCGGGAGAAGGCAGTATACGTATCTCGTTTCGCACACGGAGGTGACACGTTCCCTCTCGGAACCACGAGCCTTCTTGAGGGAAGCTCCGGTTTGCAAGAAGCTTACACCAAAGCTTGTCCCAATTCGGCCAAAAAAATTACCGCAGCATGTTGGTGCCATGTCATGACACCATGCCAAGTTTCATGATTTTCAGGCGTGTTTTGGATTTACAGGAATTAAAAAACCAAGTTTCTCAATCTTTCCGGCCGAGCCACGACGCCCAGATGTTTGAATTTCATTCCCATCTCTTGCATGGGACCTATAAATTCACCCAAGGACACACATGTGATTTTTCAAACAACTTTGGTGCACTGGAGCATATGCTTGTAGTTCAAATTTGAATTATGCACATTAAATGCGCAGAAACTCAATTAATGTATAAAAAGGCCAAACGAACCCAGAATAATTCAAAATTTAGCACGATACTTCTATTTGGTCTAATCTGCCTGTGTAAAAAAATTAAGGCGGGAGAAGGCAGTGTACGTATCTCGTTTCGCACACGGAGGTGACACGTTCCCTCTCGGAACCACGAGCCTTCTTGAGGGAAGCTCCGGTTTGCAAGAAGCTTACACCAAAGCTTGTCCCAATTCGGCCAAAAAATTACCGCAGCATGTTGGTGCCATGTCATGACACCATGCCAAGTTTCATGATTTTCAGGCGTGTTTTGGATTTACAGGAATTAAAAACCAAGTTTCTCAATCTTTCCGGCCGAGCCACGACGCCCAGATGTTTGAATTTCATTCCCATCTCTTGCATAGGACCTAGAAATTCACCCAAGGACACACATGTGATTTTTCAAACAACTTTGGTGCACTGGAGCATGTGCTTGTAGTTCAAATTTGAATTATGCACATTAAATGCGCAGAAACTCAATTAATGTATAAAAAAGGCCAAACGAACCCGGAATAATTCCAAAATTTAGCACGATACTTCTATTTGGTCTAATCTTCCTGTGTAAAAAAATTAAGGCGGGAGAAGGCATGTACGTATCTCGTTTCGCACACGGAGGTGACACGTTCCCTCTCGGAACCACGAGCCTTCTTGAGGGAAGCTCCGGTTTGCAAGAAGCTTACACCAAAGCTTGTCCCAATTCGGCCAAAAAAATTACCGCAGCATGTTGGTGCCATGTCATGACACCATGCCAAGTTTCATGATTTTCAGGCGTGTTTTGGATTACAGGAATTAAAAAACCAAGTTTCTCAATCTTTCCGGCGAGCCACGACGCCCAGATGTTTGAATTTCATTCCCATTCTTGCATGGGACCTATAAATTCACCCAAGGACACACATGTGATTTTTCAAACAACTTTGGTGCACTGGAGCATGTGCTTGTAGTTCAAATTTGAATTATGCACATTAAATGCGCAGAAACTCAATTAATGTATAAAAAGGCCAAACGAACCCGAATAATTCCAAAATTTAGCACGATACTTCTATTTGGTCTAATCTGCCTGTGTAAAAAATTAAGGCGGGAGAAGGCAGTATACGTATCTCGTTTCGCACACGAGGTGACACGTTCCCTCTCGGAACCACGAGCCTTCTTGAGGGAAGCTCCGGTTTGCAAGAAGCTTACACGAAAGCTTGTCCCAATTCGGCCAGAAAAATTACCACCACATGTTGGTGCCTTGTCATGACACCATGCCAAGTTTCATGATTTTCAGGCGTGTTTTGGACTTACAGGAATTAAAAAACCAAGTTTCTCAATCTTCCCGGCCGAGCCGTGGCGCCCAGATGTTTGAATTTCATTCCCATCTCTTCAATAGGACCTAGAAATTCACCCAAGGACACACATGTGGTTTGTCAAACAACTTTGGTGCATTGGAGCCTATGCTTGTAGTTCAAATTTAAATTATGCACATTAAATGTGGAGAAACTCAATTAATGTATAAAAAAGGCAAAACAAACCCGGAATAATTCCAAAATTTAGCACGATACTTCTATTTCGTCTAATCTGCCTGTGTAAAAAAATTAAGGCGGAAGAAGGCAGTGTACGTATGTCGTTTCACAGACAGAGGTGGCACGTTCCCTCTCGGAACCACGAGCCTTCTTGACGGAAGCTCCGGTTTGCAAGAAGCTTACACCAAAGCTTGTCCCAATTCGGCCAAAAAAATTACCGCAGCATGTTGGTGCCATGTCATGACACCATGCCAAGTTTCATGATTTTCAGGCGTGTTTTGGATTTACAGGAATTAAAAAACCAAGTTTCTCAATCTTTCCGGCCGAGCCACGACGCCCAGATGTTTGAATTTCATTCCCATCTCTTGCATAGGACCTAGAAATTCACCCAAGGACACACATGTGATTTTTCAAACAACTTTGGTGCACTGGAGCCTGTGCTTGTAGTTCAAATTTGAATTATGCACATTAAATGCGCAGAAACTCAATTAATGTATAAAAAAGGCCAAACGAACCCGGAATAATTCCAAAATTTAGCACGATACTTCTATTTGGTCTAATCTGCCTGTGTAAAAAAATTAAGGCGGGAGAAGGCAGTGTACGTATGTCGTTTCGCACACGGAGGTGACACGTTCCCTCTCGGAACCACGAGCCTTCTTGAGGGAAGCTCCGGTTTGCAAGAAGCTTACACCAAAGCTTGTCCCAATTCGGCCAAAAAAATTACCGCAGCATGTTGGTGCCATGTCATGACACCATGCCAAGTTTCATGATTTTCAGGCGTGTTTTGGATTTACAGGAATTAAAAAACCAAGTTTCTCAATCTTTCCGGCCGAGCCACGACGCCCAGATGTTTGAATTTCTCTCCCATCTCTTGCATAGGACCTAGAAATTCACCCAAGGACACACATGTGATTTTTCAAACAACTTTGGTGCACTGGAGCATATGCTTGTAGTTCAAATTTGAATTATGCACATTGAATGCGGAGAAACTCAATTAATGTATAAAAAGGCCAAACGAACCCGGAATAATTCCAAAATTTAGCACGATACTTCTATTTGGTCTAATCTGCCTGTGTAAAAATATTAAGGCGGGAGAAGGTAGCGTACGTATGTCGTTTCGCACACGGAGGTGACACGTTCCCTGTCGGAACCACGAGCCTTCTTGATGGAAGCTCTGGTTTGCAAGAAGCTTACACCAAAGCTTGTCCCAATTCGGCCAGAAAAATTACCACAACATGTTGGTGCCTTGTCATGACACCATGCCAAGTTTCATGATTTTCAGGCGTGTTTTGGACTTACAGGAATTAAAAAACCAAGTTTCTCAATCTTCCCGGCCGAGCCGCGGCGCCCAGATGTTTGAATTTCATTCCCATCTCTTACATAGGACCTAGAAATTCACCCAAGGACACACATGTGGTTTGTCAAACAACTTTGGTGCACTGGAGCCTATGCTTGTAGTTCAAATTTAAATTATGCACATTAAATGTGGAGAAACTCAATTAATGTATAAAAAGGCCAAACAAACCCGGAATAATTCCAAAATTTAGCACGATACTTCTATTTCGTCTAATCTGCCTGTGTAAAAAAATTAAGGCGGAAGAAGGCAGTTTACGTATGTCGTTTCACAGACGGAGGTGGCACGTTCCCTCTCGGAACCACGAGCCTTCTTGACGGAAGCTCCGGTTTGCAAGAAGCTTACACCAAAGCTTGTCCCAATTCGGCCAAAAAAATTACCGCAGCATGTTGGTGCCATGTCATGACACCATGCCAAGTTTCATGATTTTCAGGTGTGTTTTGGATTTATTTAAAAAACCAAGTGTCACAATCTTTCCGGCTGAGCCACGACGCCCAGATGTTTGAATTTCATTCCCATCTCTCGCATAGGACCTAGAAATTCACCCAAGGACACGCATGTGGTTTTTAAAACAACTTTGGTGCACTGGAGCCTGTGCTTGTAGTTCAAATTTGAATTATGCACATTAAATGCGCAGAAACTCAATTAATGTATAAAAAGGCCAAACGAACCCGAAATAATTCCAACATTTAGCACGATATTTCTATTTGGTCTAATCTTCCTGTGTAAAAAATTAAGGCGGGAGAAGGCAGTGTACGTATGTCGTTTCGCAGACGGAGGTGGCACGTTCCCTCCCGTAACCACGAGCCTTCTTGACGGAAGCTCTGGTTTGCAAGAAGCTTGCACCAAAGCTTGTCCCAATTCGGCCGAAAAATTTACCGCAGCATGTTGGTGCCATGTCATGACACCATGCCATGTTTCATGATTTTCAGGCGTGTTTTGGAATTACAGGAATTAAAAAGTAAGTTTCACAATCTTTCCAGCTGAGCCACGACGCCCAGATGTTTGAATTTCATTCCCATCTCTTGCATAGGACCAAGAAATTCACCCAAGGACACACATGTGGTTTGTCAAACAACTTTGGTGCACTGGAGCCTATGCTTGTAGTTGAAATTTAAATTATGCACATTAAATGCGGAGAAACTCAATTAATGTATAAAAAGGCCAAACAAACCCGAAATAATTCCAAAATTTAGCACGATAATTCTATTTGGTCTAATCTGTCTGTGTAAAAAAATTAAGGCGAGAGAAGGCAGTGTACGTATGTCGTTTCGCAGACGGAGGTGGCACGTTCCCTCTCGGAACCACGAGCCTTCTTGACGGAATCTCCGGTTTGTAAGAACCATACACCAAAGCTTGTCCCAATTCGGCCAAAAAAAATTACCACAACATGTTGGTGCCATGTCATGACACCATGCCAAGTTTCATGATTTTCAGGCGTGTTTTGGATATACAGGAATTAAAAAACCAAGTTTCTCAATCTTTCCGGCCGAGCCACGACGCCGAGATGTTTGAATTTCATTCCCATCTCTTGCATAGGACCTAGAAATTCACCCAAGGACACACATGTGGTTTTTCAAACAACCTTGGTGCACTGGAGCCTATGCTTGTAGTTCAAATTTAAATTATGCACATTAAATGTGGAGAAACTCAATTAATGTATTAAAAAGGCCAAACGAATCCGGAATAATTCCAAAATTTAGCACGATACTTCTATCTGGTCTAATCTGCCTGTGTAAACAAATTAAGGCGGGAGATGGCAGTGTACGTATGTCGTTTCGCAGACGGAGGTGGCACGTTCCCTGTCGTAACCACGAGCCTTCTTGACGCAAGCTCTGGTTTGCAAGAAGCTTACACCAAAGCTTGTCCCAATTCGGCCAGAAAAATTACCACCACATGTTGGTGCCTTGTCATGACACCATGCCAAGTTTCATGATTTTCAGGCGTGTTTTGGACTTACAGGAATTAAAAAACCAAGTTTCTCAATCTTCCCGGCCGAGCCGCGGCGCCCAGATGTTTGAATTTCATTCCCATCTCTTACATAGGACCTAGAAATTCACCCAAGGACACACATGTGGTTTGTCAAACAACTTTTGTGCACTGGAGCCTATGCTTGTAGTTCAAATTTAAATTATGCACATTAAATGTGGAGAAACTCAATTAATGTATAAAAAAGGCCAAACAAACCCGGAATAATTCCAAAATTTAGCACGATACTTCTATTTCGTCTAATCTGCCTGTGTAAAAAAATTAAGGCGGAAGAAGGCAGTGTACGTATGTCGTTTCACAGACGGAGGTGGCACGTTCCCTCTCGGAACCACGAGCCTTCTTGACGGAAGCTCCGGTTTGCAAGAAGCTTACACCAAAGCTTGTCCCAATTCGGCCAAAAAAATTACCGCAGCATGTTGGTGCCATGTCATGACACCATGCCAAGTTTCATGATTTTCAGGTGTGTTTTGGATTTATTTAAAAAACCAAGTGTCACAATCTTTCCAGCTGAGCCACGACGCACAGATGTTTGAATTTCATTCCCATCTCTCGCATAGGACCTAGAAATTCACCCAAGGACACGCATGTGGTTTTTAAAACAACTTTGGTGCACTGGAGCCTGTGCTTGTAGTTCAAATTTGAATTATGCACATTAAATGCGCAGAAACTCAATTAATGTATAAAAAAGGCCAAACGAACCCGAAATAATTCCAACATTTAGCACGATATTTCTATTTGGTCTAATCTTCCCGTGTAAAAAAATTAAGGCGGGAGAAGGCAGTGTACGTATGTCGTTTCGCAGACGGAGGTGGCACGTTCCCTCCCGTAACCACGAGCCTTCTTGACGGAAGCTCTGGTTTGCAAGAAGCTTGCACCAAAGCTTGTCCCAATTCGGCCGAAAAATTTACCGCAGCATGTTGGTGCCATGTCATGACACCATGCCATGTTTCATGATTTTCACGCGTGTTTTGGATTTACAGGAATTAAAAAGTAAGTTTCACAATCTTTCCAGCTGAGCCACGACGCCCAGATGTTTGAATTTCATTCCCATCTCTTGCATAGGACCAAGAAATTCACCCAAGGACACACATGTGGTTTGTCAAACAACTTTGGTGCACTGGAGCCTATGCTTGTAGTTGAAATTTAAATTATGCACATTAAATGCGGAGAAACTCAATTAATGTATAAAAAGGCCAAACAAACCCGAAATAATTCCAAAATTTAGCACGATAATTCTATTTGGTCTAATCTGTCTGTGTAAAAAAATTAAGGCGGGAGAAGGCAGTGTACGTATGTCGTTTCGCAGACGGAGGTGGCACGTTCCCTCTCGGAACCACGAGCCTTCTTGACGGAATCTCCGGTTTGCAAGAACCATACACCAAAGCTTGTCCCAATTCGGCCAAAAAAAATTACCACAACATGTTGGTGCCATGTCATGACACCATGCCAAGTTTCATGATTTTCAGGCGTGTTTTGGATATACAGGAATTAAAAAACCAAGTTTCTCAATCTTTCCGGCCGAGCCACGACGCCGAGATGTTTGAATTTCATTCCCATCTCCTGCATAGGACCTAGAAATTCACCCATGGACACACATGTGGTTTTTCAAACAACCTTGGTGCACTGGAGCCTATGCTTGTAGTTCAAATTTAAATTATGCACATTAAATGTGGAGAAACTCAATTAATGTATAAAAAAGGCCAAACGAATCCGGAATAATTCCAAAATTTAGCACGATACTTCTATTTGGTCTAATCTGCCTGTGTAAACAAATTATGGCGGGAGACGCAGCGTACGTATGTCGTTTCGCAGACGGAGGTGGCACGTTCCCTGTCGTAACCACGAGCCTTCTTGAGGCAAGCTTGTCCCAATTCGGCCAGAAAAATTACCACAACATGTTGGTGCCATGTCATGACACCATGCCAAGTTTCATGATTTTCAGGCGTGTTTTGGATTTAAAGGAATTAAAAAAACCAAGTTTCTCAATCTTCCTGGCCGAGCCGCGGTGCCCAGATGTTTGAATTTCATTCCCATCTCTTGCATAGGACCTAGAAATTCACCCAAGGACACACATGTGGTTTTTAAAACAACTTTGGTGCACTTGAGCCTGTGCTTGTAGTTCAAATTTGAATTATGCACATTAAATGCGCAGAAACTCAATTAATGTATAAAAAAGCCAAACGAACCCGGAATAATTCCAAAATTTAGCACGATACTTCTATTTGCTCTAATCTTCCTGTGCAAAAAAATTAAGGCTGCAGAAGGCAGTGTACTTATGTCGTTTCGCACACGGAGGTGGCACGTTCCCTCTCGGAACCACGAGCCTTTGGCCAAAAAAATTACCACAACATGTTCTTGCCATGTCATGACACTATGCCAATTTTCATGATTTTCAGGCGTGTTTTGGATTTACAGGAATTAAAAACCAAGTTTCTCAATCTTCCCGGCCGAGCCGCAGCGCCCACTTGTTTGAATTTCATTCCCATCTCTTGCATAGGACCTAGAAATTCACCCAAGAACACACATGTGGTTTGTCAAACAACTTTGGTGCACTGGAGCCTACGCTTGTAGTTCAAATTTAAATTATGCACATTAAATGCGGAGAAACTCAATTAATGTATAAAAAGGCCAAACGAACCCGGAATAATTCGAAAATTTAGCACGATACTTCTATTTGGTCTAATCTGCCTGTGGAAAAAAATTAAGGCGGGAGAAGGCAGTGTACGTATGTCGTTTCGCAGACGGAGGTGGCACGTTCCCTCTCGTAACCACGAGTCTTCTTGACGGAAGCTCTCGTTTGCATGAAGCTTGCACCAAAGCTTATCCCAATTCGGCCAAAAAAATTATGGCAACATGTTGGTGCCATGTCATGACACCATGCCAAGTTTCATGATTTTCAGGCGTGTTTTGGATTTACAGGAATTAAAAAACCAAGTTTCACAATCTTTCCGGCCGAGCCACGACGCCCAGATGTTTGAATTTCATTCCCATGTCTTGCATAGGACCTAGAAATTCACCCAAGGACACACATGTGGTTTGTCAAACAACTTTGGTGCACTGGAGCCTACGCTTGTAGTTCAAATTTAAATTATGCACATTAAATGCGGAGCAACTCAATTAATGTATAAAAAGGCCAAATGAAGACGGAATAATTCCAAAATTTAGCATGATACTTCTATTTGGTCTAATCTGCCTGTGTAAAAAAATTAAAGCGGGAGAAGGCAGTGTACGTATGTGGTTTGGCAGACGGAGGTGGCACGTTCCCTCTCGGAACCACGAGCCTTCTTGACGGAAGCTCCGGTTTGCAAGAAGCTTACACCAAAGCTTGTCCCAATTCGGCCAAAAAATTACCGCAGCATGTTGGTGCCATGTCATGACACCATGCCAAGTTTCATGGTTTTGAGGCGTGTTTTGGATTTACAGGAATTAAAAAACCAAGTTTCACAATCTTTCCGGCCGAACCACGACGCCCAGATGTTTGAATTTCATTCCCATCTCTTGCAGAGGACCTAGAAATTCACCCAAGGACACACATGTCATTTTTAAAACAACTTTGGTGCACTTGAGCCTGTGCTTGTAGGTCAAATTTGAATTATGCACATTAAATGCGCAGAAACTCAATTAATGTATAAAAAACCAAACGAACCCGGAATAATTCAAAAATTTAGCACGATACTTCTATTTGCTTTAATCTTCCTGTGCAAAAAAATTAAGGCGGGAGAAGGCAGTGTACGTATGTCGTTTTGCACACGGAGGTGGCACGTTCCCTCTTGGAACCACGAGCCTTCGGCCAAAAAATTACCACAACATGTTCTTGCCATGTCATGACACCATGCCAATTTTCATGATTTTCAGGCGTGTTTTGGATTTACAGGAATTAAAAAACCAAGTTTCTCTATCTTTCCGGCCGAACCACGACTCCCAGATGTTTGAATTTCATTCCCATCTCTTGCATAGGACCTAGAAATTCACCCAAGGACACACATGTGGTTTGTCAAACAACTTTGGTGCACTGCAGCCTACGCTTGTAGCTCAAATTTAAATTATGCACATTAAATGCGGAGAAACTCAATTAATGTATAAAAAAGGCCAAACGAACCCGAAATAATTCGAAAATTTAGCACGATACTTCTACTTGGTCTAATCTACCTGTGTAAAAAAATTAAGGCGGGAGAAGGCAATGTACGTATGTCGTTTCGCAGACGGAGGTGGCACGTTCCCTCTCGTAACCACGAGCCTTCTTGACGGAAGCTCTGGTTTGCAAGAAGCTTGCACCAAAGCTTGTCCCAATTCGGCCAAAAATATTACGGCAACATGTTGGTGCCATGTCATGACACCATGCCAAGTTTCATGATTTTCAGGCGAGTTGTGGATTTACAGGAATTAAAAAACCAAGTTTCACAATCTTTCCGGCCGAGCCACGATGCCCAGATGTTTGAATTTCATTCCCATCTCTTGCATAGGACCTAGAAATTCACCCAAGGACACACATGTGGTTTGTCAAACAACTTTGGTGCATTGGAGCCTATGCTTGTAGTTCAAATTTAAATTATGCACATTAAATGCGGAGAAACTCAATTAATGCACAAAAAGGCCAAATGAAGCCGGAATAATTCCAAAATTTAGCACGATACTTCTATTTGGTCTAATCTGCCTGTGTAAAAAAATTAAGGCGGGAGAAGGCATTGTACGTATGTGGTTTGGCAGACGGAGGTGGCACGTTCCCTCTCGGAACCACGAGCCTTCTTGACGGAAGCTCCGGTTTGCAAGAAGCTTACACCAAAGCTTGTCCCAATTCGGCCAAAAAAATTACCACAACATATTGGTGCCATGTCATGACACCATGGCAAGTTTCATGATTTTCAGGCGTGTTTTGGATTTACAGGAATTAAAAAACCAAGTTTCACAATCTTTTCGGCCGAACCACGACGCCCAGATGTTTGAATTTCATTCCCATCTCTTGCACAGGACCTAGAAATTCACCCAAGGACACACATGTCGCTTTTAAAACAACTTTGGTGCACTTGAGCCTGTGCTTGTAGTTCAAATTTGAATTATGCACATTAAATTCGTAGAAACTCAATTAATGTATAAAAAAGCCAAACGAATCCGGAATAATTCCAAAATTTAGCACAATACTTCTAGTTGCTCTAATCTGCTTGTGCAAAAGAATTAAGGCGGGAGAAGGTAGTGTACGTATGTCGTTTCGCACACGGAGGTGGCACGTTCCCTCTCGGAACCACGAGCCTTCGGCCAAAAAAATTACCACAACATGTTCTTGCCATGTCATGACACCATGCCAGTTTTCATGATTTTCAGGCGTGTTTTGGATTTACATGAATTAAGAAACCCAGTTTCTCAATCTTCCCAGCCGAGCCGCAGCGCCCATTTGTTTGAATTTCATTCCCGTCTCTTGCATAGGACCTAGAAATTCACCCAAGGACACACATGTGGTTTGTCAAACAACTTTGGTGCACTGGAGCCTATGCTTGTAGTTCAAATTTAAATAATGCACATTAAATGCGGAGAAACTCAATTAATGTATAAAAAGGCCAAACAAACCCGGAATAATTCCAAAATTTAGCACGATACTTCTATTTGGTCTAATCTACTAGTGTAAAAAATTAAGGCCGGAGAAGGCAGTGTACGTATGTCATTTCGCACATGGAAGTGGCACGTTCCCTCTCGGAACCACGAACCTTCTTGACGGAAGCTCCAGTTTGCAAGAAGCTTACACCAAAGCTTGTCCCAATTTGGCCAAAAAAATTACGGCAACATGCTGGTGCCATGTCATGATACCATGCCAAGTTTCATGATTTTCAGGCGTGTTTTGGATTTACAGGAATGAAAAATCCAAGTTTCTCAATCTTTCCGGCCGAGCCACGACGCCCAGATGTTTGAATTTCATTCCCATCTCTTGCATAGGACCTAGAAATTCACCCAAGGACACACATGTGGTTTTTCAAACAACTTTGGTGCACTAGAGCCTGTGCTTGTAGTTCAAATTTGAATTAGGCACATTAAATGCGCAGAAACCCAATTAATGTATCAAAAAGCCAAACGAACCCGGAATAATTCCAAAATTTAGCACGATACTTCTATTTGGTCTAATCTGCCTGTGTAAAAAAATTAAGGCGGGAGAAGGTAGTGTACGTATGTCGTTTCGCACATGGAAGTGGCACGTTCCCTCTCGGAACCACGAACCTTCTTGACGGAAGCTCCAGTTTGCAAGAAGCTTACACCAAAGCTTGTCCCAATTCGGCCAAAAAACATACGACAGCATGTTGGTGCCATGTCATGACATCATGCCAAGTTTCAAGATTTCTAGGCGTGTTTTGGATTTACAGGAATTAAAAAACCAAGTTTCTCAATCTTTCCGGCCGAGCCATGATGCCCAGATGTTTGAATTTCATTCCCATCTCTTGCATAGGACCTAGAAATTCACCAAAGGACACACATGCGGGTTTTCAAGCAACTTTGGTGCACTGGAGCCTGTGCTTATAGTATATATTTGAATTATGCACATTAAATGCGCAGAAACTCAATTAATGTATAAAAAAGGCCAAACGAACCCGAAATAATTCCACAATTTAGCACGATAATTCTATTTGGTCTAATCTGCCTGTGCAAAAAAAAATTAAGGCGGGAGAAGGCAGTGTACGTATGTCGTTCGCAGACGGAGGTGGCATGTTCCCTCACGGAACCACGAGCCTTCTTGACGGAATCTCCGGTTTGCAAGAACCATACACCAAAGCTTGTCCCAATTCGGCCAAAAAAATTACCACAACACGTTGGTGCCATGTCATGACACCATACCAAGTTTCATGATATTCAGGCGTGTTTTGGATTTACAGGAATTAAAAATCCAAGTTTCACAATCTTTCCGGCCGAGCCATGACGCCCAGATGTTTGAATTTCATTCCCATCTCTTGCATAGGACCTAGAAATTCACCCAAGGACACACATGTGGTTTTTCAAACAACTTTGGTGCGCTGGAGCCTGTGCTTGTAGTTCAAATTTGAATTAGGCACATTAAATGTGCAGAAACCCAATTAATGTATCAAAAAGCCAAACAAACCCGGAATAATTCCAAATTTTAGCACGATACTTCTATTTTGCCTAATCTACCTGTGTAAAAAATTAAGGAGGGAGAAGGCAGTGTATGTAAGTCGTTTTGCACCTGGAGGTGGCACGTTCCCTCTCGGAACCACGAGCCTTTTTGAGGGAAGCTCCGGTTTGCAAGAAGCTTACACCAAAGCTTGTCCCAATTCGGCCAAAAACTTTGCCGCAGCATGTTGGTGCCATGTCATGACATCATGCCAAGTTTCATGATTTTCAGGCGTGTTTTGGATTTATAGGAATTAAAAAACCAAGTTCTCAATCTTTCCGGGCGAGCCTCGACGCCCAGATGTTTGAATTTCATTCCCATCTCTGGCATGGGACCTAGAAATTCACCCAAATACACACCTGTGATTTTTCAAACAACTTTGGTGCACTGGAGCATGTGCTTGTAGTTCAAATTTAAATTATGCACATTAAATGCCCAGAAACTCAATTAATGTATCAAAAAGGCCAAACGAACCCGGAATAATTCCAAAATTTAGCACGGTACTTCTATTTTGTCTAATCTGCGAGTGTAAAAAAATTAAGGTGGGAGAAGGCAGTGTACGTTTGTCATTTTGCACACGGAGGTGACACGTTCCCTCTCGGAACCATGAGCCTTCTTGAGGAAATCTCCGGTTTGCAAGAAGCTTACACCAAAGCATGTCCCAATTCGGCCAAAAACTTTACTCAAACATGTTGGTGCCATGTCATGACACCATGCCAAGTTTCATGATTTTCAGCCATGTTTTGGATTTACAGGAATTAAAAAACCAAGTTTCTCAATCATTCCGGTCGAGCCACGACGCCCAGATGTTTGAATTTCATTCCCATTTCTTGCATGGGACCTATAAATTCACCAAAAGACACACATGTCATTTTTCAACAAACTTTGGTGCATTGGAGCATGTGCTTGTAGTTCAAATTTTAATTATGCACATTAAATGCCCAGAAACTCAATTAATGCATAAAAATGCCAAACGAACCCGGAATAATTCCAAATTTAAACACGACACTCATGTACTAGTTGCATGTTCACTGTACGTAAATGTTCTTGCAATTCAAACACCATCCTTTCCCTCCGTAACACCATTTTGTCTATCAAAACATAATGAAAAAATCAGGTATACCACAATCAGTTTACTAGAATGAATCGTGTGGGATGCGATATAAAATATCTTGGCGCACCGTCTTGGCTGGCTTATGCAGGAAGCTTCATCGTCTACAGTCCACCGCCCCCGCTTGAACCACACTTGCGCGCCAGTTTCTCGCGGCATCGAGCGAAATTTTTTTGCCACCGTGAAAATATCTATCTCCCCGCCCCCTCCCGCCTACCAAAAGTCACATTTCCACTGTTCCTCCTTGCTTTCCGAGTTCAAACCTTCACTGCTGCTTACTGGCAGCTCAGCCTCCTCGCCGGCGACCCTTCTTCTTGCAGCGCAGCCTCCTCGCCGGCTACCCTTCTTCTTGCAACGCCGCCTCCTCGCTGGCGACCCTTCTTCTTGCTGGGCGGCCTCCTCGCTGCCGACCCTTCTTCTTGCTGCGCGGCCTCGTCGATATGGTCATGTAATCCGCACCCCACCAACACCATCCTCCTTTCCCGTCCCACATGCCCCGATCGATGGAGTGACACCTTCCACTGAAATCACTACCCCCCTCTTCGAATTAAGCGCCGCCCACAGCCATTTTGCATGCAGTATAACGTGGAGCTCAATAGCATGCGGCCGCACATGCGAATGAGGTCGCTATGGCTGCCATGCGTGTCGACCGCCAGATCTTGGAGGAGCACCTCGTCTTCGAGGCCACCATCTACACCGCCATGCGGTTGTCTACTTTAAAATACAGTTCGTGATGTTTTCTCGAGGCCACCGCCAGTGCCTTCTAGTGATTTGTCCTCTGTAATGTTAATATGCAATCTGATGTTCAGTTAACAGTTTGGTCCTCTGAAATGTAATGTTCAGTTAACACTTTGGTCCAACAATTTCTACATTTCGTAGTACTGTTCTCAAGCATTCTTTCTTTTGTTAACTGTATTATCTTCTAGTACTTATTTCTATTCTGCAATGTCGTGCTCAGTTAACTATTTCGGTTCATTTGGTCTGCTGTCCATTTAACTGTTTGGTTCAGTTCTGCAATTTGTTTTTCATTTGCTGTGGGTACAATTTTGTATTGTTATGCATGTGACACCAATCGAATTTGGCTGTACTCAATACATATTCTACTGATAGTATGGCAACTCTCAGTTAACCTGATCAAGATCTTCCTTATGTGTGTTGCAGGGAAACAATGGGAGACACTGCGGTTTACCATCGAGGTTTGTTCAAGCAGGGTCCTTTGGCTAATAGCACATTATTGTGCAGTTGCGGGAATCATCCTAATATTTAGGTTTCTTACAATTTGGTCTTGCACATGTAGGTCCTGCTGTCAGAGGCTTAGACCCACTGTTCGACCCATTTTGCATATGGGGAAATGAGATGTCCATGAATATCAGTCAAGTCAAGAAACTCAGAAAGATTGTTAGGATGAAGAAACTTGCGACGAATAACAGCAAGATCTTTGTTTGCACAATGAAGAAGACATCAGTCAACTATAGGATGGTACCAACTCTTTTACCTTGTTTTTACCCCTTGCGCCATTTCAAAATTTACAACAGCGATTTATGCATAGCTTTGTTTTCAGTACTTTTCAAAGCAGTTCACCGATGATTACCTCTCAAACCACCTGCATGGTCAAGAGGCGAGGAAGGTATTCATTCAACACCCATGGTACAATATTGAAGTCTTGCTGAAGAGGACGAAGGTTGGGCGGGCAATTATCCATAGCCACTGGCCTAAAGTTGCAAGGACATTCAACATCACTGAAGGCTCAATATTTGCCTTCCGCTTCTGCAGTTTCCCAGATGAGATTCATCTGTCTATTTACCGTGTATGATGCTACTTTCCAAAGGTTTTTGATGCTGCATGTGAAACTTGGTGCTGTTGTGTAATGGCGTAACTGAGTGCCGAAGCTATCTAATGTAATTCGATTATGAAATCCTGGTTGCTTTTATACGGATATGAAATATCTGGCGTGTTTTATAAGAAATATCAGTTTGATTAGTACATGGACTATCAATAATAGGCTAATTACCCTGCTTATTGGGGTTTTCTATTGCAAACGGTTACTCAGAAAGCACCGTGTGTGATGAACTCAAACAACCCGCACGGTTTCTAGAAAGTAGGCGTGTTCGATGAACTAACAATCACACACGGCTTCCGGCAGTGAACTGTTTGCGTTAGGCCACCTTGCACAAACGTCTCCACACAAAGAACGATGTGTGATATACATACCTACGGAAATGATTTTCTGGGATTCACCATGTGGGATGTACATACCTACGGAAATGATTTTCTGGGATTCACCGTGTGGGATGTACATACCTACGGAAATGATTTTCTCGGATTCACCGTGTGGGATGTACATACCTACGGAAATGATTTTCTCGGATTACCATGTGGGATGTACATACCTACGAAAATGATTGGGTTTCGATGCCTCGCCCAATCGCACACGGCCCCAGCCTGGGTCCCAGGAGGGCCTATCCTCGACGATTTCTGGGTCATGTGGGAAGGACCCCCCTATCGCCTACACTCACTTGGCGACGGTTGCAAATGCGGTCGCGGAGAGGGGTTAAAACCGTTTGTTTAGCACGTCGCTGTACCAATGGCATGCTGAAGAAGTGATGGAAGAGCACCACCGAGGGCCTCACTTCCATGAAAGCCTTGCAGTAGAAGGCGAATATAGCCAGGAGGAGAATCGAGTTTGGCTGGAGATGAAGGGCGTGGATCCAATAATAGGAGAGGATGGCGTAGAAAAAATCGGAGAACGGCGGGATCAACCGGGTGGAGACGTTGTGGAGGAAGAAGGGGTAGGCGGACTCCCCCAGGCTGCTTCGCACCTTCGAGCCCCACCAGACCTTGGTTGTCTGCCCTTTGTTCTATGTGCTAGCTACCATCGGGAGCATCGGGCTCAGGTCCCCAAACTCAGCGACAGAGGAAGGAAGGAGCACCGACGCAGCAACAGGAGGGCTCGCGCTCCGAGCCGCGGACGTTGCCTTCTTGTTGGCGGGTGCCATATGAGCGTCGCGAGTGCTAGCAAGATGGGGAAGGAGATGCACTTGAGATTGGATAGCGAGGAGTCAAGGGTGGAAGCATGAAATGGGAAGACAGTTGCGAGAAAGAGGAAGAGCAATGATGGCCCCGCGGAGCGCCCGCTAGTCTTTATGTCAGCCTGGGCAGTTGCCGAGGCGCCATGGAGGAAGTGGGGGCGTCCCGCGCCCCGTCGTGCGCCACACATCGAGCTTGGCCCGGTGGCGGTTGGGGCCTGCACCATTTTGCCCCTCCCTCGCGGGCCGAGTCATGTGCGCCGTGGGCCCAGGGGCTGCTTTCATGCCCGTGGGACTGGGGGTACCCAGGCCCATCTACCTGTGGCCCAGGGCGTGGCGTCACCAGAAGGCCCAAGCTAGCCCACCGCCAGGGCTTCACGAGCAGGACCCTCGTGAGGACCTCACCTCGTGAGGAGCGCGTCATCAGTTGTTAGCGAGAGCCTCGCGAGGCTGTCTTGCAAGGTGGCCTCCCGAGGCCCCTCGCAGAGGCGTACGAACCAAGGACTAGGTGGTAGAGCTGCGTGGACCTGCATCTTCACATGGGTGACGCGCGTGGCGACGAGCGGAGCCAGAGGGGCACCAGCAGACGCGGATGAGGAGGCTTTCCTCTTTCATGCTAAGGGAGCAAGGATAGCGCACCGGTTCCCAAAGCAGTTCCCAAGGGTTACCCGATTGGTGCTAGAAGACCAGGACGGCGGGCTAGCTAGGACAAAGTCATCACCGAGCCCACCAATGCGTCATGTCAGGAAGCTTTAGTAGTCGAAGAGCACCTTTGGTCAGGATAAGTTGTACTCCTGCCCCCCTTCAAATTGGCCGTTGTGGCAACCCTTCCCGACTTGCATTTTCGGGGAAGAGGACCAAGGCCAGTATAAGTATAGATAGGGCACCACCGTAGGCCACTTACTTTCCCTTGTACACACATACTCATCCTCCCTCGCGAGACAATCCAACCACATAGCAGGAGTAGACTCCTACACCGCAAGGTGGCCCGAACCTGGGTAAACCGTCGTGCCTAATGTTCATCGTTTCTCTCTCTCGAGCATGTCAGAGCATCGCCATGAGGTCGTGGGTCGCGAGGCAGGGCTTAGCGAGGTTCAGCGAGCGCACCCAGAGTTCGAACCTTTCTTGAGTCCTCGGAGCCCCGATTCCGACAGAATACCACTGTCCGGAGTGCCGAAAGGACTCCAGATCTGCCCTCTTGATGAAGAAGAGGTGGCGGCAGCTCCGTGTCGTAAAACGCGATGAATCCTTGTCTCTGATTTTTTTCTTGGCGAATACGTATATATGTAGTTGGAGTTAGGGTTGCCGGAAGTCCATGGGGCACACAAACTTGTAGGGCGGCCCTGGGGGGTGAGCGCGCCCCTGAGCTTGTGGCTCCTGGGTGTCCCCCTCTGGTATATCTTTCCACCAGTATTTTTATATATTCCATAAAAATTCTCAGTAATTTTTTAGGTCAATCTGATAACTTTGATTTCTGCACAAAAACAACACCATGGCAATTCTGCTGAAAACAGCGTCAGTCCGAATTAGTTTCATTCAAATCATGCAAATTAGAATCCAATGCAAGAGCAAAAGTGTTTGGAAAAGTAGATACGACGGAGACGTATCACAAACCTCGCCACTTCCTGGTATAATCGTGTCGTTTTACGCCGTTATGCGTGCATGGGATAGCATGAATCGTTGATCATATCACTTAAAAACGAGGCACGATCTCCGTGTTGATGGGATGTGCCAATGGAGAAACTGCCTCGAACCACGAATCAAGTTTTTATAACTGGCTAGTGGTTATGGCGGGCCGTGACCTTTCGACAAAAGTTGTCAGATGAGGGTACTATTCACACTTGAGCGACTGGCCTTCCGGGCTAAGTTACATATACACTTGAGAAGCTATGACGTAGCTTAGGGCACGTGTCAGGACCCCGATCCTAAGTCACACCGATCTAGCATGTAACACATCATATCACTTTGTGGACTCACGCACGGTATCCCCACGGGTGCCACCTTACCTGGCCCGGGACCATTTGCGCCTTTTGGCTCACGTATATGATAGTGTTGCTAGCATTCACATGGCAGAGAACCCGGGTCGACATGACTAGTCGTAAACCCAAGGTGGCACTAACTTACAGGGACATGCATACATTTCCCCGAAGAGACAGACACAGGAGCAAAGAAGGACACATGTCGATCATCCCATGTGTTCCGGAGCAGTAGCAAGCTACCATGGCTCAGTGGAAGCACTAGGAGACATTTCCCCATAAGAGAGGCCACCAGAAATAAACAACTAGATTGTCAGATCCCACACATACCAAGCATTTCAAAATCATACACACAATATGCTCCATATGTGCAAATACAACATGGCATCACAACAAAACTCTATGACTCAAAGTATTTATTCAGAAGGCTCCGAAGAGTCATACATAGTAAGAATTACAATCATGGGTCACATGGCCGAACATACAGAGCATACAAGCAACAGAAGCATAAACATGTCTGGGTATAGACATCTGAAAAGGAAGAAGGCTTTAGAGCTTGACTATCTACAAGGCCATCCAAAGGGTACAAGATCATAGCTAAGGTAACAAGCTAAAAGTCTAAGTCCACGCGGAACTACTAGTGAGACTGAAGTCTCTCGGCAAAAACATAAATTAAGCAAACGTGAGGACAAATGTAGCCAACAAGACTTACATCAGAACTATCTACATATGCATCAGTATCAACAAATGGGTGGTGGAGTTTAATTACAGCAAGCCAGCTTTGACTCAGTGGGTATCCTATACTACGACTGCTGGTAACTCTTTGAGGTGGCGCACACGAGTGCACATATTCACCATAACAATAAACCACTATGGATCCGCTCCCGTCTCCCAACGAGAAGGCCATCCATAGAACTCATGCTTATCTTGCGCATTTTAGAGTATCCAGTTTCAGTTATCTATGAACAATGTAAGTATTCCAAGTGGTCCATATCCGCGGACGCAACTATTCGAATAGATCATTTATAAACCTGCAGGGGTGTACTTCTTCACACACGCTCTCACCACTTATCGCTGTTTACACGACATGTACTCGGCAACCTTCAAGCGGAAGCCCAGCGAGGGTGTCGGTCACGGCCTGACTAACCACACAAGCCTCTAGTCCAGGTTTATCGCCTGTTCTGGTTCCATCTGCAAGGAGATCCGGCGGGGGTTTCCACTACAGCCCCAAATGATGTATGCAGGGTTCCCGAGTCAACAAATGGGTGACTCGGTACACCAGGACAATTGCCTATCACATCATAGCCAACCCCTAGGGTCAGCGCTGCGCACAGCCTCCAGCATACTACAAACACCTGAAACTAGTTGCAACTCGTAGATAGAGGACAAGGCGATTAATAAGCCGAGAGGGTCCATTGGTTTCGGGCCCAACGCATGGTAGTAACTATTCCTGGATCACAAACATGGTTTCCTGAGGACGGTTTCAATGAAACAACCCACCATGTACTCCTACATGGCCTCTCATCGCTACCTTACCAAATCGTGTTCACACACTTAGCTCTCAACAGTAGGACATGTTCATCACCACTCCAATCCATCCCAGATGAATTAGACCTGACACAACGCTAGGCATAGTAGGCATAACAAGATGAACATGATTGAGTAGGCACATCATGGCTCAAACAACTCCTACTCATGCTAGTGAGTTTCAACTATTTACTGTGGCAAGGACATGTCATGCAGAGGAAAGGGGTTCAGCTACCGCAGCATGTAACAGTTGAAAGGTTGTTGTCCTAATGCAGTAAAAGAGAGCAAGAGCGAGAGAGTGGGATTGTATTAGAATGTTCAATGGCGGTTTGCTTGCCTGACACTTCTAAAGATAGTATAGCTTTTCATCGGTGTCATCGAACTCATCGTCGGAACAACGTCTACTGAGGGGGAACAATTATCGGCAACAGAGAGCAAACACAATCAAAGCAATGCAATTAGAGCTATTGCAACTAGCAACAGTTTAAATGACGTTGATTTGAACAGAAGATTAAAATTCAAACTCCATATAAGACATTTTAAATGCCATTTATTTGATTTGTCCAATTCAGCAACTTTAAGTTGTTCAAACATTCATGGAAAAGGTACAAATGGAAATATTGGATTTTTTCCGATCATTTTTCATATATAATTTATTTCATTTTGAGTTATAGATTATTTTCTATGATTTTCTGAAGTTTATAACATCTTTTGGAATTTCCTAGTGCTTAAAAAATCCAGAAAATGCTTTATTGCATCAGCATTACGTCACAGTGACGCAGCGGGTCAACTGGGTGGCCAGAGTCAAACCTAACACGTGGGGCCCAACAGTCAGTGACTCATCTAACTAACCCTACTAATTAGTGCTAAACTAATCATAAATAAAAGTGTGAGTAGGGGTGGCCCACATGTCAGTGACATAGGGGAGGTCAAACCCCTGGTCAAAGGTGTCAAACTCGCCGGCGTTGAGCCGCCGGCGAGGCCAGACGCGGCAGTGAGCTACGGAAATGCTGCTCAGTGCGCATTCGTTGAGCGGTTTGCTCCTAAGCGCTCCTGGGAGTGAGCCGCATCGGCTGCTGGTGGTGGCTGAGCTCGAGATGGCCGGGAACAGCACCGAGACGACCAGTGCAGTGGCCGGGGTTCGGCCAACAATGGTTTGGCCGATGCAGGGCATAGGAGGAGCCGTGGATGGTCATGTTCGACTCACTGGAGTGCAGTGAGTGTAGCGGTGAGCTCGTACATGAGCTTGCGCGGCCGTAGCCACGGTGGCGACATGAACAGCGGCGACCGGCTCTCGGCTCCGGTGGAACCACGGTCTAGAGAGAGCAAATGAGCACGGGGAGAGAGGGGTTCAATGCAGAGGCTCATAGTGATTGCGACGGAGGCCTCGGCGAGCTCGGGGAGGGGCTGGTGATGACGGAAGGTTGTCGGCGATCTCGTTGGCCGAACGAAGAGGGCGACGGCGGTGGCGGCGTTGCAGCATGTCCGGGGCATCGTGGCTCGTTGAACAGGTCAGGGACGTCGATATGGAGCTCGTAGGCACAGGGAGGGGTCGAGGGGGAGGCGGTGGACGCGGTGGCAGCGAACGACGGTGATGACCATACTCGGTAGCTGCGCGTGAGAGAAGCAGAGGAGGGGAGAGCGCTCGAGGGAGAGGTGTAGGGGGTCGTGGCGTCCACAGCGGCGTTGGGAAGGGGACAGGTAGGCAGGGAGAGAGGAGGTGGCCAGGGCGTGTGGCCGCAGGTGCCGGGCACTCACCTCTCGTCCTCCAACCAAGAGGAGGGAGATGCCTGGCAGCGGTGGTGGGCTAGGCCACCAGCTGCAGTTGGGCCAGGTAGGTCCAGCTAAGTGGCCCAGTGGCCTTCCCTCTTTTATATCTTTTTTGTTTTCTATTTTGTGTAATTTGTTAGATTTGATTTTAAGCATCAAATCATTTAGAAACTTTATGTAAATTTTTATGTGTGCTCAGGAAACTAGTCCAAGGTCACGTGCAAACTTACAATAATATTTTAACTTTATCTCTTATATAAAAGAAATAAATCCAACTCAAATATGTTATTGATTTAATTCAAAGGCCCAAAATAAATATCTTTGAGATTCCAAAAATATTGTTTTGAGTTTTACCTCTTGCCAATGTTTTCAAAGACTAAGAAGAACATTTTCTTGGACTTCTTTGAAGAGATTTTAATGTTGATTATTTGTGAAATGATTTTCGAGGGTTTCAATTAACCTCAGTTCAACTTTCTTAAACATAACTATGATGATAACATGATGAGATGCAAGACAAACAAGGCTAATCTAGGGCTGTGACAACTCACCCCCACTAAACAAGAATCTCGTCCCGAGATTCAGGACGTAGGGTAAGAGTAAAAGGGGTCACAAAACTATCATAATCTTCAAGAACCAACCACCCTTCTCGAAGATATTGATTCATTGCATCATATTGATCTTGACGTCTTTGTCTTCGAGTTCTTTGTCCCACACGATGACGACAAAAGAAACTTTACAGAAGTCGATCTTCTCGAAGATCGGGGAACTAAAGTCAACTCATGTGGTGGGGCGTAGGGACACCTCTTGAGTTGAGACACAAAACACACATCAGGAACGAGGAAAGGCAGCAGATGATGAAGATTCAATTGGGTAGGCAAAAATTCCACGCTGAAGAAGATGGTGCATGATTTTAAGATAGAGATGCAATAATTGCCATTATTCCATAATGGGCACCCTAGAAGAGGTGACTCATAGAATATTCCTTTAAGTGGCAAAAATAATTACTTTTGATACATAGATCACTGAAACTCTCTACACCAGCCTAAGGAAAACCACAATCGATCGTTTGAAGGAGTTCGAAGGAATGGCATACTCAGACTAGAATGGATGATGTGGGCTATCTTGTTGAAGACAACGCAATGGATGATTTTCCTATTTATTAATAACGGAAATGGATGGGACCCATGGCAAGCCAATTTGAAGATGATCTTGAACAACAATTACTCAGAAGGGAGGCCGATGGTAAAATGGCACAATGGTGGGTGCAAGCTGGGAACAAAATGGAAATGCTGGGAATGATTCTAGTAACTAGGGAAAAGCTCAACAATTGAGAGAGATTCCACTGTTTGAATGGTTATAGTATAATCGAAGAAACTGAGAGCACAAGAATCCCTAAGGAACAACTTCTAGAATAAGTCGGACGAAAGCCTCATGGAGAAGATGGTCAAATTGCTCATCAAGATAATACAATGACAGATCTTCCGGCTAGGTGTGTCGGCCAGAACATCAACCTTGTCGGGACCTACATCATATATCTTGGAAAAGTTCCAACCATCATATCCGCCTGAGATTCAGATCAAGTTGGTAATAGGATATTTCAGACAACATGTCTGTAAAAGAAAGTTTGCAACACAAACTGACGAGATGACGTTGCGAGATTCTTGGGAAATGAACTACGATAGCAAGCTCCAAACAAGAGCTAGTTTTGCTACATACATGTGAACATGTTGTCCAAGACAAGCATGACCATGTAGAAGTCTTACAAAAAAACACTACCGGGTTCAGGTGGGGAACTATCATTAAGGATATCGAAGTCCTTGCATAAGTCATGCTCTTAAGAGGGAAATTCTTCTCCTCGAACAAATCAATCAGTGGCTTGGTGTGGTAGGAAACACATATGGAATGGAGGCGGCCAACCTATCAAACCATATAGTACTTCGCACATAGATGTGACTAACTTGGGATGATTCCAGAGGAAACAAAAACAATCTTTCTCGGATCCACAGGCAACTTAAACCAAGTGCACGTGAATTACAGGAAGTCTCTTCTTCCATCAAAATATATACCTCATGAGCGGAACACGAAGGTAATGCTTACAAAGTTTACAATGCTAGCTCTAATGTTCAGCATGAATCATGGAGAAGGTAAAATGTTGCTCATGGGCTGACAACAATTCATCCAGGTGTCCATATAAATGGAATTCCACAATTAAGTGAACACGGTGATAGCATTGGTCAGACCAAAAGAATATAATGGTGTATGCTCGAGGAGACAACCACGAGTAAGACAACATTAAAAAATTGTTGGTTCTAATTTGATTTGACGATAGACCACACTCAAATCAAGTTTGGACGAGATGATAGATTCAACAACTGATCATGAGGATTAATCGATGAAGATATCATCTTTCTTCAATACACACACAACACAAAGATATCCCTTAGTGATGAACTAAGTCGGACAAGCTTTTATCTTCCAAATCTCCAAGTAATTGTTTAGCTTCACCAACTAGCTTAGGGTACCCGACACAGATTCTTGGAGAAAGGGTGGTTTACAAGAAACTAACTCGATCACGAGCTCAACATAACAGTCAGGGAACAACCTGGTGATACCACTGAGAAGATATTCGGAGAATCACGAACCACCGGTATGTTATTAAGCTCGCAAGAGATCTTGCTTTCGAGGCAACATGATGTGATCAAATAAGCAAGGAGTGACACAATCCTAACTCATTGATCGAGGTTTGCACCGAAAAAGATGGACCAGGTAGCACAATCTATCTTAGAATGATGATTCGATAACCAACACGCTAAAAATGAAGTTATCGTCCATTAACTACCAAGCAACACGGTTGCTATGAGTATTGATTTCACACATCATGGTTCACTTGTCGGTATTCCGGTTGCAACAACACGGGGACCGAGGAATGAACAACGATGGCGAGAAGTATCACCGCATCCTGGATATGTGGAGCACAACTACTTTGACCCAATCCTGGATATGGATGACGTACTGAAGTTTGTTTCTCCTAGTCATTCTGAAATAGAATGATTTGATGGACCAGAAGAGTAAAAGGCATCGATGAACACGGATGCACAAATACTCTCGACTATCAACTGATACCCGAGGGTAGAAATACAACTAAAAAGGGACAACTCAAAGGAACATATCACTTTCTGAGTTGTGGATGCATAGATTAGTATGTCAAACAAAGCTCAACATATTTCTTCCGGATAACCCATGTAGAAAGGTAGATCTGGCAGGGTCACAATGTAGAATGGAGAACTCATCAAGAGCACTCTTATTGTGATGTTTTGGTTCAGGAGAGCTTTTGCCATGATGGTTCATGGTATTGGAAGAATGATATACCATGGACCTTGAGGACTATCACAAAGGTTACTAATATCCTAAAGGAACGAGAAAACACTATAAACAGGAGGTAAGTGGAGTGAATCTTGGGTTCAAGAACCCAGGAATGGAATACCTACTAACTAATAACATCACAGGATGCTTTCAAGAATGATGGCCATAATCATCACACTGGGACCACAAAACATGGCTAGATTACTAGGTGGTTCTCTAAGATACCCTAGTGTCTTAACCATAGCTTGAACACGTATGTCGAGGCAATGGAGTACCTCAACTCAGCAATTGGTTTGGTTAATCTGGCCCAAAAGGTCGTAAAAAACAAAACGGAAAGGATTTTGCAAATGCATCAGATTGTTTAGAAACCTGGGATGCTCAGACAAGATAATGGCTGTAAATACTCAAAAAGATTTGAGACATCCTGCAAAATGGTGGCATAACCACTCAACATCACAATATCAAGGTTCCAAGACCAACTGTTATCACACATAGGTAGTAGAAACTGAACTGAGACTTGAATTTTTTATCCATAACTCTTATAAATCTACGGATTAGTAACACGTGATCCTAATAGAAAGAAGAGAAAGCCTAGTTCCTTAGCCCTGTAGGAAAGATAGGATGACTTGGATCAGAAGGGCATAAGGTAAAGGAGTAAAAAGAGCCTTACGTTCCCTTCCATAATCAATTCCCTTATATAATTAAAGCATTTCTAGACTCGACTTCGACTAGTTACGCTCTGATACCAAAGCTGTCACGACCCCGATCCTAAGTCACGCCGATCTAGCATGTAACACATCATATCACTTTGAGGCCTCACGCACGGTATCCCCATGGGTGCCACCTTACCTGGCCCGGGACCATTTGCGCCTTTTGGCTCATGTATATGATAGTGTCGCTAGCATCCATATGACAGAGAACCCGGGCCTACATGACTAGTCTAAACCCAAGGTGGCACTAACTTACAGGGACATGCATACAAGACCCAACAATGCACGTGTCAGTCATCAACGTATGAACCCAAGTCATAGCAAGCTACAAGGACATAAAGGAACAACGCGTGACATTTACAATAAAGGACAGACACAGGAGCAAAGAAGGACACATGCCGATCATCCCAAGTGTTCCAGAGCAGTAGCAAGCTACCATGGCTCAATGGAAGCACACGGAGGCATTTCTCCATAAGAGAGGCTACCAAGAATAAACAACTAGATTGTCTGATCCAACACATACCAAGCATTTCAAAATCATACACACAATATGATTGATATGTGCAAATACAACATGACATCACAACAAAACTATACGACTCAAAGTATTTATTCAGAAGGCTCTCAAGAGTCATACATAGTAAGAATTACAATCATGGGTCATATGACCCAACATATAGAGCATATAGACAATGGAAGCATAAACATGTCTGGGTACAGACATCTAAAAAGGAAGAAGGCTTTAGAGCCTGACTATCTTCAAGACCCTCCCAGGGTACAAGATCATAGCTGAGGTAACAAGCTAAAGGTCGAAGTCCACGCGGAACTACTAGTGAGACTTAAGTCTCTTTGCTAAAACATAAATTAAGCAAACTTGAGTAGAAATGTACCCAGTAAGACTTATATCAGAACTATCTACATATGCATCAGTATCAACAAAGGGGTGGTGGAGTTTAACTGCAGCAAGCCAACTTTGACTCAGTTGCTATCCTATACTACGACTGCTGGTAACTCTTTGAGGTGGCGCACACGAGTCCCCATATTCACCATAACAATACACCTATATGGATCCGCTCCCGTCTCCCTACAAGGAGGCCATCCATAGAACTCACGCTTATCTTGCGCATTTTAGAGTATCCACTTTCTGTTATCTATGAACAACATAAGCATTCCAAGTGGTCCATATCCGCAGACGCGGCTATTCAAATAGATCATTTATAACCCTGCAGGGGTTTACTTCTTCACACACGCTCTCACCACTAATCTATGTTTTCATGACATGTACTCGGCAACCTTCAAGCGGAAGCCTAGCAAGGGTGTCGGCCACGGCCTGACTAACCACACAAGTCTCTAGTCCAGGTTTATCGCCTATTCAGGTTCCAAACGCAAGGATATCTGGTCGGGGTTTCCACTACGGCCCCAAATGATGTGTGTAGGGTTCCTGAGTCACCAAACGGGCGACTCGACACACCAGGCCACTTACCTACTGCATCACAGCCCACCCCTAGGGTCAGCGCTGTGCACGGCCCACAGCATACTACAAAAACCATAAATTACTTGCAACTCCTGGACAGAGGACAGGGCGATTAATAAGCCGAGAGGGTCCATTGGTTTCGTGCCCAACACATGGTAGTCACTGTTCTTGGATCTCAAACACAGAACTTAGTTCTTGAGGACGGTTTCAATGAGACAACCCACCATGTATTCCTACATGGCCTCTTATCGCTACCTTTACCAAATTGTGTTCACACACTTCGCTCTCAACAGTAAGACAGGTTCATCACCATTCCAATCCATCCCAGATGAATCAAACCCGACACAACTCTTGGCATAGCAGGCATAACAAGCAGAACATGAATGAGTAGGCCCATCATGGCTCAAACAACTCCTACTCATGCTAGTGGGTTTCAACTATTTACTGTGGCAAGGACAGGTCATGCAGAGGAAAGGAGTTCAGACACCGCAACATGTAACAGTTGAAACGTTGTTGTTCTAATGCAGTAAAAGAGAGCAAGAGTGAGAGAGTGGGATTGTATCAGAATGTTCAATGGGGGTTTGCTTGCCTGGCACTTATGAAGATAGTATAGCTCTTCATCGGTGTCATCGAACCCATCGTCGGAACAACGTCTACTTGGGGGGAACAATTACCGGCAACAGAGAGGAAACACAATCAATGCAACACAACAGTATGATGCATGAATGTGACATGGAAATATGCTATGATTAGAGCTATTGCAACTAGCAATAGTTTATATGAAGTTGATTTGAACACAAGATTCAAATTCAAACTCCATATAAGACCTTTTAAATGCCATTTATTTGATTTGTCCAATTCAGCAACTATAAGTTGTTCAAACATGCATTGAAAAGGTACAGATGGAAAGATGGGATTTTTTTATCATTTTGCATATATAATTTATTTCATTCTGAGTTATAGATCATTTTCTATGATTTATGAAGTTTATAACATTTTCTGGAATTTCTTGGTTATTAAAAAAACTAAATCCAGAAAATGCTTTATTGCATCAGCATTACATCACAGTGACGTCAGCAGGTCCACTGGGCGGCCAGAGTCAAACTTGACACGTGGGGCCCATCAGTTAGTGACTCATCTAACTAACCCTATTAATTAATGCTAAACTAATCCTAACTAAAAGTGCCAGTGGGGGTGGCCCACATGTCAGTGACACAGGGGAGGTCAAACCCCTGGTCAAAGGAGTCAAACTCGTCGGTGAGCCGCCGACGAGGCCAGACGCGGCAGCGAACTACGGAAAAACTGCTCAGGGCACAATTCGCCATGCGGTTTGCTCCTACGCGCTCCTGGGAGTGAGCCGCATCGGCTGGTGGTGGTTGCTGAGCTAGGGATAGCCGGGAACGACGCCTGTGACGACCAGTGTGGTGGCCAGAGTTCGGCCAATAGCGGTTTGGGCGATGCAGGGCATGGGAGGAGCCGTGATTGGTCGTGTTCGAATCGCGGGAGTGCAGTGAGTGCAGCGGTGAGCTCAGACACGAGCTTGTGCGACTGTAGCCACGGTGGCGACATGAATGGCTGTGACCAGCTCTCGGCTCCGGTGGAACCACGGTCTAGAGAGAGCAAATGAGCGCGGGGAGAGACGGGTTCGGTGCAGAGTCCCACAGCGATTGCGATGGAGGCCTCGGCGAGCTCCGGGGGGGGCTGGTGACGACGGGAGGTCGCCGGCGATCTCGCTGGCTGAACGAAGAGGGCGGCGGCGGTGGCGGCGTTGCAGCACGTCCGGGGCCTCGTGGCCCATTGAAGAGGTCTGGTATGTCGATATGGAGCTCGTAGGCACGATGAGGGGTCGAGGGGGAGGCAGTGGATGCGGTGGCAGCGAGCGGCGGCGACGGCCGTACTCGATGGTTGCGCACGAGAGAAGCAGAGGAGGGGAGAGCGCTTGAGGGAGAGGTGCGGGGGGTCGTGGCGTCCAGAGCGGCGTTGGGAAGGGGACAGGCAGGCAGGGATAGAGAAGGTGGCCACGGCGTGTGGCTGAAGCACCGGGCACGCGCCTCTCATCCTCCTAGCTAGAGGAGGGAGATGACTGGCAGCGGTGGTGGGCTGGGCCACCAGCTGGAGTTGGGCCAGGTAGGTCCAGGTAAGTGGCCTAGTGGCCTTCCCTCTTTTATTTCCTTTCTATTTTCTATTTTCAGTAATTTGTTAGATTTGATTTGAAGCATCAAATCATTTAGAAATTTTATGTACATTTTTATGTGAGCTCAGGAAGCTTGTCCAAGGTCACCTGCAAACTTACAAAATTATTTGAACATTATCTCTTATATAACAGAAATAAATCCAACTCAAATATGTTATTGATTTAATTCAAAGGCCCAAAATTTTCTGAGACTAAGAGGAACATTTTCTTGGACTTCCTTGAAGAGATTTTAATGTTGATTATTTCTGAAATGATTTCTGAGGGTTTCAACTAACCTCAATTCAACTTTCATAAACATAACTATGATGATGACATGATGAGATGCAAGACAAACAAGGCTAATCTTGGGCTGTGATAGGATGTGTGGCCAGAGATTATTAAAGCCACCACAGAATGGGAGGAACTGGTCCACAAAGCCGATGATTTCCGCACATACCTCGGCTTCGAAGACTAGTTCGGGGGCTACTAAGTGTGTCCCGGACTAAGGGGTCCCTGGGCTGCTGGCCTATCTCTCACTAGTAGAAAAACAGCTATAGCCAATATGGACACTAATGGTGCACTATACATGTGGTGCGCCATTACTAAATAGTAATGGCGCACCATGTGTAGGTGCGCCATTAGTAACCAAAACAGTAATGGCGCACCAGGTGAAAAGTGCGCCATTACTAAGTTTGACCAAGGTTTGACCCAGTCATACACATAGTAATGGCGCACTTTGTATAGGTGCGCCATTACTAAGTTGACATAGTAATGGCGCACCTTTACAAAGTGCGCCATAACTATGTGTATGACTGGGTTAAACCTTGGTCAAACTTAGTAATGGCGCACTTTGCATAGGTGCGCCATTACTATGTCAAACTTAGTAATGGTGCACCTAGAGAAAGTGCACCATTACTAACTTTGACCAAGGTTTGACCAAGTCATACACATAGTAATGGCGCACTTTGTGAAGGTGCGCCATTACTAAATGCACCCCCCCTGTGGGCCGCCTTTTCAGTTAAAAAAATAAAAGAAAATGATGGAAATGTCAAAAAATAAAAGAAAATAAGTTTCCCATGTGATATGTGGTCTAGTTGTTGGGAAAATTTACAAATGTGAATTTCGACTTTATTTGCAAAATCTCTCTGGAATTTAGTAAAATGGGCATAACTTTTGCATACGAACTCGGATTAAAAAGTTTTTTATATGAAAAATCATCTACTCGAAAAGTTACATCCAAATTAAACTGGGGGAACCCCGTTGACGATTTTTAGATTCCCCAAACACCTAACAGAATAAAAGATACGGGGCTTTTAAGATCTAGAGGGGAAAAGGGAAAAAATTCAAACTTAGTAATGGCGCACCATTTGCTAGGTGCGCCACTAGTAACAGAAAAAATAATTGTTTTGAACTTTTTTTTGGAAAAAATGTTCAAAATATGATATGTAATATGACCGGGAAGTTTGAAATATTTTTCAAAATTTCATCACACTCATGAACATGAACAAAGTCCTAGACATCAACAAGGTTTAATAGGATTGATATGATAGATATATCAACAAGTGCCTGTTAAGTGAGCTGGTGCTGGTGTTGGATAGAACTGAGAAGTTAAGCATGCTCGGGCTGGAGTAGTGTCAGGATGGGTGACCTTCCGGGAAGTTTGACCACGGAGTGCGATTTGACTTGAGATTAAGCATATTGACCCAAGATTAAGCCATAATGACCCGAGATTAAGGAAAAACGAAAAAAAAATCTGAAAAACATTTCAAAAAAAATTCCTGAATTTTTTTTGGAAAAAAATGTTAGTAATGGCGCACTTCTATGTGGTGCGCCATTACTAAGTCAGATAGTAATGGCGCACTGTTGGATATAGTAATGGTGCACTATGTGGTGCGCCACTATTATCTGGGATACTAATGGCGCACCAGAGGTGCGCCATTACTATTTGTTACTAGTGGCGTGTTAATAGTGGGGCACCTATAGTGCGCCATTAATAGCAAAAACTAGTGCGCCACTAACAGCCTTTTTTCTAGTAGTGTCTCACGGGCTAGACAGGTGGGTCGCTCTTGACCCATCACTGGAAGGCTGAGCTATAAGCGACTCTATGTTATAGAAGGAAACCTCTGAAGCCTTGGTATATCCTCCAAGTCAACATTATAGAGTCGGCTTGTTTATCCCCTGATGGTACCTGACAACATGTAACCTTAGGAACTCCTCGTGTCTATGTAAACCAGAGGGTTTAGCCTGTAGAGGGAGAGAACCGCCATCATACCCACCTAGGGTTTAGTTCATCCAACCTCGTGTAGATTGACTCTATAATTGTCATACAAACACATCAATACAAATCAAGCATGATGTAGGTTTTACCTCTTCTAGCGGGCTTGAACCTGGGTAAACACTGTCTCTAGCCCCTTGTTACCCATCGATCCAAGATCCACAGCTGGGGACCCCCTACTCGAGATCTGCCGGTTTGACACCCACACTTGTCACAGGGGCCGAGGTGTTAAGCTAGGTGCACTTTAGCTGAGCTGACCACCACTTCACCAGGGGCTAGCTAAACTACCCCAAATATCGGCCTCCTATGACTAAGTGAAAGCTATGAAGGTGTTATAGTCTTATTGCCTAGTTTCTTTAAACATGCCACCATCTCAAGGCCCTGAGACGTCAGCTATGGTTGTACGCATTTTAAAGAAACACCCCGTGTAGCATCTGCACGGGGCAGATGTAACACCACGATTTTTGGCCCTTTCTTTTTCTTTTGTTTTTCTTTGGTGTTTGCCCTGTTTTCCTTTTTGGAGTGGTCCCGTGGACTTGAGACTTGGGAGATCATCATTATTTCTCCTTTCAAGTGGTTCATCATTCTCAAATCATTCCCAAGATCATGTCATTTCTATTCTATGCCAACCCCAAAATTCTTTATCTTGGGAATATTTCTTTTTCTCTTAAAGGAATAACTTGTCTGATCTATGTTGTGAAGCAACCTATATTTCTGTCTTCTAGAAAATTCTAAAATAATTCTCATAAATTCCTTGGATCACATATTCCCCAAATATGTCCAAACCCTTCATTGCCTATTTCAAAACTACTTCAGCAATATTCATTCTTGAATTTTGTCCAGAGTGGCACTTTGTGAAGGAAGTGCCACCTATCTTTTCTTGATTGCTTATAAAAATTTTGGGCAATCTTTCCTATCAAAATCTTAACCACATGATAAAATTTAGCTGCATTTGCCTAGTAGATCTTCCTTAGGAAATTTTCTAATTTTCTATTCAAAGAGAAGCTTTGTAATGGAAGTACTAGCTAGGCATATCCAAATGAGTTGAAACTTTGCAAGGTCCTGCATATGCTCAAATCATCACACTCCACGAAATTTTAGATCCCTCCAACAATCTATGTGAGCACACCTTCAAATCTTTGTTTCTGGCAATATTTTCAGTTTGTCAAGCAACTATATTTTGTATTGCTTCATTATTGCTGAAAATTTAACAGAGTATGCTCCTACTTATATTAATTTTCTCCACCAAATTTGGGCTCATTTAATCAAGCCAATCTTCCTCCATACTTTTCTGAAGTTTATGGACACAAAATATCACTGTGAAGGAAGTACCATTTTGGCATGTCCAGATGGTATGAATTTTTTACTGCATCCTCTTATGTCCATATCACCGTGATCTACCAAGTTGCAAATTAATTCAATACTCATGTGAGTGCATCATCCAATTCTGTTTTCTAGACCAAATTGGCAGCTGTGAAGCAACTATGTTAAATTGTGGTCCAAATGCCACAGGATTATAGTCCTTCCTACCCTAAATCTCATTGAAATCATGTTTACCTTGTCACCCATCTACTTTTACCACACCATCTAGCCCAAGTTTGCTACAACAAACTTGACCCGATGCATCCCATCCATCCAGAGCTCCTTTTGTTGAGCCATCAACTGTGGAGGGTCCCAAGACGCATGGACTACACACTGGACATGGTTGGCCATGCTTAGTCATCGTGCACACATCGGTGGACGCGGTGACTGTGCTGCTTGCATACCTATGTGCACGCTCTGCTTGTTTGGCCGCGTCCAGGATGTCGTTTTGCTTCGCACCCGTCTCCTCTGCCTGTTCTCTTGCCACCCTCATGTCATCTAGGTCCCTCCTCCTCCCACGTAGCCCTCTGGACCCCTCCCTTCCTCTATAAACCTCCTTGCCAGTGCCAGACGTCGCTCCCGCCTCCGCATGGCTTGGCGCCTCTGTGGTCACCTCTTCCGCGCCCGCGCATCCCTAGTACAGCATGAGCATCCCCTCTATTCTGTCTCGTCGCCGCAAGGGCTCCCGCAGTGCACCGCACACTGACCGGAGCTTGCCCACGCCCATGGCGACATCTGGTTTGCATCTTCCCCGCTTATTTAAGCCCTCCCTGGCTGTATCTCTCTTCACCACTCGACCTCGTACGACAAGCAATGGAGCCTGCACGCCCTCCTTCCTCCCCTCCGACAAGGCATCTGTCGCTCGGCCCTCTCCCTCGCCCCACCACTCCTGTCCACCTCTGCTCAAACCAGCACCACCACCGAGCGCTTGGAAGCCCTCTGGCCCTCCACCACCCTTTCCATGTCCATCGAAGACCTGCTATCTTTTGCCCATCGCTGGCCGTCTGCCACGGTGATAAACCACAAGTATAGGGATCAATTGTAGCCTTTCTCGATAAGTAAGAGTCTCAAACCCAACGAGGAGCAAAATGTAGAACAAATATTCCCTCATGCTCTTTTGACCACCGATACAACTTTACGCATACTTTACATTTGCTTTACCTAGAACAAGTATGAAACTAGAAGTACTTTGTAGGTGTAAATGGATAGCTTTGCAAGATAATAAAGAACGCGTAAATAAAAGCTAGGGGTTGTTTAGATAAAAAACAATTAAGTTAATTTTAGTAGAGAGCTTTTTGTCACAAGAATGTTATTTGTCACTAGGCAATCGATAACTAGACGAGTAATCATTATTGCAATTTTATATCAGGGGGAGGCATGAGCTAACATACTTTCTCTACTTGGATCATATGCACTTATGATTGGAACTCTAGCAAGCATCCGCAACTACCAAAGATCATTAAGGTAAAACCCAACCATATCATTAAGTATCAAGTCCTCTTTACTCCCATACACAACAACCCACTTACTCGGGTTTGTATTTCAGTCACTCACGCAACCCACTATAAGTGAATCATGAACATGTTGCAACACCCTACAACGGGAATCCCTCACGCTTGTGCGACATGGAGAGCACCATAGGACAACACCAATAATAAAACATACAACTCAAAACAATCACGATCATCAATCAACCCATAGGACAAAACAGATCTACTCAAACATCATAGGATAGCCACATATCATTGCATAATAATATATAGCATTGAGCACCCTGTTTAAGTAGAGACTACTGTGGGGAGAAGAGGTGTTACACCGCTAAATAGAGGGGGAGAGAGTTGGTGTTCATGGTAGCGAGGTTGTTGGTGTAGATCGTCATCATGATCCTTGCCCCGACGGCACTCCAACGCCACCAGGAGAGAGGGGGAGAGAGCCCCCCTCCTTCTTCTTCTTCCTTGACCGCCCCCTAGATGGGAGGAAGGTTTCCCCTCTAGTCCATGGCCTCCATGGCGGCGCAGGTGTCACATCCCTAGTCTGGTATGCACTTAGGCTAGCTAGATATACTTGCATCATGTCTAAATTTATTGAAATTTGAAATGGGGATGAACAAACCCTAGCACCAAATGAATTCAACTAGGGTCAAATTCAAATGTTTTCAATGAACCCAAAATGCCTTCATCAATGTTTGATAATTTTGGCAAGGCTTTGAGTCCAAACCAAAAATAGTGAACATTTTTGTGGAATATTTTGGATCATTGGATTAAGTCATAAAGTATTTGAATTTGGGCATTTAAATGCTATAATTATTCTAAATGCTCAAATTATTTTGAAATGATTTGAGCGCTGTTGGAAATAATTCAAAACATGCCCACAAATATTTTCAGGAGTTTTGGAAGTGATTTAGTATTTTTACTAAATCAAAACAGAGCAAATAAGTAGAAAACAGGAAGAAAAATAGGAAAACAGAGAAACTTACCTGGCGCTCACCTGTAGCTAACCGGCCCAGCTGTGCCCCAGCACTGTGCGGCCTAGCCCAGCTGGCCGACGCCAGTCGTCGTCTCCACCGCGCCAGAAGGACGACGAGCGCGTGCTCGCCGCGCGCAGCCACACGCCGTGGCCACCTCCTGCTTCCGCCGACACGGGAGAGGCTCCTGGAGCCGCCACGTACCTCCCCGACCCTCTCTGACTCTCTCCCGTGCTTCTCGCCTCCTCTGCTCTCTCTCCCTCTCGCGCCCGAGCGCTGCTGTCGCCGCCGCTCATCGTTGCCGTGGCCACAGCCACTGCCTCGCCTCTCCGACGCGCCCCCGAGCCCCGCCGTGCCGCCCTCGTCCTCTCTGTCGTCCCAGGAAAGCAGAAGAGCCACGACGCGTCGTCCCCGCCCCCTTCTTCCTCCTCCGGCCACGGAGATCGCCGGCGACTTTCCATCGTCAACAAGCCGTTCCCGGGCACGCCGAGCTGCTCTGCGACCTCGCCGTGAGCTCCTCTACCCAACCCCTCTCTCCCCGTCGTCGATGTCCTCCTCTAGCCCCACTAACCACCACGGACGAAGCTCTCCGCCACCATGCCTCGTCGCCGACATGGCTAGAGCCACAGTGGCTCGAAGCCAAGCTCACCGCTGTGCTCAACATAGCACCAGGAGCCCGTAGCCGCCACCACCTCCTCCTCCCGTGCACCGTAGCGCCTAACCCGCCGATGCCCAAACTCCGGCCGCCGCCATCGACCCCGGCCTCCCTGCGCCCAGCTGCCTGCACCTGTGGATGCGGGCGAGCGAGGGCTTCCTCGTTGTGCCCCCAGCGCGTCCAGCCGCCGCCCGTAGCGCATTTCCAAGCATCACCGTCGCGTTCGCGTGCTCGCCGGCGTTCAACTCCGGCGTGCTGACGTGGCAGCCTCATTAGCGTCTAATTACCTCGCTAATTAGCCCCCCCTCACACTGACAGTGGGCCCCTGCCTTCTAATTGCTTTAGTTAGGATTGAACTAAACCCTGTTAGCCACTGTGCAGCTGACATATGGGTCCCACGATCGTGGCTGACCGTGTTGACCTGCTGAGGTCAGCATGACGTAGTGCTGATGTCATAAAGCTTTCTGGATTTTAAATAAATCAGAAATGATTTATTTATTCCAGAAAATAGCCAAAACTTCTAAAAAATCATAGAAATTATTCTGTAACTCCAAATGAAATAATTTATATATGAAAAATGATTAGAAAAATCCAATCTATCCATATGTACCATTTTCATGCATGTTAGAACAACTTATAGCTACTGTTTAGGACAAATCATGTAAATGGCATTTGAATTTCCACATATGGAGTTTGAATTTGAATCTTGGATTCGAACCAACTTCATTTAACCTGTTGCTAGTAGCATTAGCCCAAATCACAGCATATTGACATGTCATGATCATGCATCATATTATGCATTGCATTGATCGTGTTTCCTCTCTGTTTGCCGGTGTTGTTCACCCTCGGTAGACGTGGTTTCGACGATCAGTCCGATGACACCGATGAAGAGTTATATCATCTTCAGAAGTGCCAGGCAAGCAAAACCCCCTTGTTCATTCCGACACAATCCCAACCTGTCGCTCCTGCTCTCTTTTACTGCATCAGGACAACAACGATTCAACAGTTACATGTTGTGGTAGTTGAACCCCCCTTTCCTCTGCATGACCTGTCATTGCCACAGTAAATAGATGAAACCCACTAGCATGAGTAGGAGTTCTTTGAGCCCTGATGTGCCTACTCATTCATGCTTGTTGTCATGCCTGCTACTGCTTAGAGTTGAGTCAGGTCTGATTCATCGGGGATGAATTGTAATGTGGTGAACATGTCCTACTGTTGAGAGCTAAGTGTGTGAACACGATTTAGTAAAGGTAGCGGTGAGAGGCCATGTAGGAGTACATGGTGGGTTGTCTCATTGAAACCGTCCTCAGGAACTGAGTTCTGTGTTTGTGATCCATGAACAGCTACTACCACGCATTGGAATGCTTAAGTGCCCCTCTCGACTTATTAATCAACCTGATCTCTGTCCAGGAGTTGCAACTAGTTTCTGGTGTTTGTAGGTAGTGTTAGTAGTCTACCAAGTGGCACCCGGTACAGGTGGGCTTGGGACAGACTAGGCACTGTGGCCGGGTATACCAAGTGTCGCCCGTTTGGTGCGCTTGGGAACCCTGTACACATCGTTTGGGGCCGTGAGCGACATGCTGGCCGGATCTCCTTGCGGATGGAACCCGAATAGGCGATGAACTTGGACTAGAGACTTGTGTGGTTAGTCAGGTCGTGGCCGACTCCCTCGCCAGGCTTCCGCTTGAAGGTTGACGAGATATACGACGTGTACATGGTGGTAAGTGGCGAGAGCGTGTGTGAAGTACACCCCTGCAGGGTTAACATCATCTATTCGAATAGCCGTGTCTGCGGTAAAGGACTTCTGGGTTGCCTGTACAGTTCATAGACAAGTGAAAGTGGATAATCTAAAACTCGCAAGATAAGCGTGAGTGCTATGGATGGCGTTCTCGTAGGTAGACGGGAGCAGATCCATAGTGGTGTATTGAATGGTGAATATGTGGACTCGTGTGCGCCACCTCAAAAGAGTTACTTGCAGTCGTAGTTCAGGATAGCCACTGAGTCAAAGTTGGCTTGCTGCAGTTAAACTCCACTACCCCCTTTGTTGATACCGATGCATATGTAGCTAGTTCTGATGTAAGTCTTGCTGGGTACATTTGTACTCACGTTTGCCTATTTTATGTTTTGCAGAGAGACGTCAGTCTCGCTAGTAGTTCCGTGTGGACTTCGACGTTTAGCTTGATACCTCAGCTACGATCTTGTCCCCTCGGCAGGATCTGGCAGATAGTCAGGCTTCACAGCCTTTTTCATTTGTAGATGTCTATACTCAGACATGTTAAGCTTCCACATGTGCTTTGACTTGTATGCTCTGAATGCTGGGTCGAGAGACCCATGTTTGTAATGTCTGGCTCTTCGGAGCCTAATGAATAAATACTCTGAGTCGTAGAGTCTTGTTGTGATGCCATGTTGTATTTGCACATATCGAGCATATTGTGTGTATGATTGAAATGCTTGGTATGTGTGGGATCCGACAACCTAGTTGTTTATCCTTGGTAGCCTCTCTTATGGGGAAATGTAGTCTTGTGCTTCCATGAGCCATAGTAGTCCGCTACAGCCCGGTTCACCGGAGTCCTGCTAGCCCAGCACTACTGCTCCGGAACACTTGATTGGCCGGCATGTGATTAACTTTGTTCCTGTGTCTGTCCCTTCGGGGAAATGTCACGCGGTGACATCCGGAGTCCTGCCTAGCCTGCTACAGCCCGGTTCACCGGAGTCCTGTTAGCCCAGTGCTACAGCCCGGATTCGCACGCTGCTGACCGACATGCTCGATGTTGATTCATGTATGCCTGTCCCCGTAAGTTAGTGCCACTTTGGGTTCACGACTAGTCATGTCGGCCCGGGTTCTCTGTCATATGGATGCTAGCGACACTATCATATACGTGAGCCAAAAGACGCAAACGGTCCCGGGCCATGGTAAGGCGACACCCGTGGGAATACCGTGCGTGAGGCCGCAAAGTGATATGAGGTGTTACCGGCGAGATCGTTGTGACTTGGAATCGGGGTCCTGACGGCTTTGGTATCAGAGCTTGACTGCCTGTAGGATTACCAAGCCAAACTGGTCGAAGTTGAGTCTAGAAATGCTTAAGTTATGTAAGGGAATTGATTGTGGAAGGGAACGTAAGGCTCTTTTTACTCCTTTACCTTATGCCCTTCTGATCCGAGTCATCTTATCTTTCCTACGGGGTTAAGGACCTAGGATTTCTCTTCTTTCTATCAGGATCACTTGTTACTAATCCATGGACTTATAGAATTGGTAGTTTCAAGTCTTAATTCAGTTTCTACTACTTCCGTATGTTCATAGCTCACCTCAGAACCTTGATATTGTGATGTTGAGTGGTTATGCCACCATTTCGCAGGATGTCTCAAATCCTTTCTGAGCATTTCCAGCCGTTATGCTGTCCGAGTCATCCCAGGTTTCTAAATAGTCTGATGCATTTGCAAATCCCTTCTTTCTGTTCCCGATGTTTCTTTGGGCTAGTTTAACCGCACTAATCGGTGAGTTGAGGTACTCTGTTGCCTCGACATATATGTTGGAGCTATTATTATGACCCTAGGTGTCTTAGAGGATCACCTAGTAATCTAGCCATGTTTTGTGTTCCTAGTGTGATGATTCTGGCCATCATTCCCGAAAGCATCCCGCGATGCCACTTAGTTAGTAGGCATTCTATTTCTGGGTTCTTGAACCCAAGATTCACCCTACTTACTTCATGTTGATAGTGTTTGCTAGTTCCTTTAGGATATTAGTAACCTTTGCGATAGTCCTCGATGTCCATGGTATTTTCCTCTTCCAAATGCCATGATCCACTTATGGCAGAAGTTCCTCGTTGAACCGAAAGATCACAACCAGAGTGCTCTTGATGAGTTCTCGATTCTATGTTGTGACTCTGCCAGTTCTACCTTTCTGCATGGGTTATCCGGAAGAAATATGTTGAACTCGTTCGACATGCTAATCTATGCACTCACAACTCACAAAATCGTATGTTTCTTTGAGTTGTCCCTCTTTAGTTGTTTTCTGACCTTCGTCTATCAATTGATAGTCAAGAGTATGTGTCCATTCGTTCATCGATGCCTATTATTCTTGTAGTCCGTCAAGTCGTTCTATTCCGGAATGACTAGGAGAAAAAAACTCCAGTACCTCATCCATTTCGAGGATTGGGTCAAAGTAGTTGTATTCCGCAGATCAAATTGCCAATCCAGCCTTTGATCTGTTCTACCTTGGATGTCACCCTCTTTCATATCAAGAATGACGTGAGAATTGCACAATCTCTCATGAATTCTTGATGTAGTGATACTTCTCGCCATCATTATTCATCTCAGTCTCCATGTTGGTTGTAACCGGAATGCTGACAAGTGAACTGTGATGTGTGAAATCAATACTCCTAGCAACCCCGTTGCTTGGTATTTAATGGACAACAATCTCATTCTTAGCGTGTTGGTTATTCAATCATCATCCTGAGATTGATCGTGTTACCTAGTCCATTTTTCCTGGTGCACTCTTCGGTCAACGAGTTAGGATTGTATCAATTCCTCGCTCTTTTTGACCACATCGTTTTGCCCTGAAAAGCAAGTTTGTTCTCGAGCTTAGTAACATATCGGTGGTTCGTGATTTTTTGAATATCTTCTCGGAAGTGTTACCAGGTTGTCACCTGACCGCTATGTTGAGTTCGTGATCAAGTGGGTTTCTTGTAAACCACCCCTTCTCCAAGAATCCGTGTTGGATACCCCTGAGCTAGTTGGTTAAGCCAAACAACAACTTGGAGAGTTGGAAGATAAAAGCTTATCTGACTTAGTTCATCACTAAGGGATATCTTTTTGTGTGTGTGTTCAAGAAAGATGATATCTTCATTGATTGATCCTTGTGATCAATTGTTGGATCTACTGTCTTGTCAATACTTTGATTTGAGTGTGAGCTATCGTCAAATCAAATCAGAACCAACGATGTTCGTAATGTTGTCTTACTCGTGGTTGATTCCTCGAGCATACACCATTATATCTTTTGGTCTGACCAATGCTATCTTCGTGTTCACTTAATTATGGAATTCCATCTATATGGGAGCCTGGATAAATTGTTGCTGAGCTCATCGACAACATTTTTATCTCCTCCATGATTCATAATGAACATATAAGCTAGTGTTGGAAACTTTTTGAAAGCATTTTCTTCGTGCTAGCTCATGAAGTATATGTTTGGATGAAAGAAGTGATTTCGTCTAAGCTCATGTGCATTAGTTGTAAGTTGCCGCCGTGAACTCGAGAAAGCTTGTTTTTGCTTCCTTTGGAATCATCCCAAGTCAGTCATGCATATGTGCGAAGTATTCTGTGGTCTGGAGACTTGCAACCTTCATTCTATATGTATCCCTAGCACACGAAGCCACTGATTGATTTGTTCAAGGAGAAGAAGTTTCTTCTTAAGAGCTAGACTTACGCAAGGACTTCAACATCCTTGTAGATGGTTCCTAACTAGAACTCGGTAGTGTTTTATTATAAGACTACTACGTGGCCATGCTTGTCCGGGAGAGCATGCTCACATGTATGTAGCAGAACCAGCTCATGTTTTGGAGCTTGCTACCGTAGCTCATTTCCCGATAATCTCGCAACGTCATCTCATCGATTTGTGTTGCAAACCTTCATTTTCTTCTAGACTCGATGAGTCTGGAATATCCCGTTACCAACTAGATCCGAATCTCAGGCAGGTATGACGGCTGGAAATTTTCCAAGATTATGATGTAGGTCCCGACAAGGTTGATGTTCTCGCCGACACACCTAGCCGGAAGATATATCATTGTAGTATCTTGATTGAGCTATTTAACCATCTTCTCCATGAGGATTTAGTGCAACTTATTCTAGAAGTTGATCCTCAGGGGTCCTTGTGCTCTCGGTTTCCTCGATTATGCTAGAACCATTCAATGGTGGAATCACTCCCGTTGAGTTATCCCCAGTTACCAGAATCATACCCAGCATTTGCATTTTGTTCCCAGCTTGCACCTCAGTAATTACTGTTTAGGATCATCTTCAAAAGTGGTCCTACTATGGGTCCCATCCATCCTCGATGATAAGCAAAATCATCCATGGTGTTGTCTTCAACCAGGTAGTCCACATCATTCCTTCTGGTATGAGTATGCCATTCTTTCGAATTCGTTCACACGATCGTTTGTGATTGCCTTAGGCTGGTATAAAGAGTTTCAACGATCTTTGTATCAAAAGTAATTCTTTTTGCCACTTAAGGAAATATTTCCACGAGTCACCTCCCCCAAGGTGTCCCATTATGGAATCATGGAAAATATCTCCTCGCTACTTTGAAGCCATGCACCATCCTACTCCAGCGTGGAATTCTTGCCTACCAAATTGAACCCTTGTCATCCTCTTCTTTCCATTGCTCCTAATGCGTGTTTTATGTCTCAAATCAAGAGGTGTTCTTACCTCTCACTCCATGAGTTGATCTTGAATGCTCGATCTTCGAGGAGATCGTTTTCTGTAGAGTTTCCTTCTGTTCTCATCGTGTTGGATGAAGATGTCCAAAGCAAAGACGTTAAGATCAATTGGAGCAATGAATCAACATCTTCGAGAAGGGCAGTTGGATCATGAAGATCGTGTTAGCTTTGTGTCCCCTATGTCTTTTTACCTCACGTCTTGAATCTCGGGACGAGATTTTTGTTTAGTGGGGGTGAGTTGTCACATCCCTAGTCTGGTATGCACTTAGGCTAGCTAGATATGCTTGCATCATGTCTAAATTTATTGAAATTTGAAATGGGGATGAACAAACCCTAGCACCAAATGAACTCAACTAGGGTCAAATTCAAATGTTTTCAATGAACCCAAAATGCCTTCATCAATGTTTGATAATTTTGGCAAGGCTTTGAGTCCAAACCAAAAATAGTGAACATTTTTGTGGAATATTTTGGATCATTGGATTAAGTCATAAAGTATTTGAATTTGGGCATTTAAATGCTATAATTATTCTAAATGCTCAAATTATTCTGAAATGATTTGAGGGCTGTTGGAAATAATTCAAAAGGAGCCCACAAATATTTTCAGGAGTTTTGGAAGTGATTTAGTATTTTTACTAAATCAAAACAGAGCAAATAAATAGAAAACAGGAAGAAAAATAGGAAAACAGAGAAACTTACCTCGCGCTCACCTGTAGCTAACCGGCCTAGCTGTGGCCCAGCACTGTGCGGCCCAGCCCAGCTGGCCGACGCCAGTCGTCATCTCCACCGCGCCAGAAGGACGCCGAGCGCGTGCTCGCCGCGCGCAGCCACACGCCGTGGCCACCTCCTGCTTCCGCCGACACGGGAGAGGCTCCTGGAGCCGCCACGTACCTCCCCGACCCTCTCTCACTCTCTCATGTGCTTCTCCCCTCCTCTGCTCTCTCTCCCTCTCGCGCCCGAGCGCCGCTGTCGCCGCCGCTCATCGTTGCCATGGCCACAGCCACTTCATCGCCTCTCCGACGCGCCCCCGAGCCCCGCCGTGCCTCCCTCGTCTACTCTGTCGTCCCAGGCAAGCAAAAGAGCCCCGACGCGTCGTCCCCGCCCCCTTCTTCCTCCTTCGGCCACGAAGATCGCTGGCGACTTTCCGTCGTCAACAAGCCGTTCCCGGGCACGTCGAGCTGTTCTGCGACCTCGCCGTGAGCTCCTCTACCCAACCCCTCTCTCCCCGCCGTCGATTTCCTCCTCTAGCCCCACTAACCACCGCGGCCGAAGCTCGCCGCCGACGTGGCTAGAGCCACAGTGGCTCGAAGCCAAGCTCACCGCTGTGCTCAACACAGCACCAGGAGCCCGTAGCCGCCACCAGCTTCTCCTCCCGTGCACCGTAGCGCCTAACCCGCCGATGCCCGAACTCCGGCCGCCGCCCAAGTGGTCGCCGCCATCGACCCCGGCCTCCCTGCGCCCAGCTGCGTGCACCCGTGGATGTGGGCGGGCGAGGGCTTCCTCGTGGTGCCCCCAGCACGTCCAGCCGCCGCCCGTAGCGCGTTTCCAAGCATCGCCGCCACGTTTGCGTGCTCGCCGGTGTTCAACTCCGGCGTGCTGACGTGGCAGCCTCATTAGCGTCTAATTACCTCGCTAATTAGCCCCCCTCACACTGATAGTGAGCCCCTGCCTTCTAATTGCTTTAGTTAGGATTTAACTAAACCCTGTTAGCCACTGTGCAGCTGACATATGGGTCCCACGACCATGGCTGACCGTGTTGACCTGCTGAGGTCAGCATGACGTAGTGCTGACGTCATAAAGCTTTCTGGATTTTAAATAAATCAGAAATGATTTATTTATTCCAGAAAATAGCCAAAACTTCTAAAAAATCATAGAAATTATTCTGTAACTCCAAATGAAATAATTTATATATGAAAAATGATCAGAAAAATCCAATCTATCCATCTGTACCTTTTTCATGCATGTTAGAACAACTTATAGCTACTGTTTAGGACAAATCATGTAAATGGCATTTGAATTTCCACATATGGAGTTTGAATTTGAATCTTGGATTCGAACCAACTTCATTTAACTTGTTGCTAGTTGCATTAGCCCAAATCACAGCATATTGACATGTCATGATCATGCATCATATTGCGCATTGCATTGATCGTGTTTCCTCTCTGTTTGCCGGTGCTGTTCGCGCTCGGTAGACGTGGTTTCGACGATGAGTCCGATGACACCGATGAAGAGTTATATCATCTTCAGAAGTGCCAGGCAAGCAAAACCCCCTTGTTCATTCCGACACAATCCCAACCTCTCGCTCCTGCTCTCTTTTACTGCATCAGGACAACAACGATTCAACTGTTACATGTTGCGGTAGTTGAACCCCCCTTTCCTCTGCATGACCTGTCATTGCCACAGTAAATAGATGAAACCCACTAGCATGAGTAGGAGTTGTTTGAGCCCTGATGTGCGTACTCATTCATGCTTCTTGTCATGCCTGCTACTGCTTAGAGTTGAGTCAGGTCTGATTCATCGGGGATGAATTGTAATGTGGTGAACATGTCCTACTATTGATAGCTAAGTGTGTGAACACGATTTGGTAAAGGTAGCGGTGAGAGGCCATGTAGGAGTACATGGTGGGTTGTCTCATTGAAACCGTCCTCAGGAACTGAGTTCTGTGTTTGTGATCCATGAACAGCTACTACCACGCATTGGAATGCTTAAGTGCCCCTCCGACTTATTAATCAACCTGATCTCTGTCCAGGAGTTGCAACTAGTTTCTGGTGTTTGTAGGTAGTGTTAGTAGTCTACCAAGTGGCACCCGGTACAGGTGGGCTTGGGACAGACTAGGCACCGTGGCCGGGTATACCAAGCGTCGCCCGTTTGGTGGGCTTGGGAACCCTGTACACATCGTTTGGGGCCGTGAGCGACACCCCGGCCGGATCTCCACAAGCTTGCAGGCCACGCCTAGGGTAGGGGGCGCGCCCCTGGAGCTCGTGGACCCCTCGGGCATCGTCTCACGTTGATTCCTTTTCCCAAAAATCACAAATATTGAAAAATAAATCTCTTTAATTTTTTATCGAGTTTGGACTTCGTTTGGTATGGATATTATGCGAAACAAAAAACATGCAATAAACAGGAACTTGCACTGGGCACTGGATCAATATGTTAGTCCCAAAAGTTAATATAAAATGTTACCAAAAGTAAACGAAAGTTGTAGAGTATTGGCATGAAACAGTAAAAAAATTTAGATACGATGGAGACGTATCAACATCCCCAAGCTTAATTCCTGCTCATCCTCGAGTAGGTACACAATAAAAATAATATTTTTTTATGTGGAATGTTACCTAGCATAATCTTGATCATATATTCTAATTGTGGCATGAATATTAAGACACAAGTGATTCAAAGCAATAGTATATAATTTGACATAAAGACATCAATACTCAGGCATCCGAACAAATAATCATGTCTTTCAAAATCTCAATGCTAAAGAACGTTATCCCTACAAAATCATACATCCTTGTCATGCTCCATCTTCTTAACCCAAAGTATTTATCATGCACAGCCCCGACGACAAGCAGAGCAATTGGTTCATATTTTTTAGCACGCTTCAGCTTTTCAACCCCCACACAATACATGAGCACAAGCCATGGATATAGCACTATCGGTGGAATAGAGTATGGTGATAGAGATAATATGGAGAAGACAAAAAGGAAGAAAGTCTCACATCGACGCCGCTAATCAATGGGCTATGGGGATGCCCATCAATTGATGTCAATGTGAGGAGTAGGGATTGCAATGCAACGGATGCATTAAGAGCTATATGTGTATGAAATCTCAAACTGAAAACTAAGTGCGTGTGTGTCCAACTTGCTTTCTCATGAGACCTCGGGCATTTGAGGAAGCCCGTCATCGGACTGGACAAGCCAAGTTCTATAATGAAAAATTCCCACCAGTATATGAAAGCGACAACATAGGAGACTCTATATATATATATATATATATATATATATATATATATATATACATACTCTGAAGCACAAGTGTGGAAAAGGATAGTAACATTGCCCCTTCTCTCTTTTTCTCTCATTTTTTCTTTTTTTCTTTTTTTTCTTTTTCTTCTTTTTTGAGCTCTTTTTGGCCTCTTTTTTTCTTTTTTTCTTTTCGTCCGGAGTCTCATCTCGACTTGTGGGGGAATCATAGTCTCCCTCATCCTTCCCTCACTGGGGCAATGCTCTAATAATGATGATCATCACACTTCTATTTACTTACAACTCGATATTACAAATCGATACTAGAACAAAATATGACTCTATATGAATGCCTCTAGCAGTGTGCAATGATCTAGCATAGCAAAGATATCAAAAAACGGACAAGACATGGAAATATCATGCTAGCTATCTTACAGTCATGCAAAGCAATATGATAATGAATGCTCAAGTCATGTATATGATGATGATGGAAGTTGCATGGCAATATATCTCAGAATGGCTACAGAAATGCCATAATAGGTAGGTGTGGTGGCTTTTCTGAGGAAGATATAATGAGGGTTATGTGTGATAGAGTGTATCATATCACGGGGTTTGTATGCACTCACAAAGTTTGCACCAACTCTGGAGGTGAGAAAGGGCTGTGCACGGTACCGAAGAGGCTAGCAAATTGCGGAAGGGTAAGAGTGCATATAATCCATGGACTCACATTACTCACATACTTATTGAGAAAGTTTGTTAGCCCTTGGAGCAAAGTAGTACTACACATGCCCATAGGGGGATAGATTGGTAGGAAAAGAACATAGCTCGTCCCCGACCGCCACTCATAAGGAAGACAATCAATAATAAATCATGCTCCAACTTCTTTGCATAACGAGAGACTATACATGCATGCTTTGGGAATCACAAACCTTAACACCAATATTCTTACTAAACCACAATCTTTCACTAGTACCTCCCACATATTACCATCTCTATATCACAAAACTATTGCAAGGAATCAAACATATCATATTCATTGATCTACAAGTTTTATGTAGGATTTTACGACTAACCATGTGAATGACCAATTCATGTTGACTCTCTAAATAGATATAAGTGAAGCATGAGAGTTTAATTCTTTCTACAAAAGATTTTCCCACGCTCTAACAAATATAAGTGAAGCAAAAGAGCATTCTACCCATGGCGGTTTTCTATGTGTAGAGAAACATGCGATCCAAACTTCAAATGATATAAGTGAAGCACATGAAGCATTTTATAAAGATATAATCAAAATATGTAAGTGAAGTGCAAAGAGAATTCTATAAATCAAATAAGGACTATATCATACTGGCATGGTGCTTTATTAAAAGAGAAATAAAAGGCACACGACGCTCCAAGAATTTACGCATATCATGTGAACAAACCAAAACTGAAACGTAACGATAATTATTGAATAAAGATGGGATGCCTCCAGGGCAACCCCAAGCTTAGACGCTTGAGTCTCCTTGAATATTAACTTGGGGTGCCTTGGGCATCCCCAAGCTTGAGCTCTTTCCTCTCCTGATTCTTCTCATATCAATACCTCCTCGATCTTCGAACACTTCATCCACACAAAACTTAACCAAACTTTTTATTAGAGGGGTTAGTACATATAACATCAAATCCCATCATGTATTGATATAACATTATTGTATAATTATAATCAATCATTACCGATTGTATGCTATCACAATTCTATGGCCCCAAGTCAAAGGAGGCTCAACAAGATTTCAATTATATGAAAATAATGAAACTATAACAACGCAATGTGTGAAAACATGACAGTCTATAAAGATGCAGATGCTACAGATACTTTTTTAACTCAAAAATGATGAAAATTTAGGAAAAAATAAACAATTTGCATAGCAGCATTGTGTAAAAATTTCAAATTTTTTGCATGTTCTAGTAAAAAAATGTAAATTCACGCACTACAACAAAATTTTCCATTTTTGCACCGCACATACCAAACAAGCAATCTAATAATCCTAAAGGCAAATCTTGGCACGTTATTTTTATAATACAATGGATTTTTACAAGGGGATAATTATTTTTGTGAGAAACTTCCATGAAAAATTCTACATTGTTTCCATGAGCATGAACACAAGTGTTCAAGGTCGACCTTGACTTCTCGAATGCCTAACCTTCCAATCACTTCTCTTTTTGAAAAAAATTAGGTTCCCCTCTATATATATATTTTTTAAACTTTTTAAAACCACACAACAGTATAAGATGACTCTCTTAAGCTTCCGGGTTGTCTCCCTGGCGGCGCTTTCTTTAAAGCCATTAAGTTGGGCATAAAGTGCTCATGTAATGGATCCACCCGGATCCCAAGGTATATGAAAGCCAATTTTAATGAACAATGATTTTTATTTTAGTAGTGAGCACAAAGTAACATATATCACGCAACAACGAATTCTAACTCTCTTCCTATGCATCGGCATATCATAAAAGAACAATTCATGCACAAAAAGTAAAGGGCAATGCATAGTATAAACAATTTCTTGCAATTTTACCGTATTGGAAACATAGAGAGGTGGAGATGTAGTTCCTCTCTCATAATAATTGCAAGTAAGATCAGCAAGCACATGCTTATTATATTCATCAAAATTATCATGTGCGATAGTATAACACAACCCATCAATGTAATCCTTAATAAGCGCAAACTTCTCCGATATAGTGAAGTTGGGATAATTCAAAAAGATAATAGGACTATCATGTATGGGTGCAATACCAACAATTTCATTCTTAACATAAGGAACTATAGCAAGTTCATCTCCATAAGCATAATTCAAATTGGCATCATGGCCACAAGCATAGCAAGCATCAATTTCATCAAAAAGGGATATTTCAAACGAATCAATGGGATCACAACAATTATCATAGCAATCCTCCTTCGGTAAGCACGAAGGGAAATTAAACAATGTATGAGTTGAAAAGTTACTCTCATTAGAAGGTGGGCACGGGTGATCAATCCGCTCTTCTTCCTTTTCTTCTTCGCTCGCCGCCTCATCTTTTTCATCTAATGAGCTCACAATTCAGCAATTTATTCTTCCATAGTTTCCTGCAAAATATTAGTCTCTTATGGGACAGCGGAGCGGATTTAAGTATTGTATTTATAATTCATTAATATTGGCATTGTATTTATAATTCTCATAGCAATATTTAAGTATAGCAAAATTTTCAGATCTTGAAACAACATCATCACAATCTTCAAACTTTTCAAACAAAGAATCAATTTCATAAGCACCCATAAAAGCAACAAATTCTTCTATTCGTTCAACATCATAGTAATCATATATACCATTAGCATAAGAAGCCAAGGTTTCATTATCATTAAATTCACATTAAAAGGGAAGGTGTGGAGCCTTCACCTTAGAGCAGCAAGTATAATCATATCTCAAGCATAGATCCCAAGCATAGCAATGCAACATTTCAATTTGATCCCATAAGAGTTTCCCTTTTTTGTGTCAATTGATAATCCCTAAAGTGTGTCTCCCATTATCAAGTTGAATGGGGTTTTCTCAAGATTATTAAAGTAGTTTTTAATATTTTTCACATAACAAGCATTGAGGTTCTTAGGAGGTTCCCCATCTCCATGAGTAGCAAGTATACCTAATTTTCTTCGTATTTCATATTCCATATCCATAACTAAATATATAAAACAACTTAGAAAATAAAATAAAATCTACTTAGTGATATGGCAAACAAGCACACACGGGAATATTCACCCCACACTATTGCTCCCTAGCAACAACACCAGAAAAAGGTCTTGATAACCCACAAGTATAGGGGATCAATTGTATCCTTTCTCGATAAGTAAGAGTGCCGAACCCAACGAGGAGCTAAAGGTAGAACAAATATTCCCTCAAGATCTATCGACCACCGATACAACTCTACTACTCTACGCATACTTTATGTTTGCTTTACCTAGATTAAGTATGAAACTAGAAGTACTTTGTAGGTTTAAAGGGATAGGTTTCCAATACAATAAAGAACACGTAAATAAAAGCTACGAGCTGTTTAGATAAAGAAACAATTAAATTAGTTTTAGTAGAGAGCTTTTTTTCACAAGAAAGTGATTTGTCCCTAGGCAATCGATAACTAGACCGGTAAACATTACTGCAATTTTATGTGAGGGAGAGGCATGAGCTAACATACTTTCTCCACTTGGATCATATGCACTGATGATTGGAACTCTAGCAAGCATCCACAACTACCAAAGATCATTAAGGTAAAACCCAACCATAGCATTAAGTCTCAAGTCCTCTTTACTCCCATACGCAACAACCCACTTACTCGGGTTTGTGTTTCAGTCACTCACGCTTGTGCGACATGGAGAGCACCATAGGAAAACACCAATAATAAAACATACCACTTAAACCAATCACGATCATCAAGCAACCCATAGGACAAAACGGATGTACTGAAACATCATAGGATAGCCACATATCATTGGATAATAATAATATATGGCGTTGAGCACCATGTTTAAGTAGAGATTACAGCGGGGAGAAGAGGTGTTACACCACTGCATAGAGCGGGAGAGAGTTGGTGTTGACAGTAGAGAAGTTGTTGGTGTAGATCGTTGTCACGATCCTTGCCCCGGCGGCACTCCGGCGCCACAAGGAGAGAGGGGGAAAGAGCTCCCCTCCTTCTTCTTATTCCTTGACCTTCCCTGTAGATGGGAGGAGGGTTTCCCCTCTGGTCCATGGATTCCATGGCAACGGAGGGATGGGAGCCCCTCCGAGATTGGATCTATCTCTCTGTTTCACGTTCCTGTTTTCTAGCCTTTCACCGTTTCTTAAATTTCTGGAGATCCGTAACTCCGATTGTGCCGAAATTTTAAGACGATTTTCTTCCAGATATTATCTTTCTTGCGGCGAAAGAAGGGAACCAACCGCCTTACAGGGGCCCCACAAGCCTGCTGGTTGCGCCCAGGGTAGGGGCACGCCCCTCGAGCTTGTGGGTCCCTCGGGCATCGTCTCTCGTTGATTCTTTTTTCCTGAAAATCACAAATATTCCAAAGTAAATCTCCGTAAATTCTTATCGCGTTTGTACTTCATTTGGTATGGATATTCTGTGAAACAAAAAATATGCAACAAACATGAACTGACACTAGGCGCTGGATCAATATGTTAATCGCAAAAAATAATATAAAATGTTGGCAAAAGTATATGAAAGTTGTAGTGTATTGGAATGAAAGAATCAAAAATTATAGATACGACAGAGATGTATCACACGGCCCCGCCCCGTCGAGCTCCCAGGCTCCCTAGCGGCTGTCCTTTGCACTGGCGCGTGCACCTTGTTACCCCAATCAAACTAGTAGGCCCCATGGGTCGAACGGAGGCCGGAGTCGCTAACAAATGCCGGTCGAGCACCCCCCTGCTTCGGCCCAGCGCGGGCAGGAGCTAGAAGACGACGACGCCCCCTCCTAATGTGTGAACTCCACAGTGCCACCCGTCAGCCACTTAAGGTGTTGAATGGTCCCGCTAACGTGGCTAAGTGGAAACACATTCGAGGGTATATGTCTTGTAAGAGGCAAAGCGTATTCTGCCTCTGTTCTGGAGAAGAGTATGTTTTTGCTGCAGGAAGGCGTATTCATGGAAATCCACTTTCTATTTTTCAGCTGCGAGCGCTGAAACTCTTATATTACAGACGTTCGTCAGTTAAGAGCAGAAAAGCACATATTCTATTAGTTTTTCTGCCTAAGGAACGAACAGCCACAACTTTTCACCCGTAACTCCGAATCAGGTGATTCCAAAGCCCAAGTTCTCTATTCGGTGAGCCTATTCTGTTCGTATCATTTTCACCATGTGGTAACATTTTGAAAATGATCTTTTTGCCCCTGCTCTCTATTCAGCTCTTTCGAGAGAGAACCTTTTCCGGCATATCTTTCCACGAGCTCCTCGCACTTCTTCCCGGTGAATCCACCAACCCTAGGAAAGCCACACCCTCCATTTGCATGATTCTAATGCAATGCAATGCCATGTATTCATTTAATAAACTTGCTTAAAATTTGCATTATCAATATGATTTATTCATGGCATTTCTTGGAGTAATATTTGATCTTGCTACTGCCATGATGATGCTTGTATTTCTAGGACTAATGCTTTGTACATTGAGGATGACATGTTGCCATTGGATTGCTAGGAACAATAGTTATGCTTTTGTCATGATCATATTGCACATTATGCCTACTAGAGTATTATTGGATTTGATTGATATCATATTGATTGAATGTTATCATTAGTTTATACCTCTTGATGTTGTCATTGTATTAGCATCATCATAGTCATTGGATTCATCCTGATTTTAGTTAATATGCTACCGTTGGAGTTCCTTATGATATGACTATATTATTCTTTGGATTATTGGATGGATATCGCTATGACTTGACTCACGGGTTGATATATGATATTGGACTATTTGTTATCTTAGATATATCTTGAGGACAAATTCTATCATTTCATTGGTCAGGTGCCACCGAACCGATCTCACCAGTGCAGCCACACTTTCCTGGATGGGGAGGCCCTAATTCGATCTATTGTCATGCCTCTCGCCGGTGCCACAAACTAGGGAAGGGTTTGTGCGCGCGCTTCCCTAATCATGTAGGCGGCAATAAGCCTTTTGTGCCCAAGTTGTGTTGTACCAGGGTGTCCTCATTTGTGATGTTTTTGTTTTGTTTTGCCAAGACGGTGGCAGGCCACGAAGGTGGCAGATGTCAAGAGTTGGCACCAGGGCCACCCATGACATACCCAAAAGGGGAGTTTGTCGGAGTGACCGGGCGAGTGTCACGCAATAGATTGGTTTCAACAAAATGTCGTTGGTCCACCCGAATGGGAGCACGAGGCCATGAGTTCCGTGGTGTGGGCACAGTGTACGAACCTCTATATAGTGTATAATCTATCGATAGCTGTGTCCTCAGTCGTGGGCACAGTTCATACTAGGTCACATCATTCGATCAACACTCACGATGACGGAATGACTTATAAGATGACTTATATTTATATGTGAGCAGTAATAGTTTGGCAGGATGCTGATGATGATGTGGGGATGATCTTTCAGCCTGTGAGGTGATCACAAGGATGTATTGATCTTGAGGTGATCAAGATGATATATGTTTCTTGGCCGGATAGCCAAGAATGAGATGGGTAATGTGACCCAAGATGTTGGTTCAGCATTAATTCTAGCATTACCATATCATGATTAACATTTTCTTCCACATCAAAGTAGTTGTTCATAACTTAATCTTTTAATGCTATGTTGTTGTCTTGCCTTGATGCTTTTGGTTGTTGTGAGCTTGCGAGTACATTCAAAGTAATCACCTAGCGTGTCATGCCAGTTTGCAGGTGATGTCGTGATTGATTGCGTGACAAGGATAACGAGCGTGCGAGCTAGACCGTGTCCCAACTAGAGTCCCTACGGGGTGGAGTTCATCACTATCATCATTGTTCGGCTGGTAGAAGTTTTTCCGCTGTTACGAGTTGTTCCGCTGCTAGCATAGAGCTACCCTAGCACGCGTAGTGTCATCGTGCCGATGTAAGTCCTTTGTACAATCAGACCCTTGTACTTGTATTCTTTGTAATAAGAGTTGATTTGCTCTATGCCAAGCAGTCACGTATTCCAGAAGACATGATCTCTCGGCTGGAATAAGGGGTGTTCCGGTTCCTCTGAGCCAAGGTGCCACCGGCTTTGGTATTAGGGCAGGTCTGGCTGTGGGATGCCCTAGTCAGTGCGGGCGGTAGAAACTGGTAGTATAGAGTCTACCCCATTTGCCGCATTTGGTTGCTGCATTTGTTTGTTGCATAGCATGCAAGTAGACTTATTATTTTGTCATTAACGGTTGATCTTGTGACTGTAGCTGGAATCAGTTCTGATCCACTACAGCTCAGCCCCTACATCCCTCCACTTTCCTTTTTGCCTTTTCTTTGGTGTTTGGCATCATCTCTGTCCCACCGTAGTGATGTCGAGTGCTCCACACACCGTTTGCAGGAATGGTGCTCAGGTATCACACCAATATCTTTCTTTTAGCCACACCCATCGTTTCGGTGGTAGACATGCTTCTATCCTAGATCGTGCCTTTCATCTTGTTGCTATGGCAACCCTTACTGATCTCTGTTATCAGGAAAGGGCAATGCCAGGAGGCCCAGCTTTCCACCGCTATCCTACATGTCACCTATTCCTTGGGCGAGTACGGTTCCCTTCCGTCCGCTTGATGATGATGTGGCCGCGGCATTCGTGTCTCGCTACGTGATCACCGAGTACGTCCACACCTCCGAGCCAGTCAAGGATGGCACTTGTGCCAAGCCAACACTTGGTGTAGCTATGTTTACACCAACCCCTCTACACGTGATCCACCTTCATGCACACCGCCACAACATGTTAGAACGTAGTAAAGGAGTACCCACGAGATTTGTGTTCTTAAGTAGGCATGCATATTGTTGTGAATAGCAGTAAAATGTGATATTGCTTGTGTGTCTTTGTGTGCCCTTGTTTGGTGGTTTTGGTTGCTTCAATTTTTGGGACCTTGGTGTTACATTATTTCCCCTTATGGAAGTTGCCCGTCAACTAAGACCGGACTCGAAGAAGCAATGAGGATTTCAAAGATTGGGAAGCTCAACTAAACAGTATGGCATTCTCAATTGACTGCATTGTATTGGGAATATCTGGTCAGAATACAAATGATATCTTGGATCGACTATCACCATCAAGTTTACATCAGTGCTTAATCTTCATAGCAGTAATGAGCAAACCCATAGGAAGACAAGTTAGGTCCAAGGCCAACCGTATATTTTCAGCCAAACATATGGCTCATATATAAAGTTTTGGTTCGGTGATGAATGAAACTTGAAATATGTTATACCCCGGAAGGAATCTAAAATGTGGTATGTGTTCAGTATTCAGCAAGGAAGACAGTCAGGCATTTCTTCTCATCCAAGTAACTGGCAACAAAAATATTATGGGTATGTGATACATCCATTTTGCATCATGTTTACCTACTATTATTTATCGTGTTTTAAATCAATACAACACTTGGCGAAGTAATTCTACTTCCTTTTCTCTCATAATATGCAAGGTTTACATGAAGAAGGAAATTGTCGGCGGCTGGAATTCTAGACCTGAAAAAGCTATGTTAGAGATACCTATTCCGCACATCTCCAAATGAGCTGAAATTTTACGGAAATTTATTTTGGAATATATAAAAATTATTGGAGAAAATAAATACCAGAGGGGGCCACTCAGGTGCCCACTAGGCACCAGGGCGCGCCTACCCCCTGGCGCGCCCTGGTGGGCAGTGGGCCCATTGGCCAGCCTATGGTGCCCATCTTCTGGTATATAAGGTCATTTGCCCCAGAACAAATAGAAAGAGAGGACTTTCGGGATGGAGCGCCACCGTCTCGAGGCGGAACTTGGGCAGGAGCACTTTTTCTCTATGGCGGAGCGATTCCGCCGGGAATACTTCCCGCCGGGAGGGGGAAATCGAAGCCATCATCATCACCAATAACCCTCTCGTCGTGGGAGGGCCAATCTTCATCAACATATTCAATAGCACCATCTCATCTCAAAACCCTAGTTCATGTCATGTGTTAATGTCGGCGTCCTGGGAACAGGGTCCCCAGACTCGCCTGCCTGCGGCCCGCGACGTGCCTCCACCAGTAGCATTGTACGGCCCATCTTCACCAGCAAACACTCAAGACCCTCCCGAGTGGCAGGGCCTCGCGAGGCGGACGACGCAAGACCTCCTCGGGGGCGGCCTCACCAGGCTGGCTCGCGAGGGGCGGAGAGATCAAGGCAAGGGGAACCTCGCAAGATTCCAGTGACGTAAGGCATGACGACCGAGGTGAGGCGGGCGCCAGCGCACACACTATCCTCGTTTCCTCTTTGGTGCTAAAGAGGAAAGCGCAGGCGAGGAGTCCCGAGGCATCAGGCAAAGGTTTCCATATCAGTGCAACAAGACCAATACCAGCAGGACGATAGGATGGAGGTCACCATGGAGCCCAAGACGGCGTCACCACCAGAGCCTTTGGCAGGTGAAGACCACCTTTAGTCAGGATAAGTTGTACTAGTTGTCTCCCTTCAAATTTGGCCGTTGTGCCATCCCTTCCCGCCAGCATTTTGGAAGAGGACCAGGGCCTCTATAAATAGGACTAGCCACCACCATAGGAGGCAACTGATCTTGGGAGAGAGGCGACTAATCTCGAGCCATTCAGATCATCCTCATCCGCACAAACTCACCAAGCACAAGAGCACCTCTCCTTAGGAGGCTGTTCGTCCCTTGTAACTGTTCATCCTCAGCCCAAGAGGCAATCCATCACACCACACTGGAGCAGGGTATTACACCACATCGGTGGCCCGAACCAGTATAAATCTTGTGTCCCTTTGTTCTACGAATTCGACGCGCCGATCTTTGAGATCATGGTGAGGGCGTGAGCTAGGGGGAGGAGAGATCTTCGTGCGCACCCCAGTGTTCAAACCTCAAGGGTTTTGCCGGAACCCGAAATCTGACATTTGGCGCGCCAGGTAGGGGTGCGCTGAAGCCTTCCCCCGCCAATCCACGTCCCATCGCTGCACCGCATCCATGGCGGACGAGCATCGAGCCCGCGCCCAACGCCGGGCCGCCCTCGCCGCCCGCGTCGCTCAGACAGCTCCTGTCGGCGGGCCTCCCCGTCGTTCCCTGTCACCCGCCCCAACCGGTCTCTGCCGGAAACGAGCAACAACCGTCCTGACTGCACCCTTCTATGCGGCGGAATGGCTGCACCACCACTCCGTCACTGACCCCGACCGGCTCATTGTCTCACGCTCGCCGCGAGCCCACAGACGCGCAGGCCGCGCTGCTCATGGCACGCGAGCTCCTGCGCTACCGCCCGGTTGACAATCTCTATGAGGACTGGCTGGACCGCATCGCCTCGTCATCGCCGTAGGGGGCTCCCCCGCACATCCCTCTCGCTGCCTCGCCCTCTACCAGCTGCAGGCGACGTAGCTCACGGAGCACCTCCACCACCTCCGCACCAAGATGGCGCTCTGGCGCCAAGGCGCGCGGCCCCCTGGCATGACCCGCCACGTCGGGCGCCCGCGCGAGAAGAAGGAAGCTGCCAAGAGATTCCTCGGCCGCAAGAAAACGCTCCTACACTCCCGGTGCTACCACGACAAGAGCATGCGCCGCGTGCGGCGGTGGTGCGCGAACACCAAGGGCAGGCCCCACCTCTGCAAAGGGCCCCGGTGGCCACGGCAGGCTGCCGTGCCTTCACTCTGGAGCTGTGTAGCATCGTCTGGCCGGGCAAGTTCAAGCCAGACCTTCCTCCTCGCTACGACGGCACCCCGACCCTGCGGAGTTCTTGCAGCTCTACGAGCTGAGCATCGAGGTGGCCAACGGCGACGAGAAAGTCATGGCGAATTGGTCCCTATGGCTCTCAAGGACAGAGCTCCTCGTGGCTCCTGAACCTACCCCCGGGCTCGATCCCCTCCTGGCATGAGATGCGCGACCGCTTCTTCGCCAACTTCCAGGGCACTCGCGACCGCCCTCCTGCTGCGGGTCACCTGTGCCGCATCAAGCAGCCGCCAGGAGCGACCTTGCAGAAGTACATCCAGCGCTTCAACAGCGTTCGTCTCAAGATCCCCAAGGTGACAGATGAGGCCATCATTTCCGTGTTTTCTGATGGCGTCTGCGACGTCAAAATGAAGGAGGAGCTCGCCATCCATGAGGAGTTTTGCACGGCTCTGTTGCTGCTCAACATGGCGACCAAGTGCGCGAGAGCCGAGGAGGGGCGCCTTTCCCTCCTTGAGCTCCCAGCTACCGACGCGGAGGAGAAGAAAGCCAAGGCCAAGGACGTGAAGCGCAAGGGAGTGGCTGTGCTCGCAGCGGAGCCAGATACGAAGCGCGGCCGGGACCATCCCGGGTCGTCCTAAGGCAGCCGACCTTTCTGCGCCTTCCACAACGTACACAGCCACAACACCAACGACTGTCAAGAGCTCAGGGCCATTCGAGATGGACGCTTCAGTCAACGCCTCGAGCGCAACGACCAGGGCTACGGCCAAGGAGGAGGACGAGGCGGAGGACGCTGGGACGATCGCGGCCCCCACCAGGAGTGGCGCGACCGGCCTCGCGAGGACCGCTAGTAGGACCAGCCTCATGAGGGCGCCTGGAGGGATCAGCCCCGCGACGACCGCCCTTAGGGCAATGCCGGTCTTCCTCCACTGGCGCCGCCACCAAGAAGGAACGACGACCACCATCAGGACGAGGGGGCTAGGGGCTTCGAGGAACCACGTGCTATCGCCTGCATCTTGGGCGGCGCTCAGGCCCCAGCATCTCAATGTATCTTCAAGCAGTTTGCTCGCGAGGTTAACGCAGCTCTGTCCAAGATTGAGGCCACGCGCCCGCTCAGATGGTCCAAGTGTGCCATCACCTTCAGCTCAGCGGACCAGCTCAAGTGCGCGGCCACTGCTGGCGCCCTCCCGATGCTCTGCTCACCCGTCATCAGGAACGTACAAGTCACCAAAACCCTCATCGACGGCAGCGCAGGGCTTAACGTCCTGTCCGTCGAGACATTTGATAGCCTCCAAGTGCCATACGATCAGCTTCAGCCCAGCAAACCCTTCTCACGAGTGACCGATGGCTCCACCACCCCGATAGGGCAGGTCCGCCTCCCTGTCACCTTCGGACAGCGCGACAACTACCGCACCGAGCTCATCGACTTTGACGTTGCCCACATTCATCTGCCATACAATGCCATCCTCGGGTACCCAGCGCTGGCCAAGTTCATGGCAGTGACCCACGACGGCTACAACGTCCTCAAGATGCCAGGAAGCGGCGGGATCATCATAGTCCCCTGCGAAGAAAGAGATGCGGTGTGTTCCCACGAGCGCGCCTTCCAAGCCGCAGCAATCGAAGACCCCGACAACCAAGGCACCATATACCCTCCTGAGGCCATCCCCAAGAAGAAGAAGCAACTACTCCGTACAGGGACTCAGGGGACCGACGCCTCTAGCGGTGCCACATCAGGATCAGCACCCGCGCTTGGGACGCCTCCCACCTTCGCATAGGAAGGCGTGCCTGGCGCCCTCCTCTGGCAGGGCTCATGGGCTCTCTTCTGGAGGGCCTCAGACCTAGCCAACATCATGAGGGAGGCGCTCGGGCACCATGTGGAGGCGTGCTTCACAGCACGGCTTCCTCAGGAGGACCCCGGGCAAGGAGCGCCCAGCGCTCAGAAGTTCATCGCCAAGACCACTCAGGTGCTGCAGGATGGAAGGGCCATGCACGGTGACCGCCGCCCACCTAGCGCAGCTCCCCATCTAGGCGACGATGGTGGGCTGCGCGTCTGCATCAACATCCCAGGGCTCAACAAGGCCGCATCTCAGGAGCGCTCCTGGCCTTCGCGAGTGGGACATTGCGAGGGCCCACCTCACAGCTATGTTCCCATGCCATTCGGCCTGCTGAGCATGGCGGCTGCCTACCAGCGCAACCTACGGAGCATCCTGGCGACCCAGGAGGCCAGGCATCACACGGTCCTGGCAAAGATGGAGACAGTCCTCAAGGAACCGCCTGGACCCCCAGAGCCTCCCGAGGCTCAGGGCCCCGGTGGCTCATGAGGAGCAAACCCTTCGCCACGCATCTTAAGCTACCCCAGCATCCCTTCGACGACAGAACCAGGTGACATTTTCCAAGTTTATTTAGCTGGGAGTGCCCCCCGGGCTGCATCATTCCCAGGCCGCGTGGGCCTGTCCCTGTGGCATGTATCCTTTTACGTCTTTATCTTACTCTGCTGGGGGCGCCCCTCGGGCTGCATCATCCCCAGGCCGCTCGGGTCCCTCCCAGTGGCATGTATCGTTCTTGCATTTATCTAAGCCAGTTTATCCCTTGCATACGTTATCTATGGTTATTACCTGCTTGATTGTCACCCATCGTGACCTCCTGCGTCGCCGATCTGCCCCATGCTCATCCCGCAACGGAAGCTACTCACGCTGGCACGGCGCTTGTGCTTGGGTCCGTCCCTGCAACACCGACAAATCTAAGCGGTCGAGCTCTGACTCGCGGCACGCCCCGCGCATGTCACCTCACGAGGCCCTCAGTGCCTTCATCTTCTTGCGGAGCGACCAGTGGTAGACCGGCAATCGTAGTGGCAATTTGTGTCCCTCCCCGTGCTAACCTGTAGGAACCTCCTAAGGATAACAGCAGGCGGTACCGCGGGCTCCCTCTTCTCCCATGCAATTCTCTTGCGCGTTAAAAGGGGGGATCCTGAGCATCGCGACTCAGGAGCTCTTACTGGCTCTCCAGCCCTCACCCCCTGGCCTTGACCACGGCATCGTGACCTGGCATACCAGCGGCGGCTGAGCTCGCTGGAGGGCTGGGACCTGAGGACGTAGAGCACATAGAAGAGCGTGGAGAAGAGGGGGAGGCTCGCAAGGGCCTAACCTGGCTACACTACGGCTGTCGACGCGCGAGTCTGGCGGAGCACAAGGAACCGACTCTCGACTGCCAAGATAAGTTTCCCACCCGGGTCGACCAAGTGCTACGGCATAGGATTCTCACTTGTTGCAGCCTTGTTGCGGCAACGCCGCCTCCCTTTCCTACCTCTCGGTGGCTGCTTGCGTGCTAAAGGGGACCTCTTGAGCATCGCGCCTCAGGAGCTCTTACTGGACCTCGGGCCGCTCACCTCCTGGCCTTGACCACGGCATAGCGACCTGGCATACCAGCGACGGCTGTAGCCTGCCTGGGGACCGGGACTTGTCGGCATAGAGCAGCAAGCTGCCGCGGGGTTGGAAATGGGAGACCGAGCCGAAACAGGACATGCGTTGGCAAATTTTCATGATAAGGATAATATCAACAAAAGACGTTATAGACCCTTTACACGCCCCTGCGGGGTCCATCCCGATTCCTTGCAGGGAACAAAAGAAGGGAGTTTCTAGGAGCCCTATCTACAAACGCCAGCACGGCCGACGCCATCATCAACAGTGGGCCACGGGAGGCCGGCGCCGACCCCATCCAGATCAGCGACGACGGCGGCCAGACGCTGCTGCCTTGCTCCGAGCGCGGCGAGAGCTCGGGGGCACGTAGCTGTCATCGATCGTCTCCGGGGTCTCGTAGGGCTCAGGAGAGTCGCTGGGCTCCTAAGCGCCGCCGCTCCTGCTGGAGGAGCTGCTGGCGAAGCCAGCTGCAGGCTCGTCGATGGCCGCTGCGCCGCCCCGATGACCCCCTCCGGGGCAGCACTCCAGGTGGCGGCCTTCCTCATCGAAGACCTTGAAGAACATGCTGGAGGCGGCATCGTTCTCAAAATGGATGGCGAGGGCCCCTTCTGAGCGGCAAACTCGAGCAACCTCGCCCCAGCCACGAGTCATGAAGATCTTGCCTGGGGAGACAGCTTCGACCTCCGCTCCAGTCGCCGGGGCGTCGCAGTCGGCATGCTGCAGCCAAAGCTTGAGGGGGGCCCACGGCGGCATCTCAGCGGAGAAGAATTGCGGAAAATGAATCCACGTGCGCGGAGGCATCCCCTCCCACATCACGAGTTTGCGCGAAGAGTCCACGGCGTGGGCTCCTGGGGCGACGGCGTGCGTCACCATGGTGCGACGACAACGTCCACGGCATGGGCGGCGCTGCTCGCCGCCTCTCCCGCCGGAGCCCTCAGCTTGGGCGTACAGGGGCAGCGGATACCTGGGAGGAGGCCGCTCGCACCAAGGCCTCGACACCTCTGGCCTCACGGCAACGTCGCGGCGGTGGGCTAGCCTCTTCTTCGGCGGAAGTGGCCCGGGCTCATCGCGGGGGTTTTTTCCCTTCTCTGCGGACGAGAACCTCCGAATCGGCGCCATGGGTGTCGCTACTAGCAATGAAGCAAGGGAGAAGAAGCAAGCGGAGCAGGAAGAGATGAGCGACGGGGGCTCCGCCCCCCTCCTCATTTATAGTGGGAGAAGGCCAAAGGGCGATCCCCACGATCACAGGTAATGATGATTTTTCTCTGCATGTAGCAGGGACTCGTCAGTCGGGCAATTGCCGAGGCAGCGTGGGAAAGCGGAGACGCCCGTGTCCCATCAATCTTCACGCGTCAACCGAGGCCGCAGGCCGTTGGGGCCCGTGGCGCTCCGCACTTGCCCCTCGGCTTCGCCTCGAAGCCAAGTTCGAGCATGCCTTGGGCACGGGGGCTACTGTCAGCGTCCTAGGAACGGGGGTCCCCAGACTTCCCTACCTGCGGCCCGCGGTGTGGCTCCACCAGCAGCCCTGTACGACCCATCTTCACCAGAAAACACTCAAGACCCTCGCGAGGGGCCAAGCCTCGCAAGGCGGACGATGCAAGACCTCCTCTGGGGCGGCCTCACCAGGCTGGCTCGCGAGGGGCGGAGAGATCAAGGCAAGGGGCACCTCGCGAGGTTCCTGTGATGTATGCCATGACGACCGGGCCCAGGCGGGCACCAGCACGCGCAGTGTCCTTGTTTCCTCTTTGGTGTTAAAGAGGCAAGCGCAGGCGAGGAGTCCCGAGGCATCAGGCAAAAGGTTTCCATATCAGTGCAACGAGACCAAGACCAGCAGGACGACAGGACGGAGGTCACCGTGGAGCCCAAGACGGCGGCACGACCAGAGCCTTTGGCAGGCGAAGACCACCTTTAGTCAGGATAACTTGTACTAGTTCTCTCCCTTCAAATTTGGCTGTTGTGGCATGCCTTCCCGCCAGCATTTGGGAAGAGGACCAGGGCCTCTATAAATAGGACTAGCCACCACCATAGGAGGCAACTGATCTTGGGAGAGAGGCGACTGATCTCGAGCCATTCAGATCATCATCGTCCGCACAAACTCACCAAGCACAAGAGCAACTCTCCACAGGGGGCTGTTCTTCCCTTGTAACTTTTCATCCTCAGCCCAAGAGGCAATCCACCACACCACACTGGAGTAGGGTATTACACCACATTGGTGGCCCGAACTAGTATAAATCTTGTGTCCCTTTGTTAGGCGAGTTCGACATAGGCCACTCGGATCATTTACCCTGCACATAATCAGCATGTACAAATTCCAAATATGACATGTCCAAAACATCACATGTCCACTTCAAATTTGCATATAAAAGGAAGAAAAATATAGAACTTGAAGAAAAAGCCTAGCTAAATTCATAACTAAATATATAACCTAATTAACCATCTGCCCTAAATAAAACCTAAGTAAATTAACCAAAAAACCTAGCTACCAGAGAGAGGAGGAGCGGTGGGGGGCTTACAGAGGGTGCAGGCCCGACGACGGCTGAGGTTGGGAGGGGTCGGGGTCGGGGTCAAGCGCCGGGGCCGGGGCCGTGGGCGAGCGCCGGGGTCAGGGTCGGAGCCAGCGCCGGGGTCGGTGTCGGGGGCGGAGCCGGCGCCGGGGTCGGTCGGGGTCGGGGTCGGGGGCGAGCGCAGAGGGCCGGCGAGGGCAGGGCTCCGGCGCGCGGCGCGACTTGGGGGAAAAGAGGCGGGATGAAGAGAGGAGTGGGGATCGATTTGGGGGTTAAGTGGGCATAGCAGCAGCGCATTTAGGGAAAACGCGCTATAGCTACTCCAGGTAGCTATAGCAATTTCGTGTAGAAACCGCTACTGCTATCTTGACTAGTTGTAGCTCTTTTCTCACAAAAGCGCTGCTGTTACAACACCTATATAACAGTTTTCCTATTTGTTTCCTTCTATTTTCTTTTCCTTTATTTTCTCTCACTTTTCTTTTCTTTTTTTCCGAGAGCAGTGAACGAAGGGAAGGCGATATGTATTGCATCATTTGACGGTTCAATATGTATACAAACTAGGAACATATATATTACATTATTGGACTCATGCATAATAATGGCTAAGTGTGTATACAAAATAGGAACATATATATTACATCATTTGACCGATAACATACATACGGTTCCTCAGCGTTGACGTTTTCGTTTTTGAGTCAGCTTCTTTCCCTTCTTGTTCGTTGAAGAATAATTGAGCCCCTAATTGTGACTTTGCCTTTTCCATGGAGTACGATTTTTCTTAGGTAATGTAGTATTGATTCTTCTTTTGACGTATACTTCATCATCATCGTCATCTTCCCTCATTGGGTTGCCGTACTGATCGTAGTCTTCCTCGTTGGCGACTCCATCCATTCCAATGATGTTCCTTTTGCCTCTCCTCATGACAACATGACTGGGATTGCACGGGTCGGTTAGGAAGAAGCATTGTGTCACGTGCTTAGCGTGTACCCATGGCTCGTTTTTTGCAATAGCGTTCACGGTAGCGCTCTTGGCGTCGGGTATAGTCATGGTAGTGAAATTCCGGTTTTCTCTTTCGACATTCTTAGCCCATCTGACATGGAACATCATCGTGTTGTGCAGTCCAGAGTAGTCAAGCTCCCAGATCTCCTCGACCCTTCCGTAAAATCTTTCAGTTGCGCCATTGTCGCTGCCGGTCATGCATTCCATCGTCACCCCTGAGTTCCGATCATCACTGTCCATATCTTTGGCCTCCGTCTAGAACGTGTATCCGTTGATATCGTATGCCTGATAGGTTACGAGGTTGGGCGAGGGGCCATGTGCTAAGGCGTATATGAGTAATCCGTCCTTAGAGCCCTCCTCCGGGGGATTAGCAATAATATGCTCTTTGAACCAATGCAGGAAAGTGGAGTTGTGCTCTCTAGTAACTTTGGCGCCCGTCCTGCATACCCCCCAGTCACGATACTTCTTTGCGATAATTTCTTTATGTAGTGCCACGAAAGGATCTACCTCGTCTAGGTGTTGTAGCACTACCAAGCTTGCTATGTCAATGTCGCTGCGTCGATCTGAGTATGCCACATGCAGTTCCCTGTGACCGCTGGAGTGACCTTCTCCTTCGATCCTCCCATCGTGCTTGTTAACGGGCAAACCAACACTAACACCAGGCGGCTTGTCTGCGCCATATAGAAATTTCTCGCAGAAAGAGATGCACTCTTGTGTCAAATAGCCCTGGACGATGCTTCCATCCGGACGGGACATATTACGAACGAATCCTTTGATGATCCCATTCATCCTCTCAAACGGCATCATGTTGTGCAAAAATGACGGCCCCGGGTCTATTATGTCGTCCACAATATGGACACACAAATGCACCATCACGTCAAAGAACGCGGGCGGGAAGTACATCTCAAGCTCATTCAGTATCACAACGATCTCTTCCTGTAGCCTTCGGAGCTGCTTTAGACTGATCGAATTTCTAGAGTTGACGTCGAAAAAGTTGCAGAGACCAATAAGCGTGTCATGGACGTGCTTGTCCATTATCCCTCTAAGGGAAACAGGTAGTATCTGCATCATCATCACATGACAGTCATGGGACTTCATCCCGCTGAACCTTTTCTTGTCCGTGTCTAGATATCTGCTTATCTTGCCACAGTAACCGGAACTAACTTTGACTGCGGTAAGGCACTTAAAGAATTGACCGATGTCAGCCTGACTTAAGGTGAAGTAAGAAGGGGGGCAATAATCCTCTTTCTTTATTTTCTTGCCCTTCTTCTCCCGCGCCTCTTTCTCCGTCTCTATCTCGTCTGACTTTTTACGGGGCGGCATGTGCATATCTTCCCTGATTTTCAAATCTTGCAAGTCTTTTCTTGCCTTCGGGCCATCCTTGGTCTTATCCGGCATGTTCATCAGTGTCGCGAGCAAGCTCTCAAGGACATTCTTACAGATATGCATTTGATCAAGGCAATGAGGTGTATCGAGTTTGTGCCAGTACTCCAAGTCCCAGAACACATACCTCGTCTTCCATACCTTCAGCAGCGGCTCCGACGCCTTTTTCATCGTCTTTCACGGCGCGGGGCACTCCTTCCAGTTTTTCAACAGCTCATCGATTTCGGCACCGCTCCTCTTACATGGAGGTCCTCGATGCTCAGCGTGACCATTGAATAGATCTCCATGGTTTCTCCACGGGTCGTCCTGTTCGAGCCATCTTCGATGCCCCATGTACACGATTTTCCCAGACCCGCCATCTTTCCTTGACGTTAGCTGCTGAGACGTCGTATCATCCATGCACCGCGTGCATCCGCAATATCCATGGCACACCTGGCATGCGACATATCCGTAACCAAGATATTCGTGCACTGTCATGATCAGTGCGACTCTCATGTAGAAATACTCGCCTTTGCTGGCGTCCCATGTCTTGGCCGGTGTTTTCCATAACGTGTCTAACTCCTCTTGAAGTAGCCCCAAATACAAATTAATTTTATTGCCTGGTTGTTTCGGCCCTTGAATAACCAGGGGGGAGGTTGTACATCCATACAAACACGGGCCATGTGCTATGGTTGGTGTTCTGGTTGCCAAACGGATTCATGCCATCGGTACACGCGCCGAGCACGATGTTCCTTGCATCACATTCGAAATACCGATAGAAGTTTTTCAACGCTCTCCACTGGCTTCCATCCTCGACGTGTCTCAGCTTCGGATCATCTCCATCGTTGGGCTTCTTCCTCTCCATGTGCCAGCGCATTATCTTTGCTTCCTTGGGATCTACAAAATACCGCTGGAGACAGGGAGTGATCGGTAAGTACCATACAACATTGTGGGGAGATTTCTTCCCGGCCTTCTTGTATTGAGAAGCATTGTACATGGGACAGCTTCTTTCTTCCGCATGCTCCTTCCGATAAATTATGCAATCGTTGATGCATGCATGGTATCTAACGTGCGGCAGATCAAGAGGGCACACGATCTTCTTGGCCTCATCAACACTAGTAGGACATAGATTCCCCGCGTGAAGAACATCCTTTAGGTACTTGAGATGCTCATCGAGGCTAGTGTCGGTCCATTTGTTTTTAGCCTTCGTCTTTAGGAGTTGGAGCGTGAAACTGAAGCGGGTCACCTCAGGATTGCAACCATCATACAATGGAGTGTTCGAGTCTACCACTAGTTGCTCCAGCTTAGCCTCCTCTCTAGAAGCAGCTCTCTCAGTACTCGTCTCCTTGTGAAGCAGTGCTTGAACATGAGGGTCCCGCATGATTGAACTTAGTACCGATGAACTCTGCTGGGTGGATTCCACGTCGTTCTCTCCGCCGCCATGTCCGCCCCCTTCTCCGCTGCCATGTCCGGCCTCTTCCCCGCCGCCATTATCGATCATCTCTTCGTCTTGCCCCGTGTCGTCATTGCCTGCCCCGTCGGCGTCCTCAACATCGTCATCCTCATCTTCAATTATCCACCGAGTATAGCCATCCATGAAACCAGTTATGAGCGGGTGCACTTCGACACGACCATCGTCATAGGGGTCGAGCCAAACTATTCCTTTGCATTTTTGACACGGACATAGAACCTTTGTCCGGTTATTTTCTTTCATGTCCTGCACCGCCGACGGCAACCACCTATCCACCATCGTTCCACTGACCATCATGAACGTCTGCATGGTAATAATAAACAAATTTATTAAAAAATTGCGTGCATGCATCAAAGTCATACAAAAATTCGGCATGACCTTCCCTAAAAATAGGACATATATAGATCTAGAGTTTGCCCAGAATTCGCCGAAACGGAAATAAATCGACATTTCGGCAAAACATAGGCAACTCAAAAGCACAATTTGGCGTCAACTCATGCCACACACACAATTTAAATCATATTGCCCAATTATTATATCACACACACATACACATATTTCCATTTTGCACAAGCATGAAATTTTAATCACCTCTATCTCGAGATCGAGCACACGGTGGAGATGATGATGTAGGGAGATCAAAAGTGCACAAAGCTCTTCTTGACAAAGATAGATCTAGTTAGGGGGCAAATAGGTCACTTGACTAAATGCTACATCTACCTAGCTAGCTAATTTGGGAGGAGACAACTTCAACTAGTGGAGCGGGAATGAAAAAGAGAAAGGAGATGCATTAATGGAGGTGGTGTTAGTTAGCTAGGAGTAATGAAGAGAGAGAATGGTAGGTAGAAGAGGGAGAGTAATGGGGGGGAGAAGTATTGAGGAAGAAGAAGAGTGAGAGAGGGAGGATGTGGGAGGTAGGCGAAAGGGAGGAGAGGAGATGGGGGAGGGGAGGGCGTACGGGTGGGAAAAGTTGGTGGGGTGCTGCGTCTTAGCAGTAGCGCGGGAGGAAAAACGTGCTACTGCTAAGAGCGTTGCAGCAGCGCCCTTTTGTCACACGTGCTACTGCTAAATGGGCCAACCATGTGGACAATTTCAAAATTAGCAGCAGCGACGTGACTAAAAAGCGCACTAATACTATTGCATTAGCAGTAGCGCACATCATGACACCGCGCTGCTGGTAAACTTAGGTTGTTGGGTACTGTCGGTAGATTTTTGTAGCAGCATGGTTTAGACATCACATGCTACTCCTAAATTTACATCAGTAGCGTACTTTTCTTAACATCGCTACTGCTAATTAGCAATAGCGCCTCTTTTTGTGCCGCGCTGCTGCTAAGATTCTGTGTATAAGGTTTTCCCTAGTAGTGTAAGGAAAAAAGGTTAGAATGGCGCTGGCGGGAAGGGCCGAGGCGGTGAAGCAAATCGCCCCGGCAAGGCTCCTTGGAACCAAGGGAAACCCGCCAGGGGCCGAGAGAAGGAGGATTGCAATGATGAAAGGGATGGAGGGGATGAAGAGGAAACTAGCGAGCAGGAATTCTAGAAGGCCACTGATGACCTGTGCATTGACGGGGGTGCATCTCTGCACTCCTCTCACCGCCAACTTAAATAGTGGGCGCGTGAGGTCAATGCCGTGGAGCCAACGGCAGATTCTCGGAAGCCGCTCAAGTGGTCACGCACGCCCATCGTCTTTGATGAAGAGGACCACCCTGACCGCACCATCGCGGTAGGGTGCTTGCCGTTGTTGGTCTCACCAATGATCCACAACCTCAAAGTCACAGAGATGTTGGTTGACGGAGGGGCCAGGTTGAATATGATTTCCCCAAAGGTCATCAGCAAACTTTAGATAGCAGAGGAAGAGCTCAAGGTCACGAGAGAGTTTCAAGGAATCAACCCCAGGAGGAGTCGTCCTAAGGGAAAGATCACGTTGCCAGTGACATACGGGGGAGAGTTGAATTACCAGATTGAGAAGATTGTGTTTGATGTGATTGACATCCCCCTGCCGTACAAAGGAACCCCTGGACACCCAGCTCTGGCAAAATTCATGGTGGCATCCCACTATACCTACAACACCTTGAAGATACCAGGGTTGGTGGGCATCATTTCCATTCTGTCAGACGAGAAGGACTCAATTATTTCCGTGGATAAGATGTACCGGGATGCACTCGCGATAGAGGCCGCTGACACCGTGGTTCCCGCCAAGGAAAGCAAAGGAAAGAAGAAGGCTAGTAGGGATGCCGGCAAGGAATCCAGGAAATGTACCTCTTCGAAGTATGTTGCGCCTGTTGAAGACTTGCCGGAGAGTTCCAATAGCAAGAGATCCAAGGCTGCTGCACCCCATGTGAAAAATGCCCGGCAAGGCTGGCTGGCACTGATGGTAGTTTCACTATCAGTGCCACCCTTGATGAAAAATAGGAAAGCGCACTCGTTGACTTTCTGCGGGTGAATATCGATGTGTTTGCTTGGCAACCATCTGATATCCCTGGTGTTCCCAGGGAGGTAATCGAGCACCACCTTCCTGTCTGCCCACATGCCTGACCCGTCAAGCAGAAGGTCCGAAACCAAGCCATGGAGCGGCAACAGTTCATTGCTGAGGAAATCAAGAAACTTGAGGCAAGCAAACCCAGTGGTCGTGCGCAAAGCTAACGAGAAATGGAGGCTTGGCATAGATTTCATGGATCTAAACAAGGCATGCCTGAAGGACCCATTTCCCTTGCCGCGCATTGATCAGATTGTGGATTCCACTTCCAGATGTGATTTTCTCTCCTTTCTGGATGCATACTCCGGATATCATCAAATCTTTAGGTCCAAGGAAGACGAAGAGAAGACCTCATTCATCACCCCATGTGGCACGTACTACTTCGTGCGAATGCCTTTCGGATTGAAGAGTGTCGGATCCAATTTTGCGAGAGCAGTCCAGATTGGTTTTGAATCACAGTTGCACAGTGAAGCTTACATGGATGATATTGTGGTCAAGACCAAGGACAGATCAACCCTAATCTAGGACTTAGAAGAAACGTTTGCTAATCTGCGCAAGATCAACTTGAAGCTGAACCTGGAGAAGTGTGTGTTTGGCGTTCCCTCCGGTAAGCTACTTGGTTTCTTTGTGTCCCATCGCGGGATAGAGGCCAACCCCGATAAGATCAAGGCTATCAAGCAGATTTAGGCACCCAAGACAGTTAAGGATGTGAGGCGTTTGACAGGATGCGTTGCCGCGCTTAGCAGGTTCATCTCCAAGTCTGTCGAGTGCGCCTTGCCGTTCTTCAAAATTTTGAAGAAGGCAGGACCCATGAAGTGGACTCCGGAAGCAGACGCAACACTGCAAGATTTGAAGACCTACTTGTCTTCTGTGCCCACTTTGGTTGCTCCCAAACCACAAGAGCCATTGCTGCTATACCTAGAGGCAACTAATCAAGTGGTTAGTGCAGCACTAGTGGCGCAGCAGGAAGTGGAAGAGGGACCAACCTCAGCCAGTGTCCCTTCTGGGGGAGAGAGTGAGCACAACCCGGCAAGGCCAGATATGGATCAAGACAAAGAAGAGCACGACAGTGGAGGCAACCCCAAGGACGCGACAAGGAAGAAAGTGGTGCAGCGCCCAGTGTACTTCGTCAGCTCCCTATTGCAGGGGGCTAGGTATAGGTACTCTGGTGTGCAAATGTTGATTTTGGCCTTGTCATGGCTTAAAGGAAACTGCTCCACTACTTCCAAGCCCACAAGATTATGGTTGTCACCCGCTTCCCTTTGCAAAGGATACTCTGAAACCCTGAGGCTACCGACAGAATAGTGGAGTGGGCATTGGAGTTATCCAGCTTTGGCTGAAGTTTGAAAGCACATCAACAATTTATAGCAGGGAATTGGCAGAGTTTATTGCAGAATGGACGCCAACCCCTGATGAAGAGGTACTAGAGACAGTTATTCCCGGTGAGGTAGCACCCCAATAATGGATCATGTATTTCAATGGTGCCTTCTCCCTAGAACGTGTAGGGGCTGGCGTGCTTCTCGTTACTCACTGGAGAGCACCTGAAGTACGTCGTCCAGATGCATTTTCCTCGGGAGGAGGTGACCGACAATACTGCAGAGTATGAAGGGCTGCTTGTCGGGCTCAGGATTGCCACCGAATAGGGTATCGAGAAGCTGATCATAAGAGGAGATTCGCAACTTATGGTGAGACAAGTCAACACGGATTACCAAAGTCCATTGATGGAGGCATACATTGAGGAAGCACGCCAGCCTGGAGTAGCGCTTTGACGGATTGCAAACACAGCATGTACCCCATGCGGAAAATAGCATTGCTGATCATCTATAGAAGTGCGCTGCGCAGAAGCTTCCTGTGGAACCAGGAACTTTTGTTCTCCATCTTACTCAGCCCGGAAGAGGAGGAAACTAGACTCCGGAAAGCCTCTCCCAGTAGAGCCTCCGGGTCTCCCGGCAGAGAGCTTGACGGGAACAACTCCCATTTAGCTGCTGAGCTACCCCCTCCCACCAGACCACCGGTCTTCATTGTCGAGGGGTGCGCTCCCAGGAAGGAGGAGGTGCCTCTAGTCCTCGTTGCCGAGCCCCAGGCTCCAACTTGGGCACGACACATAGTTCATTTCCTCCAAATCAGAGAACTTCCCGAAGAGCAAGAAGAAGTGGAAAGAGTAGCCCGGAGGGCCAGTATGTATCAGTTTGTCGATGACACACTGTACAGAAGAAGGCCCAATGGTGTGAAATTGAAATGCATTTGCCGGGTAGAAGGAAAGGAACTGCTGGAGGAAATACACAAAGGCATGTGCGGCTCCCACATTGGATCAAGGGCTTTTGTTGGCAAAGCATTCTGGCAAGGATTTTATTGGCCCACAGCCCTCCAAGATGCGGTCCATCTGGTCATCAGGTGTGAAGCTTGCCAGTTTCATTCCAAGAATATCCATCTGCCTGCCCAAGCTCTGCAGACAATCCCTTTGTCATGGTCGTTTTCGGTCTGGGGGCGCGATATCCTTGGCCTTTTCCCACGTGCTGCCGGGGGCTTTAAATTCTTGTTCGTTGCAATCGACAAGTTTACAAAGTGGCCGGAAGTAGAAGCTGTGAGGAAGGTGACTGTCGGTGTCAAAACCGGCGGATCTCGGGTAGGGGGTCCCAAACTGTGTGTCTAGGATCGATGGTAATAGGAGACGGGGGACACGATGTTTACCCAGGTTTGGGCCCTCTCTATGGGGGTAATACCCTACTTCCTGCTTGATTGATCTTGATGAATATGAGTGTTACAAGAGATTATCTACAACGAGATCGTAATGGCTAAACCCTAGAAGCCTAGCCTATGTGTATATGGTAATGAATGTCCCCTATCCGGACTATGCTCTCCGGTTTATATAGACACCGGAGAGATCTAGGGTTACATGGAGTCGGTTACATAAGAAGGAATCTTCACAGCTGGTCGCCTAGCTTGCCTTCCATGCCAAGGAGAGTCCAATCCGGACACGAGTATGGTCTTCGGTATTCATGTCTTCACAGCCCATCAGTCCGGCCCATGGATACAGGCCGGACGCCCGAGGACCCCTTAGTCTAGGACTCCCTCAGTAGCCCCTGAACCTGGCTTCAATGACGAGGAGTCCGGCGCGCAGATTGTCTTCGGCATTGCAAGGCGGGTTCCCCTTTCTCCGAACTCCAAGATAGTCTTCGGATGCAATGATACTATCTGGACCTGGTATAACCACAGAGAGAATATAATATTTGCACGAATCTAATCTGTTGATAGCTTCTTTACAACACGACATCGTGTTTGTCCGGTCATAATTTCGAACCGTTTTTCATCTGCCATCCCACGTTTTGAGACGCGGTTGCTATTGGCACATCTTGTCGAAGCAGAGATCGTGTCCCCTTATTGCGGGATCCTCATCTATGTGGGCATGGGTAACTCAAACGTGCCATTTATACAGCCCTTGGGAATAGGCGAGTTTTTAGGACGAGTGGGGAGGCGCTTGACATTCGCGGCCTTTATAAGGGGATGAGGACACTCTCCCTTTTCCCACACCCTTCTTCATCTCTAGTCCTTCCGTCCTCGAGCTCCAGCGCCCAAGCTTTAGTTTTTCCTCGTTCGAGAAGGCACTCCAATCATGCCCGGATCCGGAGCTGGAGGCAAGTGGATGGCCTCTTCCGTCAAGAAGAAGGACATCACAGGGCTCCGGGAGGCCGGCTATTTAGCCAAGGAGATTGCTCACCGACTCCCTGCGAAAGGGCAAATCGTCCCTACCCCCGAGCCCCATGAGAGGGTTGTGTTTCTCACACATTTTGTCCACGGGCTGGGATTCCCCCTTCATCCATTTGTCTGTGGATTGATGTTTTACTATGGGTTGGACTTCCATGATCTGGCCCCCAACTTTATACTCAATATCTCAGCATTTATCATTGTGTGCGAGGCCTTTCTCCGCATCCCGCCTCACTTCGGCCTATGGCTGAAGACCTTCAACGTGAAACCGAAGGTGGTGAGCGGTCAACAAGCAGAGTGCGGAGGCGCCATGGTGGGCAAAATGCCCAACGTCACCTGGCTCGAAGGCTCCTTCGCGGAGACGGTGAAAGGATGGCAGTCGGGGTGGTTTTACATCACCGAGCCGCGTGACGCCAATTGGGTAGCAGCCCCCGAATTCCGATCCGGAGTTCCGATGCGGCTCACTTCCTGGCAAGAGAAGGGCCTGACCTGGGGATCCCTGGACGAGATAACTGGGCTCCAGACATGCGTCCAGAACATGATAACCAAGAAGATCAAGCTTGTGAATGTGATCCAGGTCATGCTCATTCGCCGGATCCTTCCGTGTCAACGCCGAACTTGCTATTTGTGGGAGTACGACCCCGCCGAGCACCAGACGCTGCGAGGGCTCTTCGGCACAACGCACGAAGGCATCTGGAAAGCGCTCTTCAAGGCGGGCGAGACGCCCCCGCCCACGACTGAAAATCGCGGGCTTAGCTCAAAGCGCCAGGCCAATTCGGTAAGTCTTTTAATGCTTTCGAGGTATACCCTTCACCAGCATATTTTGAGGATGGATACTGAGCTCCTCCATCTACTTTACCAGGCCTGGATCGAGGTGGCGGAGCAGATTAGCTGTCCGGCTCCGCTTCCTGAGGAGGAAGAATTCCCACTTCTGACGAAGATGTTGTTTCCGGCGCCGTATGACGTGCCGGAGAAGACGGCCAAGAAAGCGGCCAAAGGGGCCAAGAAAGGCCCTTGCCAAAAAGGCGCTCCGGACATGTCGTCCGAGGACGAGACTTCCTCTTCATCCGATGACGACGACGAAGAGGAAGAAGAAGAAAACGATTCCCCACCTGAGGTGGGGAGGAAGAAGAGGGCGGCTCCCCCGGATCCGGAGGCGAAAGCGCCCAAGAAGGTTAAAGGCTCCCAAACGGATAACTCCGTGTGGGATATTGATAGCAGTCCGGAACGACCTCGCCGGACCAAGCCTCGGGCCGCTTCGTAAGTACCAGAATCCGCAAACGTATGGCCTTCCTGTTTTATAGTATTGACATATTGTAAGCCTTGTTACTGCAGTCCGGCACGCGATGGCTCCCCGCAGTCCTCGACTGAGGATTCGCTGGGCTCGAAGGAGAGGGCTAGCACATCTCCGCCACCTGCTCATTCCGTCTCACCCAAGGGTGATGACGAGGTGGTGTCCAAAAAGACTTTCCCAGGCCGGGGGGAGATTCCGGAGATCATCGGGGTGACGTCCCAGGATGATTTTTCGGCCGCCGGACATGTGGGGAAAAAAGTCCCCATGGGAACTGGTGACGGGGCCCGAGTTCCCTTTGGACCTCAGCCGGATACCATTCCGGAGATCTACACGGCTCCAGGGTCCAGCGAACGGCATTCCCTTCAAGGAGGGAATGTGCCTGTTCCACCGGTGACCTCTGTCCAACCAGAGGCGCCGGATAATCTACTGGAGGCCCTACGAGGCGCCTCTATTCTGGATGAACATCGTGTCCTTATGGACACGGTTATAGAGAAGGTTCAGTTTGTCAAAAGCGGACTGACCGAAGCCTGTACTAGCCTTCTAACGGGCTTTGAGGTAAGTGATTGTGAAAAATATCACAGTATAGACAGTAGCCCCTGATGCTCTGTTTGGTGTTCGTGAAGAAAAACCGAATAGAGGATCGAGAAGAAATATCGCAAGAGTCTAACATGAGTTGTCTATGTGAATAAACAGGTATTGCTTAAGGCAGCCACTGCTCATGCTGCGGAGGTCTCTGGACTGAAGCAGAAACTGTAGCGGGCCGAGGAGGAGCTCGGCCTCGTGAAGAAGCAGCTGGAGGATAACCAAGGTATGCAGTAACCTGTAGGTATATTTCTAGAAAATGAATAGTCCGAATGGACTAAATTGTCATAAACTTTATTAGGGGCCGCGACCGAGGTGGCAACCCTTAAGAAGGCGCTAGCTGAGGCCAAGGACAAAGCGGCCAAGGAACGCACCTCGCGCGAGAAGCACGAGGCCCGGGTTGGCGAGGCGCAGCAACAGCTCCAGGGCGCGATAGAGAGATTTGAGTCCCTGGAGCGCGATTGTAAGACGCAAGAGTCCGAATTGGCGAAGGTCCGCCAGAGCGCACAGGATGCACGAGCCGAAGCCCAGAGCGCCCTCCAGGAGATTCAGGCGGCCAAGATGATTACAGCGGGTAAGTCTTTCACCATGCATAGCAAGTATATAGAAGAAACGTTCCTTGTACTTATCCTGAATTTGGATTTTCCAGGGGCGTTTGCGGATCTGCCGCACAGTGTATCGGATGCTGCCGAGTATTACAGAGCCGAGGAAGGGATGTCTACGGAGAAGCTATTCTGGTCCCAACATCTGGGATCCGAACATCCGGTACCCTTCAGCGACCAGCTAAAGCAGTTGGTCGAGCTGCATAGGTTGGCAGAGCTAGCCATGAAGGACCTGATAGTCCGGCTGTGGCCTGCCGATCCTATACCTAGCAGCTACTTCGGACTTGTGCAGCGGCTTGTGAGTGCCTGTCCGCGGCTCGAAGCCGTGAAGCGGTCGGTCTGCATTGAAGGTGCGCGTATGGCCTTTGCCCGCGTCAAGACGCATTGGGCGAAGCTGGATGCCAAGAAGCTGATGACCGAGGGACCGCCGGAGGGCAAGGAGCATCGTCGACCCGAGCACTATTTTGACGGTGTTCTGGAGGGGTCACGCCTTGTGGCGGAGCAATGTTCGAAGGATGTTATATTCCCATGAGAACATGTGTATTACCTTGTTCTGTAATATGGAACAATGATATTATGTAGTATAATGTTTATGATTTAAATTTTACCTCCTGTGCGGCCGTTTATTAAATCTGAGGGTTGACCAGTCGTCGGCTTCTGCCCCCACGTAGATAGTACGGGGGTGTTCGGGATAAATCTAAACACTCTTTACTCCACATTTTGGTCCTTAAAGGAGGTGTTTAGCACAACGAACAAGGCAATCGGACTATGCGGCCTTTACTGCCCTCACTTAGCCATAGGAGTTTGACAATTAATAAAGTTGGCGAAGCCCCTAGTGTTCGGAAGGCCGAATTAGGGGCGTTATACACGCCTAATCGGAAGAACCGATTCTTCGCAAGAAGCGGAAAAAATCTCCAACGATTTGGAACCTCTCGAACAGCTGACCGGCTCTCGCCGCATCATGACAGTCAGTTTTCGGCTTTCTCTACTGAGGTGCTCATCCGGAAGAACCGGGACACAATCGCAGTAGTTCTCCCTTTACTACCCTAGCCGATGTAGCGGAACGTAAGGTAGTAAGCACAGGAGCCGGGCAACCCAACTATTGACCAAAGACATGATTCGGAGCCGATGCATATAATGCTATAAGTTCGGGGTGCCGAACTATACTGTAAAAGTGTTCGGACTTTTATTGCCGTGATGCGGGGTGTAATGAAGCCCCTGGCGTAGTAATACGTACCATGGTGTACGTGTGCAATGAGTAATTAATACCGAGGTGAGGAAACGGGAAAATGAAGTAATAAGCTGACGCTACCGTGTATTCACCATTGTGATGTAACTAGTACGTCGAGGCCTACTTTGTACAAGTAATGCGATAAGCAAGTAAGTCTATTTAACACGCCGCCACCAAGGGCGAGCTACATGCGAGTATGAAAAGCAATTATGGCCATAGTTTAGTAGAGACCACCTGGGGATTCCCTTGTAAGCCATAGCTCCCTGCCTCCTTGGTGTGTTCTGCTGGCGGGTTGTCCGTGTAGTCCTCGAAAAGAGAAGAAAACCCGTAAAAAAGAAAGTAAAAGCATGCGAATCCCATGGTCGGTCAAGCCGTACAGTGGATTGCGAGCGGGGTATGCCTCCGTCAGTACCCATGGGGTTTCGAGTGCGTAATTGTGTACGCGTGGTACGAATGCCACTACCTCATTGAGATTGGGACGGAGGCCGAATTGCTAGTCGAGCTCTTGACGAGCCTCGCCGTCCTGTTGCAGCGTAGTCCGGAACCTCTTAATGATGTCCGAGGGCTCGACAGCCATACTATGGTGCTGCTTGAGAAGGCCGTTCTGTGCTTCTGCTGCTAGGGCGGCGGTGTGTTCCTCTGTTCGGAGGGAGCGTTCCGTATTTCCATTGACGGTTATGACGCAGCGTGGACCGGGCATCTTGAGCTTGAGATAATCATAGTGTGGCACAGCATTGAATCTAGCAAACGCGGTTCCTCCGAGCAGCGCGTGATAGCCGCTGCGGAAGGGGACGATATCGAAGATTAACTCTTTGCTTCGGAAGTTGTCTGTAGAACCGAAGACCACCTCCAGCGTGATTGAGCCTGTACAGCGGGCCTCTACGCCTGGGATGACTCCTTTAAAGGTAGTCTTTGTTGGTTTGATTAGTGAGGGGTCAATGCCATCTTCCGCACTATGTGTTGATAGAGCAGGTTGAGGCTACTACCACCGTCCATCAGGACTCGTGTTAGGTGAAACCCGTCAATAATTGGGTCGAGGACTAGTGCGGCTGAACCGCCATGGCGGATACTGGTTGGGTGATCTCAACGATCGAAGGTGATCGGGAATGATGACCACGGATTGAATTTTGGGGCGACTGGCTCTACCGCGTAGACGTCCCTAAGTGCTCGCTTACGCTCCCTTTTGGGGATGTGCATAGCGTATATCATGTTCACCATTTTGACTTGAGGGGGAAATTTCTTCTGCCCTCCGGTGTTCGGCTGCCGGGGCTCTTCGTCATCGTCCTCGCTCTATTTTTCCCCTTCCTTGTTTCTGTTGTTTATCTTGCTAGCTTGTTTGAATACCCGGCAATCTCTGTTAGTATGGCTGGCCGGTTTGTCTAGGGTGCCGTGTATCTGGCAAGGACGATCGAGTATGCGGTCCAAGCTGGATGGTCCTCCTTTGCTCCTTTTATAGAGTTTCTTTCGCTGGCCGGACTTGGAGCCACTGAATCCGGCGTGAACTGTAGTGTCATTGGTGTTATCGCCATTGCTTCGGCATTTCTGCCTGTTGCGCTGGAGCTTGCCGGTGCTGCTTTTGGCCTCGGAGGGGCCTGTTTCATTCGCCGTGTTTGTACTGCGAGCCAGCCAACTATCCTCTCCCACGCAGAAGCGGGTCATAAGTGCCGTGAGGGCTGCCATGGACCTCGGCTTTTCTTGGCCGAGGTGGTGGGCGAGCCATTCTTCCCGGATGCTATGCTTAAAGGCCGCTAGGGCTTCGGCATCCAGACAGTCATCGATCTGGTTCTTTTTAGTTAGGAACCTAGTCCAGAATTTTCTGGCTGATTCTCCGGGTTGTTGAACTATGTGGTTTAAGTCATCGGCGTCTGGTGGCCGGACATATGTTCCCTGGAAGTTGTCCAGGAAGGCTTTCTCCAGGTCCTCCCAGTAGCCGATAGAATTTTCAGGCAGGCTGTTAAGCCAGTACCGAGCTGGCCCTTTGAGCTTTAGTGGGAGGTATTTAATGGCGTGGAGGTCATCTCCTCGAGCCATATGGATATGGAGAATAAAATCCTCGATCCATACTGCAGGATCGGTTGTGCCGTCGTATGATTCAATGTTGACAGGCTTGAACCCCTCGGGGAATTCGTGATCCAGTACTTCATCTGTGAAGCAGAGAGGGTGTGCGGCGCCTCTATATCGGGCCGCGTCGTGGCGTAGCTCTGATGGAGTTCGTCTGCGGTATTCGGCCCGGACATGGTTAGGTTTATCACGTCTGAATAGGTAGCGGTCGTCGTGCCTCGAGGCACGCCCCCGCGATCCGTAGATTGATCTTGTATGTCCTGCTCTATCGTCCAGGATCTGCCGGAGGTCGTACGTGTGACCCTGAACTCTTCCGTCTCTATTTCTACAAGGCGGTGGGGCAGGCTGCTGTCCGGCCTGAGTTGCCGCTTTATCACGGCCGCGGAGTGGCCGGTCGGCCGCCCTGTCTCGACCACGTGGTGGTCGTTCCGCGTTACGCAAGGGAGATGTGTGCTCCGGTGCTTCCTCATCGAATTGAGGTAGCAGTCTGCGTTTCGGGTAGCTCTTGGCTGGGCGCCTGAGGCCGTATTCTTCGGCTGTCAGGACATCAGTCCATCTGTCGACGAGCAGATCTTGTTCAGCTTGAAGCTGATGCTGTTTCTTTTTCAGGCTCCTTGCAGTGGCTATGAGCTGAAGCTTAAAGCGCTCCTGCTCCAGAGGATCCTCAGGCACGATGAAGTCTTCGTTGCCGAGGCTTGTCTCCTCCTCGGAGGGCGGACGGTAACTATCGTCCTCCGAGTCATCTTCTATGGCCTGTTCATCAGGGTTATCTTGCCCGTTGTCGTTTTCTTCCTGTTCGGATGTAGCTCCGACAGGGTCTTCGTTGTTTTCGGCGTCGCCTGGAGTGTTATTTTCTCCGGTGCCGTGTTGCCATCTTTTGAGCGTCGAGGCTTAGGAGCGGCGTTTGGCGCGCCGTCGTTTGGACTACGTCGCGAAGGCTTATTCGCGTCTGGCTCTTCTTTGTCGTCGCCAGATTCTTTAGGTGTATCAACCATGTACACGTCGTACGAAGAGGTGGCCGTCCAGCGTCCCAGTAAATGGCGGGTCTTGGCCTTGCTCCTCGTTGGCATCGTCGTCCATATCATCGATGTCTTCGAGCCATAGTCAAGCACGTCGGTTAAGTCATCGACGGTGGCTATGAAGTGGGTGGCGGGTGGGAAGCAAAAATTCCTCGTCATCCGCCTCTAATTCGAACCGAACATAGTTCGGCCGTGAGTCTCCTCCAAGGATAAGTTCTTTAAAGAATTTAGCATGTCACCAAAAAGGTGAGTGCTGGAAGAAGTCTGCGGCGCCAAATTCGACAATCGATAACCGATCCAGCTCGGTGTCCGCAGGCGCGCCTGATCTGGAACGTGTAGCCGAAAACGAGTCCGGAGTTCCATTGACGCAAGTATTGCAGGATGTCGAGTCCGTGTGCGGCTCCAACGCCGTGGACTTTGTGGCCTCGAAGGGCATGATCTGCTTCGGTTCTGAGGCCGTTGCAGCAACAGGATCCATCTCCTGGGTGTGATCCGATGACAGATTTAAGTCATGTTCATCGGAGGGAGGGGGAGCGACTGCCGTAGTCTTGAATCCATCGGAGATCAAGTCTCCGCGAGTATCCGCGACGCAGTTCAAGCTTCCAGATCTGACCTGATGGCCAGGGGCGTGACTATCGACCTGCTCCAGATGGCCAAGCGAGTTGGCCCGCAGTACGAAGTCGCCGAACACAAAGGTTTGTCCGGGGAGGAAGGTTTCTCCCTGAACGGCGCCATTACTGACGATCGAAGGGGCCATCAAATCCTTTGCCGACGGCACAGTGGAACTCTCAATGAAAGCACCAATTTCGATGTCAAAACAGGCGGATCTCGGGTAGGGGTCCCGAACTGTGCGTCTAGGATCGATGGTAACAGGAGACGGGGGACACGATGTTTACCCAGGTTCGGGCCCTCTCTATGGAGGTAATACCCTACTTCCTGCTTGATTGATCTTGATGAATATGAGTGTTACAAGAGATGATCTACCACGAGATCATAATGGCTAAACCCTAGAAGCCTAGCCTATGTGTATATGGTAATGAATGTCCCCTATCCGGACTATGCTCTCCGGTTTATATAGACACCGAAGAGATCTAGGGTTACATGGAGTCGGTTACATAAGAAGGAATCTTCATAGTTGGTCGCCTAGCTTGCCTTCCACGCCAAGGAGAGTCCAATCCCAACACGAGTATGGTCTTCGGTCTTCATGTCTTCACAGCCCATCAGTCCGGCCCATGGATAACAGGCCGGACGCCCGAGGACCCCTTAGTCCAGGACTCCCTCAGTGACAGCTCAGTCAGCTATCAAGTTCTTGAAAGGATTGGTGTGCTGCTTCGGGGTCCCTGCCCGGATCATCAGTGAAAATGCCACCCAATTCACAAGCCACGGCTTCATGCAATATGTTCATGCCCTCGGAAGCAATATCTCATTTTCTTCTGTTGCACATCCCAGAAGCAATCGACAAGCTGAGAGGCGAACGTTGAAGTGTTGCGAGGACTGAAGAAAAGAACATTCAATAAGCTGCAGAAGTGCAGTAGGCGATGGATCGACGAGCTGCCGGTGGTTCTTTGGTCCGTCAGAACGACACCCAATCGAGCTACTGGGCGGACTCCCTTCTCCCTAGTCTATGGGGCAGAAGTAGTTATTCCCACGGAACTCATTTACGGGTCACCTCGAGTGCTTGCCTACGATGAAGTAGCGCAGGAACAACACCGGCGTGATGATGCTGTGCTTCTCGAGGAGAATCGTCTCGAGGCTGCTATGCGTGCTGCATGCTATTAGCAAGCCCTGCGCCACTATCACAGCCGCAGGGTTCATGCCCGATGTTTTGAGGAAGGCGACCTTGTCCTCAGGTCGTTCAGTCTGCCAAGGGTACAAACAAGTTGACGCCAAAGTGGGAAGGCCCTTATTGGGTAGTATGAGTCACCAGACCTGGCGCAGTCCGTTTGGAGATGGAAGATGGCATTCAATTGCAATTCTCATGGAATATTGAGCATCTCCGCAAATTCTACCCGTAAGGCACGGCTGTCGGGCCCTGCCCGACAACCACCCTTTTGTATAGGCCTTGCCTTAGTTGCATGTAACCCCTTGTACAAAGCTAGGCGCAGATCCCGAGCAACAGAGAAATAAATGAAGCATTGGGGGCCCCTCGACAAGTTGCATGCGTGCCTAGGCATATCATGAGCATCGCATGTTCATGTAGATAAGATCGCATCTGGCATCATTCTCATCTTCATAAACTGCACCCTCCTGCCGTGGAGTGGGTCCCCAAGAGGAGATGACAAGACGAGCCTAGACTGCGATCTCTTGCAAGCCAAACAGATAACTTCTTTCTCTTATCCATACGTGTTCTGTAAGTAAGGACTTGTGCATGAGAAAACCTGCTGCCTTTCGAAACTTAGGTGCTCCCATCCTTCGACTCGAACGTTGCTTCGGTGAGGATGGTCGTAGTGGCCTTTGACGAAAATGGACTGGCGGGGGGCTGGCCCCTCTTCAGGATTTGTGCTTGGTAGGCCTAACTCCGCGGCAACAAGACCGAGGGGCCAACAGGATAGCTTGCCGGGGGAAACTTGTTTACTTAAAAGTATAGAGGCATCCCACCTCTGCATGGACATATTACATGCACAAGTCCCCACAATGTTTATCTTTTTCATTAATATGCTGAACAAACAAGTATAGACCTTATAGGACACAAACATGGATTAAAGAGATTACATAGTTTGAACTAAAATTTGGCAAGTGCCTACAGATTTAATATTGAATTAATATAAGTGCCCCGTAATCTCCTCTTTTCGCCCTTCCTCCGCTAGGTATTGCGGTGGGAAGAGAAGAGGACTAAAGGAACGCCCAAGCAGGAGCCCACCCCGGTCCCGCCATGGCCTGTCGGGCGCAGCCTGACAAGATCGGGAGTGGCGAGGCTGCGAAGGAGGGGCACGGGGAGTAGCTCGGCGGTGCCCTCGTCAACACCTCCAGCACCAGCAAGAAGCCCAGCTCAAGCACCGGTGGGAGAAACCAACGAAGCTCAGCTGGAAGATTGTTGGAGGGGGCGAAGGCACCAAGGGAATATCCCTCCCCGGCTAACACACTGTCGGTGCAACAAACCCTGGGTCTGTTGCCCAGACTGTGCACAGGCACGAGAATAAGACTGAAGCACCAGCACAAGTCAGAGTACAAGAACCCAAGAGATTCGAAGGACCAACATGCAGATCGGAGGAACCAAGAACGAGCCAAGGAAGCAAGATATCATCAAGAGAAAAGCCTCCCTTGTTGGGCACATGAGCCCGGCAAGGGGTGAGGCCACCTCCAGAAGCAGACAACCAAGGTGCCCTGGCAGGGCCTGCCGGGGCTCACGGAGGCATAACCACCTCACCAACCACACCACCATGACCCACATCATCGATTAGTGCGGTGTCAAGCCGCAAAGTGATTAAGTGGCAGCCATTCACCACATGGTAGCCATTTCCTATAGGAGAAACCCATAGATGACACCCGTCCTGCGAGGTGTGAAGAGAACAGGCACGGAGCTGGCAAGATAGCCCGGCTAGCCTTGCCGGGCAACCGACGATTTGACGTTAAGTGGAGCATTTAATGTGCCCTGTCATCCCGCAGAATTAGGTATGATAGCACTATTTGCTATCTTATCAGTGCGTAATGACTACTTTCCCACTGTGGTTACCCCTTGATCTATAAAGGGAGGCCCATGGAAACCGTAGAAAGGGTTAGAAGGTTGGATAACTCACACCCCCATACGCACGTAGTCGCTGCTGCCCCAAGGCAACCCCTGTCGGGCAAGTGTACCACGCTCCACCACCACCTTTCCACCATCAATCCACCAAAGAATGAGTAGGGTTTTACGCCTCACGACAGCCCGAACCAGGGTAAAATTGCATGTGTGATCTCTGCCGTGCTGCCCCACGCTCGTCTACTCTTTGTGCAACGCGTCGCCCCCCTGCCGAACCAGCAAGGGACCTCCTGGTCCCATAGGTGGCCGTGGTTTCCCGCGACATCTTTGGCGCGCCAGGTAGGGGGCTCGCTTGCGCGATCATGAAGGCATGCGCAGTGCGTCATCTTCATCACCATCTTCATCTTTGATGACGCTGTCGGCGTCCTGGGAACGGGGGTACCCAGACTTGCCTGCCTGCGGCACATGGCGTGGATCGGTCAATGGCCCGGTACGGCCTAGCTTCGGCAACAACAACCCAAGACCCTCGCGAGGGGCCAAGCCTCGCGAGGCGGACGACATTAAGACCTCCCTGGGGGCGGCCTCATTAGGCTGGCTCCCGAGGTCCGGAGATATCTATGCATGGCGCACCTCGCGAGGTTCACATGACGTGAGCCACGACGACCAAGGCTAGGCGGGCGCCAGCGGGCGCAGTGTGCACAGTATCTTCTTTGGTGCTAAGGAGGCAAGCATAGGCACGGGGTCCCAAGGAATCAAGCAAAGGTTTCCATATCAGTGCCACAAAACCAAGACCGACAGGACGGCAGGACAGAGGTCATCATGGAGCCCACCGCAGCGTCACCACCAGAGCCTTTTGCAGGCGAAGACTACTTTTGTCAGGATGGCTTGTACTAGTTGTCCCCCTTCAAATTTGGCCATTGTGGGATCCCTTCCCGCCTTCATTTCGGAAGACGACCAAAGCCACTATAAATAGGACTTAGCTAGCACCTTAGTAGGGAGGGATCGATTCCACCCTAACCACCTCACCAGCTCTTCGAGCTCAAGAACACCTCACCTCCTGAGGCTGTTCTACCACTGTATTATTTCATCCTCAGCCCTTTCAGGCAATCTACCACAAAGCTGGAGTAGGGTATTACACCACAAGGTGGCCCGAACCAGGATAAACTGTCGTGTCTCTTGTCCCTTGGGTTCGTCGAGCTAGGCCTTGGAATCGTTGAGCGGGTAGACTGGGAAGGGAGAGTTCTTCGCACGCACCCCAGAGTTCGAACCTCTCATGGGTCTGCGGAACCCTGAATCCGACATTTGGCGCGCCAGGTAGGGGCGCGTCGGAGCCTCTCTTCCGCTGGTCGACTCACCACCGCTCCACTGGTTCCATGGCTGATGCCCGTCGAGCCCGTGCTGAGTGTCAGGCTGCCCTCGCCACCCGCGTCGCCTAGACGGCGCCCGTCGGCGGGCCTCCCCGTCGTTCTCCATCGCCTGCCGCCAACGCCGCCACTGGCCCGGCAGGGCATGAGCAGCAAGCTTCATCGTAGCACCCCTCCGTGCGGCGTGATGGGCGCACCGCCACCCCATCGCTGACTCCGGGCGCCTCGTCGTCTCACACTCGTCGCGGGCCGGTGGACGCGCAGGCTGCGCTGCTCATGGCGCGCGAGCTCCTGCGCTACCGCCCCGTCGACAACCTCAACGAAGACTGGCTGGACCACATCGCCGATCTTCTCAGTGCCGCTGGGGGCTCTCCTGCACAGTCCCTCTCGCTACCTCGCCCGCCTCCTGCCGCGGGCGACGTAGCCCATGGAGCGCCTCTGCCACCTTCCCATTAAGGCATCATCCCCGGACCAAGGCGCGCGGCCCCACGGCGTTACTCGCCGCGCAGGGCACCCGTGCGCGAAGAAGAAAGCTGCCAGGTGGTCCAGCGGCCGCAAGAAGATGCTCCTGCACTCTCAGCATCACCACGTCAAGACGGGCTCCAGTGACCACTGCGGGCTGCCGCGCCTTCACTACCAAGCTATGCAGCATCGTCTGGCCGGGGAAGTTCAAGCTCGGCCTGCCTCCGCGCTACGACGGCACTCCCGACCCTACCGAGTTCCTGCAACTCTATGAGCTGAGCATCGAGGTGGCCAGCAGCGACGAGAAGGTAATGGCGAACTCGTTCCCCATGGCTCTCAAGGATGGTGCGCGCTCATGGCTCCTGAACCTGCCGCCAGGATCGATCTCCTCCTGGGGTGAGATGCGCGAGCGTTTCGTTGCCAAGTTCCAGGGCACTCGTGACTGCCCGCCTGCCGCAGGTGACCTGTGGCGCATCAAGAAGCAGCCAGGGGAAACCCTAGAGAAGTACATCCAGCGCTTCAACAATGTTCGCCTCAAGATCCCCAAGGTGTCGGATGAGGCCATCATCTCAGCATTCTCTGATGGCGTCCGTGATGTCAAGATGAAGGAGGAGGTCGCCATACACAAGGACCTGCGCACGGCTCTGGAGATGCTCAACATGGCGACCAAGTGCGCGAGAGCTGAGGAAGGACGTCTCTCCCTCCTCGAGCTCCCAACGGCCGACCCAGCAGACTAGAAGGCCAAGACCAAGGACGTGAAGCGCAAGGGGGCGGCCATGCTCGCGGTCGAACCAGAGATGAAGCGCGACTGTGACCACCCAGAGTAATCCAAGGGCAGTCGTCCGTTCTGCGTCTTCCACAACATACACAGCCACAACACCAATGACTGTGAAGAGCTCAGGGCCATCCGCGACGGGCGCCTCGGTCGACGCCCCGAGCGTAGCGACCGAGGCTACGGCCGCGGAGGAGGACGAAGTGTGGGATGCTGGGACGACCGCGGCCCCGCCAGGAATGCCGGCCTCCCTCCACTGCCACCACCGCCAAGAAGGAATGACCTCTGGCCAAGTTCATGGTGGTGACTCATCATGGCTACAATGTCCTCAAGATGCCAGGGAACCGCGACATCATCACGATCGCCTGCGAGGAGAAGGATGCGGTGTGCTCTCTCAAGCGCGCCTACCAGGCTGCGGCGGTCGAGGACCCAGACAATGAAGACGCCATCTACCCACCTAAGGTTGTCCCCAAGAAGAAGAAGCAGCTGTCCCACCAAGAGCCTCAGGAGAATGGTGTCTCCAGGGGCACCACCTCTGGACCTGCGGCCGCGGATGGGGCGCCTCCCTCTCTCGCATAGGAAGGCACGCCCGGCGCCCTCCCCAGGCTGGGCTTGGGGGCTCTCTTCTGGAGGGCCTCTGACTTAGCCAATGTCACGAGGGAGGCGCTCGGGCACCACATGGAGGCATGCTTCATCGCATGCTTCCCTCACGAGGGCACAAGGCACGGGGTGCCAGGTACTCAGGAGTTCATCACCAAGACGACCGAGGACCTTCAAGAGGCGAGAGCCATGCACGGCGACCGCCGCCCACCACCGGCCGCGGCTCCTTGTCCTGGCAAGGACGACGAGCTGCGCATCTGTGTCAATATCCCAGGGCTAAACAGGGCTGCAACTCACAAGCACTTCTGGCCATCGCATGCCTTTTGGCTTCCCAAACGCGGCTGTTACCTTCCAGCATCGCCGGTGGAGCATCCTGGCGGCTCAGGAGGCCAGGCACCAGGCGGTCCTGGCGGAGATGGCGACGGTTCTTCACGAGCCCCCTGAGCCTCCAGAGCCTCCAGAGGTTTGGGACCCAGGCGACTCGTGAGGAGCAACTTCTTCAGCACGCATCTTCAGGTACTTCAACATCTCTTCAACAACGGCGTCAGGTGACATTTTCCGGTTCATTCAGTTGGGGGTGCCCCTCGGGCTGTATTATCCCCAGGTCGCATGGGCCTGTCCCTGTGACATGTATCCTTTTGTGTCTTTGATTTACCTTGTTAGGGGCGCCCCTCGGGCTGCATCATCCCTAGGCCGCATGGGTCCGTCCCTGTGGCATGTATCGTTTTGCATCTATCAGAACTAGCTTTACCTCCTCCCATGAGTTTCTTTATGATTATTATCTTCTTGACCGGTACTTCGATACCATGAACGTCGTCTGCCCTTGCAAACCCACCCATGACCGCCTCATGATTAAGGACTGGCACGGCGTCTGTGCTCGGGTCCGTCCCTGCAGCGTCGCTAAATCCAAGAGGCTGAGCTCTGGCTCACGGGCCAGCTCCCGTGTACATCACCTCCCATGGCCCTTGGTGTCTTGTTCTCGCATGAGCTAATCGAGGGCGGATGAGCTAGGGCGCGCGACACGGTGCCTCGTCACCACGGGAGCCGCGCGCCGGTTGTCTTTCTTCAGGATTTTTCGCATGAAAAGACTGGGCACGACATATGCGCTCGGGTCCGTCCCTGCAGTGTCGATAAACCCAATGACTGAGCTCTGTCTGGCGGCCCGGACCCATTCACGTTGCTACCTCTTGAGCACTGCGTTGGTTTTCCCTTGAAGAGGAAAGGATGATGCAGCAAAGTAGCGTAAGTATTTCCCTCAGTTTTTGAGAACCAAGGTATCAATCTAGTAGGAGGCCACGCACGAGTCCCTCGCACCTACACAAACAAATAAATCCTCGCAACCAATGCAATAAGGGGTTGTCAATCCCTACACAGTCACTTACGAGAGTGAGATCTGATAGATATGATAAGATAATATTTTTGGTATTTTTGTGATAAAGATGCAAAACAAAATAAAAGGCAACGTAAATAGCTAAGTGTTGGAAGATTAATATGATGGAAAATAGACCCGGGGGCCATAGGTTTCACTAGTGGCTTCTCTCAAGAGCATAAGTATTTACGGTGGGTGCACAAATTACTGTCGAGCAATTGACAGAATTGAGCATAGTTATGAGAATATCTAGGTATGATCATGTATATAGGCATCACGTCCGAGACAAGTAGACCGACTCCTGCCTGCATCTACTACTATTATTCCACACATCGACCGCTATCCAGCATACATCTAGAGTATTAAGTTCATAAGAACAGAGTAACGCTTTAAGCAAGATGACATGATGTAGAGGGATAAACTCATGCAATATTATATAAACCCCATCTTGTTATCCTCGATGGCAACAATAGAATGCGTGCCTTGCTGCCCCTACTGTCACTGGGAAAGGACACCACAAGTTTGAACCCAAAGCTAAGCACTTCTCCTATTGCAAGGAAGATCAATCTAGTAGGCCAAACCAAACTGATAATTTGAATTGACTTGCGAAGATAACCAATCATACATAAAATAATTCAGAGAAGATTCAAATATTGTTCATAGATAAACTTGATCATAAACCCACAATTCATCGGTCTCAACAAACACACCGCAAAAGAAGATTACATTGTATAGATCTCCACAAGAGAGGGGGAGAACATTGTATTGAGATCCAAAAAGAGAGAAGAAGCCATCTAGCTAATAACTATGGACCCGAAGGTCTGAGGTAAACTACTCACACATCATCGGAGAGGCTATGGTGTTGATGTAGAATCCCTCCATGATTGATGCCCCCTCCGACGGAGCTCCGGAGAAGGCCCCAAGATGGGATCTCACGGGTACAGAAGGTTGCGGCGGTGGAATTATGTTTTTGGCTCCATATCTGGTAGTTTGGGGGTACGTAGGTATATATAGGAGGAAGAAGTACGTCGGTGGAGCAACATGGGCCCCACAAGGGAGGAGGGGGCGCCCAGGGGGTACGCGCCCCCCCCTACCTCGTGCCTTCCTGGTTGATGTCTTGACATAGGGTCCAAGTCCTCTGGATCAGGTTCGTTCCGAAAATCACATCTCGAAGGTTTCATTCCGTTTGGACTCCGTTTGATATTCTTTTTCTGCGGAACTCCGAAATAGGCAAAAAACAGCAATTCTGGGCTGGGCCTCCGGTTAATAGGTTAGTCCCAAAATATAATATAAAAGTGTATAATAAAGCCCAATAATGTCCAAAACAGAATATAATATAGCATGCAACAATCAAAAATTATAGATACGTTGGAGACGTATCAAGCATCCCCAAGCTTAATTGCTGCTCGTCCTCGAGTAGGTAAATGATAAAAACCGAATTTTTGATGTGGAATGCTACTTGGCATAATTTCAATGTAATTCTTCTTAATTGTGGTATGAATATTCAGATCTGAAAGATTCAAGATAAAAGTTCAATATTGACATAAAAATAATAATACTTCAAGCATACTAACTAAGCAATTATGTACTCTCAAAATAACATGGCCAAAGAAAGTTCATCCCTACAAAATCATATTGTTTAGTCATGCTCCATTTCCATCACACAAGAATGCTCTCATCATGCACAACCCCGATGACAAGCCAAGCAATTGTTTCATACTTTAGTAATCTCAAACTTTTTTCAACCTTCACGCAATACATGAGCGTGAGCCATGGATATAGCACTATGGGTGGAATAGAATATAATGATGGGGTTATGTGGAGAAGACAAAAAAGGAGAAAGTCTCACATCAACGAGGCTAATCAATGAGCTATGGAGATGCCCATCGATTGATGTTAATGCAAGGAGTAGGGATTGCCATGCAACGGATGCACTAGAGCTATAAATGCATGAAAGCTCAACAAAAGAAACTAAGTGGGTGTGCATCCAACTTGCTTGCTCACGAAGACCTAGGGCATTTGAGGAAGCCCATTGTTGGAATATACAAGCAAAGTTCTATAATGAAAAGTTCCCACTAGTATATGAAAGTGACAAAACAAGAGACTCTCTATCATGAAGATTATGGTGCTACTTTGAAGAACAAGTGTGGTAAAAAGGATAGTAACATTGTCCCTTCTCTCTTTTTTTTGGGCCTTCTTCTTTTTTATGGCCCTTCTCTTCTTCTTTTTCACTTGGGATAATGCTCTAGAAAATGATGATCATCACACTTCTATTTATTTACAACTCAATGGTTACAACTCGATACTAGAACAAGGTATGACTCTATATGAACGCCTCCGGCGGTGTACCGGGATATGCAATGAATCAAGAGTGACATGTATGAAAGAATTAATAATGGTGGCTTTGCCACAAATACTATGTCAACTACATGATCATGCAAAGCAATATGACAATGATGAACGTGTCATGATAAACGGAACGGTGGAAAGTTGCATGGCAATATATCTTGGAATGGCTATGGAAATGCCATAATAGGTGGGTATGGTGGCTGTTTTGAGGAAGATATAAGGAGGTTTATGTGTGAAAGAGCGTATCATATCACGGGGTTTGGATGCACCGGCGAAGTTTGCACCCACTCTCAATGTGAGAAAGGGAAATGCACGGTACCGAAGAGGCTAGCAATGATGGAAGGGTAAGAGTGCGTATAATCCATGGACTCAACATTAGTCATAAAGAACTCACATACTTATTGCAAAAATCTACAAGTCATCAAAAACCAAGCACTACACGCATGCTCCTAGGGGGATAGATTGGTAGGAAAAGACCATCGCTCGTCCCCGACCGCCACTCATAAGGAGGACAATCAAAGAACACCTCATGTTTCAAATTTGTTACATAACGTTTACCATACGTGCATGCTACGGGACTTGCAAGCTTCAACACAAGTATTTCTCAAATTCACAACTACTCAACTAGCACAACTTTAATACCACTACCTCCATATCTCAAAACAATCATCAAGCATCAAACTTCTCTTAGTATTCAACACACTCATAAGAAAGTTTTTACTAGTCTTGAATACCTAGCATATTAGGATTAACCAAATTCCCATGCTGTTTAAGACTCTCAAAATAATATATGTGAAGCATGAGAGAACAATAGTTTCTATAAAACAAATCCACCACCGTGCTCTAAAAGATATAAGTGAAGCGCTAGAGCAAAAACTATATAGCTCAAAAGATATAAGCGAAGCGCATAGAGTATTCTAATAAATTCCGAATCATGTGTGTCTCTCCCAAAAGGTGTGTACAGCAAAGATGAATGTGGTAAACTAAAAAGCAAAGACTCAAATAATACAAGATGCTCCAAGCAAAATACATATCATGTGGTGAATAAAAATATAGCTCCAAGTAAAGTTACCGATGGAAGTAGACGAAAGAGGGGATGCCTTCCGTGGCATCCCCAAGCTTTGGATTTTTGGTGTCCTTATATTATCTTGGGGGTGCCATGGGAATCCCCAAACTTAGGCTCTTGCCACTCCTTGTTCCATAATCCATCAAATCTTTCACCCAAAACTTGAAAACTTCACAACACAAAACTCAGCAGAAAATCTCGTGAGCTCCGTTAGCGAAAGAAGACAAAAGACCACTTCAAGGTACTGTAATGAACTCATTCTTTATTTATATTGGTGTTAAACCTACTGTATTCCAACTTCTCTATGGTTTATAAACTATTTTACTAGACATAGATTCATCAAAATAAGCAAACAACACACGAAAAACATAATCTGTCAAAAACAGAACAGTCTGTAGTAATCTGCAACTAACGCAAACTTCTGTAACTCCAAAAACTCAGCCAAAATAGGACGACCTAGAAAATTTGTTTATTGATCAGCAGCAATTGGAATCAATATTTATCAGGTTCTGGTGATTTTTAACAATTATTTTCATGAACAGAAAGTTTCTGGAATTTTCTGCAAGATCAAATAACTATCATCCAAGAAGATCCTATAGGTTTAACTTGGCACAAACACTAATTAAAACATAAAAACACATCTAACCAGAGGCTAGAACAAATATTTATTGAATAACATAAAGGAAAAACTATTGGGTTGTCTCTCAACAAGCGCTTTTCTTTAAAGCCTTTTAGCTAGGCATTGATAATTTTAATGATGCTCACATGAAAGACAAGAATTGAAGCACAAAGAGAGCATCATAAAACACGTGACAAACACATCTAAGTCTAACATACTTCCTATGCATAGGCATCTTATAGAAAAACAAATTATCATAGCAAGCAAAAACTAGCATATGCAAGGAAGCGGAAAGGAACAATAGCAATCTCAACATAACGAGAGGTAATTTAGTAACATGAAAATTTCTATAACCATATTTTCCTCTCTCATAATAATTACATGTAGGATCATAAGAAAGTTAAACAATATAGCTATCACATAACATATTCTCAACATGATCCACATGCATGCGAAGTTGACACTCTCCCAAAATAGTGGGATTATCCTTAACTAAAGTCATGATTTCTCCAAGCCCACTTTTATCAACAATTTCATTAGATTGAATATTATCCAAATATGTGGGATCTAAAGTTGACACTCTTCCAAACCCACTTTCAATATTATTGCAAACACTATTATCAATCTTATATTCATCATGGGGCCTCAATAAATTTTCCAGATCATAAGAAGAATCTCCCCAATCATGATTAATTCAACAGGTAGTGGACATAGCAAAACTAGCATCCCCAAGCTTAGGGTTTTGCCTATTATTAGCATAATTTACATCAATAGAATTTATAATAAAATCATCGCAATCATGCTTTTTATTCAAAGATCTATCGTGAATCACTTCATAAAGCACTTCATCACAATTTTTAGATTCACGGATTTCAAGCAAAACCTTATAAAGATAATCTAGTGCATCCAAATTACTAGGAATTGGTTCATCGTAATTGGATCTCTTAAAAAGATTGGCAAGCGGATGAGGATCCATAGATATTAGCTTCTCTGTTTAGGAATAAATACTCAACTATTTCAACCAAACGAGGAAACGAGCCAAGTAAGACATTTAAGGCAAACGAAAAGACGAACAGAAGAAGGGCGAATAAAACGGCAAGGGTGAAGTGGGGGAGAGGAAAATGAGAGGCAAATGGCAAATAATGTAATGCGGGAGATAAGGTTATGTGATGGGTACTTGGTATGTTGACTTTTGCGTAGACTCCCCGGCAACGGCGCCAGAAATCCTTCTTGCTACCTCTTGAGCACTGCGTTGGTTTTCCCTTGAAGAGGAAAGGGTGATGCAGCAAAGTAGCGTAAGTATTTCCCTTAGGTTTTGAGAACCAAGGTATCAATCCAGTAGGAGGCCACGCACGAGTCCCTCGCACCTACACAAACAAATAAATCCTCGCAACCAACGCAATAAGGGGTTGTCAATCCCTAGACGGTCACTTACAAGAGTGAGATCTGATAGATATGATAAGATAATATTTTTGGTATTTCTGTGATAAAGATGCAAAAAAAGGCAACGGAAATAGGTAAGTGTTGGAAGATTAATACGATGGAAAATAGACCCGGGGGCCATAGGTTTCACTAGTGGCTTCTCTCAAGAGCATAAGTATTTAAGGTGGGTGAACAAATTACTGTTGAGCAATTGACAGAATTGAGCATAGTTATGAGAATATCTAGGTATGATCATGTATATAGGCATCACGTCCGAAACAAGTAGACCGACTCCTTCCTGCATCTACTACTATTACTCCACACATCGACCGCTATCCATCATGCATCTAGAGTATTAAGTTCATAAGAACAGAGTAACGCTTTAAGCAAGATGACATGATGTAGAGGGATAAACTCATGCAATATGATATAAAGCCCATCTTGTGATCCTCGATGGCAACAATACCATACGTGCCTTGCTGCCCCTACTGTCACTGGGAAAGGACATCACAAGATTGAACCCAAAGGTAAGCACTTCTCCTATTGCAAGAAAGATAAATCTAGTAGGACAAACCAAACTGATAATTAGAAGAGACTTGCAAAGATAACCAATCATACATAAAAGAATTCAGAGAAGATTCAAATATTGTTCATAGAAAAACTTGATCATAAACCCACAATTCATCGGTCTCAACAAACACACCGCAAAAGAAGATTACAGCGAATAGATCTCCAGAAGAGAGGGGGAGAACATTGTATTGAGTTCCAAAAAGAGAGAAGAAGCCATCTAGCTAATAACTATGGACCCGAAGGTCTGAGGTAAACTACTCACACATCATCGGAGAGGCTATGGTGTTGATGTAGAAGCCCTCCATGATCGATGCCCCCTCCGACGAAGCTCCGAAAAAGGCCCCAATATGGGATCTCGCGGGTACAGAAGGTTGCGGCGGTGGAATTAGGTTTTTGGCTCCGTATTTGGTAGTTTGGGGGTACGTAGGTATATATAGGAGGAAGAAGTACGTCGGTGAAGCAACGTGGGCCCCACGAGGGTGGAGGGCGCGCCCAGGGGGGTAGGCGCGCCCCCTACCTTGTGCCTTCATGGTTGATGTCTTGACGTAGGGTCCAAGTCCTCTGGATCACATTCGTTCCGAAAATCACGTTCCCGAATGTTTCATTCCGTTTGGACTCCGTTTGATATTCTTTTTCTGCGAAACTCTGAAATAGGCAAAAAACAGCAATTCTGGGCTGGGCCTCCGGTTAATAGGTTAGTCCCAAAAATAATATAAAAGTGTATAATAAAGCCCAATAATGTCCAAAACAGAATATAATATAGCATGGAACAATCAAAAATTATAGATACGTTGGAGACGTATCAAGCATCCCCAAGCTTAATTCCTGCTCGTCCTCGAGTAGGTAAATGATAAAAACGGAATTTTTGATGTGGAATGCTACTTGGTATAATTTCAATGTAATTCTTCTTAAGTGTGGTATGAATATTCAGATCTGAAAGGTTCAAGATAAAAGTTCAATATTGACATAAAAATAATAATACTTCAAGCATACTAACTAAGCAATTATGTACTCTCAAAATAACATGGCCAAATAAAGCCCAATAATGTCCAAAACGGAATATAATATAGCATGGAACAATAAAAAATATAGATACGTTGGAGACGTATCACACGTCACCTTCTGGGGTCGTTGGTGTTTGGCCTTCTCATGTGATAACCTCAGGAGATTCATTCGGCGCAGGTTGTTTGACCATCTCGCAGGACTATCACAAGTGTCAAGTATCAAATTCTGGCGCAACCCGCCTTGAGGCAGGGCCTCGTGAGGCCCGCGCTGGCTCACGAGTGCCCAGACACACCTCCTCTAGCCCTTCCGTGCAAGCCACATGTCCGGGCGGGGCTGTACATGCCCCGGGGGCTCCACTCAAAGGGCGCCCCCACCCACGCACCAGTGGAAGCACCATGCTCCGCGCTAGCTGTCGACACGGTCGAGGAGCAGCTATGACCATGCAAGTGCGGAAGCGTCATGCTCCGCGTTGGTGATAAACAACTGGGGGCGGCCCCATGGCCGCATTAACCCCAGGGAGCCGTCAGGCTCAGTGTCCGGCCTCATCATAGCGCTTTCCCTTCGGGAGAGTCACGCGAGGGGGCTGTGCATGGGGGATACGCTCAGGTCACGCCTAGCGTACGTTGCCCTGCCAGGTCCCTCGGACCTGGTCGTCGCGCGCCCCTCCCGAGTGGGACCTCGGCGAGGAAAGGTATGGAGGTCTATTCGTACGTCAAGGGGGACTCCTGAGCATTGCGACTCAGCAGCCTAACTGGTCACGTAGCCCCCCACCCCTTGGTCTCGTCCTGGCGATTCGGATGACCCAATGGCGGCTAGGGTATGCGCAGGGCCGGGCCCTGCCGACGCAGAATGCTAAGGCTTACTCTTGCATCTCCTTCCTGAGGGCTGTTTGAACGTCAAGGGGGACTCCTGAGCATCGTGACTCAGGAGCCTAACTGGTCACGTAGCCCCTCGCCCCTTGGTCTCGTCCTGGTGATCCGGACGACCCAACGGCGGCTGAGGTATGCGCGGGGCCGGGCCCTGCCGAAGCAGAACATTAAAGCAAACGGGAAGGAAATCGCAAAATCTTAGCAAATTATTACAAGAAATTATGTCTCTTAAAGGGTGCAGAGCACATAAGTTTTCATGCCTCCACGAGGCACAATGCATGTTGCTGGAAATAAAATGGAGGGAAGCGCCGCCAGCGAGTCTCTCCTTCAGCCTTGGGTGCTACCGTCGCCCGCAAGGAGTGCCCGGTCGTCAACAACATCGCCGTCACCCGTACCATAAGCCGTGGGCATAGGGTCGGCGACACCATCAGCCGGGGTCGCAGGGTCGATGGCGATGAACTTCTGCAGCAGGGCCTCCACCTAGTATTTCACGGCTTCGGTAGCGGTGGTGCAGTGCTCCTCGTCCACAGGCTCAAGCAGGGCTCCGAAGTCGATGTTGGGGTCGCGAAGATGGAGGTGGCTGAAGACGCGCATCATAGCCGAAGCGGAGAGTGTGCGGGCTTCCCCCTCCACCATGGGGCCGACTCCAACAACAACGCCCTCGAGCACCATGACAAGCTGGGGGAGCAGCTCGGCGGGGCCTTCCTCAGCAGTCACCAATGGCTCCTTCAACCCCCTCCCGTAGAGTTCCCACAGTGCCTTGCGGGACCTCTGTTCACGAGAATTGAAGGCGGCACGATCTTTGGCAAGAACCTTCGCCTTGGCCTCCAGCCGGGCCCTCTCCGCCTCCACCTCCTCCTTCAGCTTCTCCAGGCGGCCGCGCTCCGCGGCCTGCTCCCGCATCGATTGCTCCAGCTCGGGGACCCGACCAGCGACCGCGTCTTCCCGAGCCTTCCGCTTCTCCTCCCGCGCCTCGCGCTGACGAACCTCGGCAGCCCGCTCGTTGCGCAGGGTCTCCAGCTCGGCCTCCAACACCCGGCGGCGCTACTCGGCAGCCTCGGCATCGTTCAATGCTACATCACGGGCGGCCGCGGCCAGGCCGGCAGCTTATTTACCCGCCTCGGAGGCTGTTACGGCCTGGCTCTATGCCGCCCTGACGAACGCTTCGGATCGCAGCCATCCCGAGATCAACTCCAGGCGCCCCAACGCCAGCCGGCTGTCAGCGCATTAAAGGTCGTCGCGAAGCTGAGTCAGCGCGGAAAGAGCATCCTCCAGAGCACCAGGCGAAGAAGGAGAATCACGGCCCAGTAGCGTGATGGAAGGGGGAGGAGACGGCGCCGCTGCCATGGTCGGCAAGTTAGCAGCAGCAGAGGAGGTCGGGGGCTCCGGAGCCTTCGGGACCTCAGCATGTGAGTAGAGGGCGAGCACCTCCAGAGCTGCCCTGGCTACAGAGATCACCTTCTCCTGAGGCCGGGCCTCCGATGTAACACCGACGATGCGGCTATATCTCCCACGTGTCGAGGCACGACTTAGAGGCATAACCGCATTGTGGTTTTGTCGCAAGAAGGGTCATCTTCACACAATCCCATGTAATGAACAAGAATGGGATAACGAGAGTTGGCTTACAATCGCTACTTCACACAACACATAAATATAATTCATACATCATCCAAAATCCACACATAGACCGACTACGGTCAAAATCCAAATGAAATTAAGATAACCCCAAATGCTAGATCCCCGATCGTCCCAACTGGGCTCCACTACTGATCATCAGGAAAAGAAACATAGTAACGACCACGTTCCTCATCGAACTCCCACTTGAGCTCGGTTGCATCATCTGCACTGGCATCGTCGGCACCTGCAACTGTTTTGGTAGAATCTGTGAGTCACGAGGACTCAGCAATCTCACATCCGCGAGATCAAGACTATTTAAGCTTATAGGAAAGGATGGTGTAATGAGGTGGAGTTGCAGCAGGCACTAAGCATATATGGTGGCTAACATACGCAAGTGAGAGCGAGAAGAGAAGCAACGCAACGGTTGCAAAGCTAGAAATGATCAAGAAGTGATCCTAAAACTACTTACGTTCATGCATAACTCAAACCGTGTTCACTTTCCGGACTCCGCCGAGAAGAGACCATCACGGCTACTCACATGGTTGATGTATTTTAATTAAGTCAAGTGATAAGTTCTCTACAACCGGACATTAACAAATTCCCGTCTGCCTCATAACCGCGGGCACGGCTTTCGAAAGATAATACCCTGCAGGGGTGTCCCAACTTAGCCCATCATAAGCTCTCACGGTCAACGAAGGATAAGCCTTCTCCCGGAAAGACCCGATCAGTCTTGGAATTCCGGTTGACAAGACATTTCGACAATGGTAAACAAGACCAGCAAAGCCACCCGAATGTGCCGACAAATCCCAATAGGAGCTGCACATATCTCGTTCTCAGGGCACACCGGATTGTCCAAGCTTCCGATAGGCAAGCATAGAGTTGCCCCTGGTGGCCACCGGCGACTGGCAGGTTGGACCAATACTCAGAGGAGCACTGGCCTGGGGGTTTAAATAGAGATGACCCTCGGGCTCGCGAAAACCCAAGGGAAAAGGCTTAGGTGGCAAATGGTAAAACCAAAGTTGGGCCTTGCTGGAGGAGTTTATATTCAAGGCGAACTGTCAAGGGGGTCCCATAAATCACCCAACCGAGTAAGGAACGCAAACTCAAGGAACATAATACCGGTATGACGGAAACTAGGGCGGCAAGAGTGGAACAAAACACCAGGCATAAGGCCGAGCCTTCCACCCTTTACCAAATATATAGATGCATTAATTGAATAAGAGATATTGTGATATTCCAAAATATCCATGTTCCAACATGGAACCAACTTCAACTTCACCTGCAACTAGCAATGCTATAAGAAGGGCTGAGCAAAAGCGGTAACTTAGCCAAACAACGGTTTGCTAGGAAAGGATGGTTAGAGGCTTGACATGGCAATATGGGAGGCATGATATAGCAAGTGGTAGGTAGTGCAGCATGGCAATAGAACGAACAACTAGCAAAGCAAAGATAGAAGTGATTTCGAGGGTATGGTCATCTTACCTGCAAGGTTCTCAGAGTTGTCGAAAGCTTGATCCTCGTAAGCGTACTCAACAGGTTCCTCGTTCGCGAACTCGTCTCCTGGCTCTACCCAAAACAAGAACACAAGCAACAGAACCACAATCAATCACGAGAAATGCATAAGCAACATGATGCAAAACATGTATGATATGCGGGATATGATATGCGATGCATATGCGTGCTCTGGAAGAAAACTGATGAACAAGGCAGTAACTTGGCAAACCAAGTATGCCACTGGAAAGATGAGATGATTTCGGTCGAAATCGATATAAAGATCACCGGAAACGGATGCACGGTTTGCAAATGGCAAGCAAAACAAGAATGACACGAATCTGCGATTAACAGCATGATAGCACTTAGAATGCAACAAGTAACTATGCTACAGCATTCCAACATAGTAACAAAACATATGGAAGTAATCTACAGGAGATGCTTAACAAAAGATGAACACTGAGCTACGGCTAGATCACACCACAGCAGGTTCAAATAAGCATGGCAAAAGTGCAAAAGATATCAGGTTCACAGACTTAACATAGCAAAACAAGGCATGGCATGAATCTACTAAATGCATAGAACAAAAGTCCCTTACTGACCATGAGCCAAAAAGGATCAGAAGCTATGATGGCACCCATGTAAACATAGCAAGTTTCGTTAACAGGTTTCAGACTTAGCAGAAAACAGAGCATGGCAGAAACAGACATTATGAGGGCATCTTGGTGAGCTTAATGCACTCACCACAAGGCAATGCATGACAAAACAAGCATACCTACAGCAAGATGGCATGTTAAGCTATCCATGGCAAGAGCAAATACATAGCATGAAAGGATCAACAACAACAAGCTTGGCAAAATTGAATAACACGTAAACAATCTGCCAGAAATATTTTATAGCAAAAGTAGAGCAAGATTGAGTCATGCTATGGCACTCCATAATTGCAAACAGGGGCAAGGATGTATAGAGCACAACTATATCTACAAAACATCCTTACTGAACATCACCAAACAAAGCACGGATCTCTATGTAGCCACAATGATACATAGCGACAAAATAACAGCAGTCACAGACTTGGTAAAATTACTAAGTCCCTGAAATCAGAAACATCACGAAGCCTAGTTTGCATGCTTGTGCTAGTCACCACAGAGATCACAAAAATACATGGCATACACCTCTGTAAAGATGGCATGGCATACATCAAAACACATGTAGAGCTCATGCCCATAAGATGCACACATCAAATGCAACAAATATAACAAATCCTCATGTTCTGATAAGTAACAGCAGGTAGCAGCATATAGCACTCTTGCATCAGAGATATGGGCATCAAGATGGACACGAATGAACATGGCACAATGGAACAAAATGAAGAGCATCTCGAGACGAACATTTCTACATGTTACACGCACGAACGGAGCTATATGCAGAGAGTTATGATGCAATGAACAGAGGCATATAATGTAAACAATATGGGACTTGGAAGAATTCAGGGAAGAGGAGAAGTCAACCCACTGTCCAGATCTGGGTCGGGCGCTTGGTTAGGGCTCGCCGGGGTGGCTGCCGGAGACGGAGGACAGGGCGGCCGGAGGAGGCGTCGCCGGGGAGGAGGAAGAAGGGGCGCGGCGCCGGCGACGTGGGGACGTGGCGGCGCGGGTGCGGGCGCGCTCGGGCGCGGCGAACGGCGGCGGTGCCCGCGGGCACGGGCGGCGAGGAGCGCCGGCCGGCGACGAGGCGGCGCTGGCGGAAGAGGGCGGCAAGGCAGCGGGCGGCGCCGCGGGGAGGAGGCACGGGCGCGGCTTGGGCCGCGGGGGCCGGCCCCGGGACTCGGCGGGCCGCGGCGTACGGGCGGCGGCGGGTTGCCACGTGGCAGGCGGCTGCGGAAGAAGCTTCCGGCGGCGCGGAGGGGAAATGAACTAGGGTTTGACCCGGATTTCGGAGGGGGAGGTGTTTTTATGGGTAGAGGGAGCTAGGAGACTCCAAATGGAGCACGGTTTTCGCCCACACGATCATGATCGAACGACCTAGAGCATGGAGGTGACTTAGATGGGTTTGTGGGCTGTTTGGAGGGGGGTTTCGCTGCAACACACAAAAGGACTTTGCGGTTACCCGGTTAACCGTTGGAGTACCAAACGACCTCCAAATGGAACGAAACTTGACAGGTGGTCTACCGGTGGTATACCAAGGCCACTTGGCAAACCTCGGTCCATTCTAAGAATGTTCAACACCCGCTCACTAAACGAAACAAGAGGGGTGCGCCGGAGGAGGTGGGAGTGCCGGATTGCAAAACGGACAACGGGGAAAATGCTCGGATGCATGAGACGAACACGTGTGCAAATGAGATGCACATGATGACATGATATGAGATGCATGACATGAACAAAATGCAGAACGAAAACAAAACCCGACCATGAAGGGAATATCATAGCACATAGCCGAAAATGGCAAGAGTTGGAGTTACAAATATGGAAAGTTACATCCGGGGTGTTACAACCGAGTCTCGCGAGGATGACCCAGCCGCAGAAGCGCGCGAGCCATCACCATCCTTCCATGCTAGAGGTGGCACGGCCCTGGCAGGCTGCTGGGTCTTAGGGATTGCGGTCGTCTCCTTCTTCTTCTTCACCACCGGCATTGGCCTAATCGTACAAGTGGAAGGCATCCAGATACTACAACAAGAACAGGGAACAAAAGATCAAGGCGGAGCACTTACTGGTCCAAGGCGGCATAATCCCTCACCCTCTTCTGAAGTAGCTTGCCCGCGGGCTTCGCGGGCTGGGGCACCAGCGCGCGAGCCCCAGGGGCAGACAAGGGCACGGCGCCCAGATCTACAGCGGCGTCGGCCAGCGATGAAGCGGAGGCATTGCCTCGGGAGATCAGCGCCAATCTGCTCTTCTTCAGGACCCCTGCCTTCGGCTTCTTAGGGGGGTGCGCCCTTGGACCTCGTGGTGACCCCGGCGGAGTGCGGTGACTCCCTCACCGGGTGCTCGCCGGTGTCGTTGTCGTCAGGGAGGGTGCGGAGGAGATCGGTTTGGCGTGGAGGAGAAGTCTCCCCCACCCCCTCCCGAGTCGCCTCCAAGTCTGACCTCTCCTCCTGGTCGGACTCGCCGGAGGACAACGTCACCGGGGAGCCCGGGGGCCCGGTGGGCGCCAGTGGTATGAGCCCGCGCTCGTTGAAGATAGCCATGGCGGCGGTGATCTTTTCTCCATCCGAGCAGCAGTATAGCAAAAGATGAGTATATGGTTGGCAACCTTGGTCCTTCCCGACTAGGAGGCGCAGGACCTTGTTCAGCTCCTCTTCGGGCAAGTCGTCCGAGCGCAGCCGGAGGTCGCCTCCCTCACCAATGAGCTTCCACAAGGGGCACGAGCGCGCCTGGAGCGGAGCTAGGCGCTGTGTCAGGAACTCCTTGACAATCATGGCCCCCGTCATCTTCTCCGCCTTCGGGTCGTACGGCTTCAAGTCGGCCACCATCTTCTCCATCAACTGCTCCACCCGAGGATCATTGAGCTTCTCGGGAGACCATCCCTCGTGAGGCGCTGGCATCCCAGTCGGCAGCGCCAACCAAGGGTAGGAGCGCTTGGTGTCCATGAAGATCCACTTGTTTCTGAAGTCCTCCACCTTCTTCCCGGCTCGCGAGATCGTGTTGCTGCTATTGGCTGTGACGAAGTTGGCACACCCCGAACACTAGCCCTCCTTGACCAGGAGGTACAAGAAATGGCAGAGCGGCGCAACGGACGGCACCACCCCGACGAATGCCTCACAGTAAAACGCAAAGATCGACAGGAGGAGGACGGAGTTGGGATGAAGATGAAGGGCGTAGAGATTGTAATGGCGAAGGACGGCTTAGAACAAGCCGGAGAAAGGGGGGACCAGCCTCATGAAGACGTTGTGCAAGAACAAGGGATACGAGGTACTGCCCAAGGTTTCCCGCTTGACGGAGCCAGCCCGGAGTGCTGTCTCTCCCCCTCATTGCTGCTGCCCGTGGTAACCGGGAGCGCAATGGCGAGGTTCTTCTCCATGACTATAGACGCGCTCAGGGCAGGCTCGAATAAGGCGGGTGAGCGCGCGGCCTTCGCCTTGTTGGTGGCCATTGGCTGCGGGCTTGGGGGAGCGTTTTGGTGGATCTGGAGTCTCTCTGGGGGAGAAGGAGAAGGGGATTTGGAGCAAGACGAAGGAGGGGCAATGAAAGCTCTGTAGCGGGCGCCAGCCTTTTTGTTAGGCAAGGATGATTATCGAGGCAGCATGGGGAAGCGGAGGCGCCCATGTCCCATCAATCACCATGCGTCAACCGAGGCCGCAGGCGGTTGGGACCCGCGGCGCTCCACACTTGCCCTTTGGCTTTGCCTCGAAGCCACGTTCGAGCGCGCCTTATGCCCGGGGGCTACTGTCGGCGTCCTGGGAATGGGGGTACCCAGACTTGCCTGCCTGCGGCCCACGGAGTGGCTCGGTCAATGGCCCGGTATGGCCCAGCTTCAGCAACAACAACCCAAGACCCTCGCGAGGCGGACGACACCAAGACCTCCCTGGGGCGGCCTCATTAGGCTGGCTCCCGAGGAGCAAAGATATCTATGCAAGGTGCACCTCGCGAGGTTCACATGATGTGAGCCATGACGACCAAGGCCAGGTGGGCGCCAGTTTCGTATTTGGTGCTAAGGCGGCAAGCGCAGGCGCGGGGTCCCAAGGAATCAACCAAAGGTTTCCATATCAGTGCAACAAGACCAAGACCGCCAGGACGGCAGGACGAAGGTCATCGCGGAGCCCACCGCAGCGTCACCACCAGAGCCTTTTGCAGGCAAAGACTACTTTGTCAGGATAGCTTGTACTAGTTGTCCCCCTTCAAATTTGGCCGTTGTGGGATCCCTTCCCGCCTACATTTGGGAAGACGACCAAGGCCACTATAAATAGGACTTAGCCACCACCATAGAAGGGAGGGATCGATTCCACCCTGACCACCTCACCAGCTCTTCGAGCTCAAGATCACCTCACCTCTGGAGGCTGTTCTACCACTGTATTAGTTCATTCTTCAGCCCTTTGAGGCAATCAACCACAAAGCTTGAGTAGGGTTTTACACCGCAAGGTGGCCCAAGCTAGGATAAACTGCCGTGTCTCTTGTCCCTTGGGTTCGTCGAGCTATGCCTTGGAATCGTTAAGCAAGCAGACTGGGGAGGGAGAGTTCTTTGCACGCACCTAGAGTTCGAACCTCTCAAGAGTCTACCGAACCCTGAATCCGACAGACTCCATCGATCATGTCGCCTAAGAAGAAGCCCGGTCCTCCAGCTCACCCATCCACCTCGAAGGCTCCACCGCCCGCGGCCTCTATGGCTGCAGGGGTGCGGAGGCGCACGAGGGCGCGGACGCTATTGGGTAAGAGGTCGGAGCAGGCGGCGCCATCACCACTTCCCCCGCGGGTTATGCAGGAGCAGGAGGTGCCAGAGGAGAGCAGCATCAGCAGCACCCCGACGGCCATGCTCCCCAAGGTACAGGTGAGGGGGCCACTCCATCTGCTCCCCTCTCCCCCACCGACGGGCACAGCCACAACAACGGCGCTCGGACCGGGGCGAACCGCCGCCCCCACCACGGGTGCGGTCGCAGTGCGTGCACCTCCCCCGGGACAGGCCGACCAAGTTGCTGCGCCCGACGTAGCCACTGGCCCTCGAGTGCCTTTGCCACACCACATCTAGGTGTTCGCCCCACAGCAACAGCAGGGGCGCAGCGCTACCGCCGCTGGCACCGCCAGGAGCTGAGCAACGGAACGATCGACTTCATCAATATCCATGCCAAGTACGGTTTTGGAGGCCATGGCGCGAGCTCAGCTGCTCCTGAGGTTTCCGTCGGCGGCCGAGCAGATGGCCGAATGGCGTGCCACCATCCAAAGCCTGCTCGGTTTTGCCAAAGCTGGTGGCTCACGGTGGGCTTGCCCGCCACGACCTCCCCAAGTGACAGCAACAACCCATGCTGCTGACCGTACGAAAGGGGCCATCCCCACAGTGCAGTCCCCACCACGGCAGCCAGCGCGGGCGCAACCAAATCAAGACCCCGACAACATCTCGATGGCCTCTTCTAACCCTCGAGTATGCCTAGGCCAACGTCGAGCCCCGGAGGATAGGCGGAGAGGAGATGCGCGCGTCTTCGTCGAGCAACGCCACGACGACCTCTGCCGGACCGACAGGTGCGACGGCCTCAACATCGACGAGCCTACGCTCGGTGTTGGCGGGTGCCTACCTTTTGAGAGGTTGGCTGCCCTGCCTTTACACGAGAGTTGCGGCAAGTCTGTTGGTCGTCCGTTCGCATGTTCAAGCCAGAGATACCTGAGAAGTATGACGGGAGGCTGAACCCGGCAGAGTTCCTAAGCATCTACACCGTTGCTGTTCAGACTGCCGGGGGAAGCGATGAGAAGGTGTTTGCCAACTACTTCCCTTTGGCCCTCAAGTCCAATGTGAGGTCTTGGCTGATGCACCTACCGGAGAACTCCATTTCGTCATGGGCTGACCGATGCCACGAGTTCATTGGCGCCTTCACTGGCGGTCATTAGGAACCCGGTAGGCCCAGCGATTTGCAGCTTATCCAACAGAAGGAAGGAGAAACCCTCCATAAGTATTTACAGAGATTCAACAAAGTTCATAGAAATATCCCAAATATCCACCCGGCAGCTCTAATAGCTGCCTTCCAGTCCAATGTGCGCAACCGTCATATCCATTCCAAGATGAACGTGCGGTTGCCCAAGACTGTGAAGGAGGTTTACACACTGGTGGATAAGTGTGCTCGGATGGAGGAGGGGAGAAAGTTGCTCGGAGAGGAAGACTGTGCCAATGTTGATTCAGAAGATGATGATGAATCAACTAGTCAGAAAAAGAGCAAGAAGCGTAGTAAGAAGCGGAGGGATAAGGCAGTGATGACTGTTGAAGGATCGGGTACGCCTAGTACCGGCAAGAAGGCCAAAGCTGAGGCCCCCAGCAAGGAAGCTGCCATGTGCACTGACTGCCGAGAAGCCGCTGCTGCCGAGAAAGCTAGGAAGGGCGATGGGCCATACTCCAAGATTCATCAGACCAAGGGCCATGACCATCAAGAGTACTACCAAGTTGAGAAGCTTGTCAAGAAGCAGAGAGCAGTCTATGAGAAGCGTGATTAGGAAAAAGGTCAGAATGTTGCTGGTGGTAAGGGCCGAGGTGGTGAAGCAAATTGCCCCGGCAAACCCATTTGGAACCAAGGAAAGCCCGCCAGAGGTCGAGAGAAGGAAACCTGTGATGATGAGAGTGATGGAGGGGATGAAGAGGAAACCAGTGAGTAGGAGTTTCAGAAGGCCACGAACGCCCTGTGCATTGACGGAGGTGCATCTCTGCACACTTCTCACCGCCAGCTCAAGCGGTGGGCGCGAGAAGTCAATGTCCTGGAACTAGCGCCAGAGGCCCGGAAGTTGCTCAAATGGTCCCGTACTCCCATCATCTTCGACGAAGAGGACCATCCTAACCATACCACTACGGTAGGATGTCTGCCGTTGTTGGTCTCTCCAACAATCCGCAACCTCAAGATCACAAAGATGTTGGTGGACGGCGGGGACGGGTTGAAACTGAGTTCCCTGGCAGTCATCAGCAAGCTTCAGATAGGAGAAGAAGATTTAGAGGTTACCAACGTGTTTCAAGGAGTTAATTCCGGCAGGAGCCATCCTAAGGGAAATATCACGTTGCCGATAACGTTTGGGGGAGAACTGAACTACCGGACTAAGAGGATTGTGTTTGATGTGGTCGATCTCCCCCTGCCGTACAATGGGATTCTTGGACGCCTGGCCCTAGCTAAGTTCATGGCGGCATCACACTATGCCTACAACACATTGAAGATGCATGGGCCACTGGGAGTCATCACCATCCCATCAGATGAGAAAGATGCAATCATTTGCGTGGAGAAGATGTACCGGGACGCGGTCGCGGCAGAGGCAGCAGCAGCGGCAGCTCCCGCCAAAGGAAGTAAAGGAAAGAAGAGAGATTGTAGAGACTCCAGCAAAGACTCCTGGAAGCGTGCCCCCACCGAGTGCACGGCACCCATTGACGACGTGCCGGAGTGTTCTAACAACAAGAGATCCAAGGTCGCTGCACCGCAAGTGAAGAAGGTCCCGGCAGGGCTGGCTAGCGTTCATGGTAATTTACTATCAGCGCCACCCTCGATGACAAATAGGAAAGCGCGCTTGTTCCCTTCCTGCGGGCGAATGTCGATGTGTTTTCATGGAAACCATCTGATATCCCAGGTATTCCTAGTGAGGTAATCGAGCACTACCTTGTTGTCTGCCCACATGCCTGACCTGTCAAGCAGAAAGTCCGGAAGCAGGCCTTGGAGAGGAAGCAGTTCATTGCAGAAGAGATCAAGAAACTTGAGGTAGCTGGTTTGGTCAGTGTAGTATTGCACCCCACGTGGTTGGCAAATCCAGTGGAAGTCCGGAAGGCTAACGGGAAGTGGAGGCTTTGCATAGATTTCACAGATCTCAACAAGGCCTGCTCGAAAGACCCATTTCCCTTGCCGCGCATCGACTAGATTGTGGATTCCACTTCAAGTTGTGATTTGCTCTCCTTTCTGGACGCATACTCTAGGTATCACCAAATCTTCATCACCAAGGAAGATGAAGAGAAGACGTCGTCTATCACTCCATGTGGTACATACTGCTTTGTCCGCATGCCATTTGGATTGAAGAGTGTCGGGTCCACTTTTGCAGGGGCAATCCAGATTGGTTTTGAGCCACAGTTGCACAGAAACATAGAACCTTATATGGATGATATTGTGGTCAAGACCAAGGATAAGGCCACCCTTATTCAGGATTTGGAGGAGACATTTGGTAATCTGCGCAAGATCAATATGAAGCTCAACCCGGAGAAGTGTTTTTTTGTGTTCCCTCCGGCAAGTTGCTTGGTTTCTTTATATCCCATCGCGGGATCGAAGCCAACCCCGAGAAGATCAAGGCCATCGAGCAGATCCAAGCGCCAAGGACAGTTAAGGATGTGAGGCGCCTGGCAGGATGTGTTGCTGCGCTAAGCAGATTCGTTTCCAAGTCTGCCGAGCGTGCCCTGCCGTTCTTCAAAATTTTGAAGAAGGTCGGCCATATGAAGTGGACCCCAGAATCAGATGCAGCTTTGCAAGAGTTGGAGGCCTACTTGTCCTCTGTGCCTACCTTGGTTGCTCCCAAACCCCAGGAGCCGTTGTTGCTATACTTGGTGGCAACCAACCAAGTCGTCAGTTCGGCCCTGGTAGCGCAGCGGGACATGGATGAAGCAGAAAGTGAACTGAGACTGGCAGAATCAGAGAAGGATCAGGACAACAATGAGCACGGCAACAAGAGCAACCCCAAGGACGCGGCAAGGAAGAAAGTGGTACAGCGCCTAGTGTACTTCGTCAGCTCCTTGTTACAGGGGGCTAGGTCGAGGTACTCTGGCGTACAGAAGTTGATCTTTTGTCTCATCATGGCCTCGAGGAAACTTTGCCACTACTTCCAAGCCCATGAGATCACGGTTGTTACTCATTTTCCATTGCAAAGGATACTCCGAAACCCTGAGGCTACTGGCAGAATAGTGGAGTGGGCTTTGGAGTTATCCAGCTTTGGTTTGAAGTTTGAGAGCACATCAACTATTCAGAGCAGTGCGTTGGCAGAGTTTATTGCAGAATGGACGCCAACCCCTGATGAGGAAGTGACAGAGACAGTTATCCCAAGCAAGGAATTGCCCCAAGAATGGATTATGTATTTTGATGGTGCTTTTTTCCTACAAGGTGTAGGAGCTGGCGTGCTTCTTTTCGCCCCCTCTGGGGAGCACTTAAAGGACATCGTCCAAATGCATTTTGCCTGGGAAGAAGCAACCAACAAGACAGCTGAGTATGAAGGGCTCCTTGCCGGGCTTAGGATTGCAGCTGAATTGGGAATTAAGAAGCTGATCATTCGAGGAGATTCACAGCTTTAGGTGAGACAAGTCAAGAAGGATTATCAAAGTCCATTGATGGAGGCATATGTCAAGGAAGTGAGGAGATTAGAGGAGCGCTTTGACGGATTGCAAACAGAGCACGTACCCCATGCGAAAAACAGCATAGTTGATCATCTGACAAAGTGTGCTGCGCAGAAGCTTCCTATGGAACTAGGGACTTTTGTTCTCCATCTCACTCAGCCCTCCATATGCCCAGCGACAATGGACCGGAAAAGGAGAAAGTTGGACTACGGTAAGCCTCAACCGGTAGAGCCGTCCGATCCCGGCAGAGACCCTACCGAAAACAATTCCTCACAGCCTGCCGGACCACACCCTCAAGTCGGGCCTATGGACCCCGCAAACGAGGCTAGTGCTCCCGCAGCAGAGGAGGTGCCGCTAGCCCTCGTTGTCGGGCTCCAGGCTCCACCTTCGGCAAAGCACATTGTCCACTTCCTCCAAACCGGAGAGCTTCCCGGCGACCTAGATGAATCTGAAAAATTAGCCCGAAGGTCCAGTATGTATCAGTTTGTCGATGACACTCTGTACAGAAGGAGGCCTAACGGTGTGAAATTGAAGTGTGTCTGCTGGGAGGAAGGAAAGAAACTGCTGGCTAAGATTCACAGAGGAATGTGCGGCTCCCACATTGGATCAAGGTCATTAGTTGGGAAAGCATTCCAGCGAGGATTCTATTGGCCCACAGCCCTCGAAGATGCGGTCAAGCTAGTCACGAAATGTGAAGCCTGCCAGTTCCATTCCAAGAAAACACACCTGCCTGCTCAAGCTCTTCAAACAATCCCTCTATCATGGCCATTTTCGGTCTGGGGGCTTGATATGCACGGCCCTTTCCCCCGAGCAATCGGGGGCTTTGAATTCTTGTTCGTTGCCATCGACAAGTTTACAAAGTGGCCGGAAGTGACTGCCGTCACAAAGGTGACTGCTCAGTCAGCTATCAAGTTCTTGAAAGAATTGGTCTGTCATTTTGGAGTTCCGGCAAGGATCATCACCAACAACGGCAACCAGTTCACGAGCCGCGCCTTCATGCAATATGTTCATGCCCTTGGATGCAAGATATCATTTGCCTCTCTGGCACACCCCCGAGCAATGGACAAGCTGAGAGGGCGAACGCTGAAGTGCTGCGAGGACCCAAGGCGAGAACTTTTGATACACTGTCGATGAATGGCAGGCGGTGGATCGAGGACCTGCCGGTAGTTCTCTGGTCCCTCAGAACGACACCAAACCGAGCTATCAGGCAGACACCCTTCTCCCTGGTCTACGGGGCAGAAGCAGTTATCCCCACGTAACTCATTTAAGGGTCACCTCGAGTGCTTGCCTACGATGAAGTAGCGCAAGATCAGCACCGACGTGATGACGCTGTGCTACTTGAGGAGAACCGTCTCCGGGGTGCAACGCGTGCTGCACGCTACTAGCAGGCCCTGCGTTGCTATCATAGCCACAGGGTTCGCGCCTGGTGTTTTGAGGAAGGTGACATTGTCCTTAGGTGTGTTCAGTCCGCCAAGGGTACAAGCAAGTTGTTACCGAAGTGGGAAGGCCCTTATCGGGTAGTACGAGTCACCAGACCTGGCGCACTCCGTCTGGAGACCGGAGATGGAACTCAGTTGCAATACTCATGGAATATTGAGCATCTCCGCAAGTTCTACCCGTAAGGCGCGGCTGTCGGGCCCTGCCCGGCAGCCACCCTTTTGTACAGGCCTTGCCTCAGCTGCATGTAACCCCTTGTACAAAGCCGGGGCGATGACCCTATGCAAGAGAAAATAAAGAAGCGTTGTGGGGGGCCCGATCAAGATTGCATGCATGCATGAGTATTCCCAAGATCACTGCATAACCATTTCATGAGCATTTGCATATGAATATAGATAGGGTCGCATCCCGCATTCATTCTCATCTGCATGAAGTCGCAGGTTCCTGCCGTGGACTTGGCTTCAACAAGGATTCGAGAAGAATGCTCGGCACAGCGATCCCCGGCAAGCCAAACAGATAAGTTCTACCTCCTGTCCATTAGTGCTCTGTAAGGTTATGACTTTGCATGAGAAAGCCTCGCCTCTCTTTTGTGACTTAGGTGCTCCCATCCATGACTCGAACGTTGCTTCGGTCCGGATGGTCGCAGTGGCCTTTGGTAAAAAGGAGTTGGCCGGGGGTTGGTCCCTCTATCTGTTCCCAGGCAGACGCGCTCTGCAGTAGACAAGAAGGGTACCGGCAGATTAGCCCGCCAGGGAAAACTCATTTATTTGTATTAAAGAGGCATCTCACCTCTGCATGGACATACACATGCAGGAGTTCTCGGCAAGGCTCATCTTTTTCATTAATGTGCTAATACAAGTACAAGCATTACAGGACACTGACATGGGCTCGAGAGATTACATTAGTTGAATCAAAATTTGGCGATTGCCTACAGATTTAAGATTGAAAAAAGATAAGTGCCCCTTAATCCCTTCTTTTCGTTTTCCCTCCTTCAGGCACTGCGGCGGAAGGAGGAAAAGACAAGAAAAGGAGCACCCAAGTAGGACCCAACCCCGGTCCCATTAGGACCCGCTTGACACGGCCTGACAAGACCAGGAGTGGCCATGCTGCGAAGGAGAAATACGGAGGATGGGGCGGCGCCCTCTGGTCATCACCTCCAGAGCCAACAAGAAGCTCCGGGTTAAGCGCCGATGGAGTCATCCATTAAAGCTCAGCCGGAAGACTACTGGAGGCGAGGCGAGGGCCCCAAGAGAACATCCCTCCCCGGTTATCACCCTAGGAGACTGGTGATGATCATGCCGGGGAGGGAGGGGAAGAGCGGAAAGACGAGGTGGCAGGTCGCCAGTCGGAGGCGAAGGCATCCATGCCATCATACTCCGACCTGACCCCCTGCCACCCGCCTTCTCCGTCTTCCCTCTTTTTTCCACACCACCGCTGCTCCCAAGAAGCGCCAAGACTCCATTCCGGCACCTTTCTCGGGGAAACGGCGAACGACCAAGATGGCCAGGGGGCTGGAGGCGCACTGCTCCCCACCTTGGGGGGCAAGAAGGCGCGCCTCTCATCGACATCAGCCCCCAAGGCCTCCGGGAGGGGCATTGCTCGGGTTACCAACAATATCCAGGCCCGCCTCCCGGCCAAGCCTCGAAGGAACCAAGAGATTCATCACAACAAGGACCAGGCTCACTCCCCGAGCATCAACACTAGCAGGCAGCGACATTAGCCCCGACCAAGATTCCGGGGGGCTAGCCCCAGGCTCTTCCCTTCAACATAACTGGTGCAACCAGGAGAAAGAAGATGAGGAATGCGAAGATGAATGACTCCTCCCTCCTCCGCCCCTCCCTTTTATAGGCAGGGCAAGGAGGGGCTGCTCCATCAACGGGCGGGCACCGTCCTTCTCACCAATTCAAGACGACCAGGCCCTCACCTTAACGCTCCTCCGCGCCACGCGCCTCCGTTACCTTCCTCGCGCGATGCATGCAGCATACTTGGCCAAGGATAAGGCCGTGGTGGGAAGATTGAATTGGCCGTTCCTGCCCCATGCGCTAAAGTCATTAACGGGCCATTACTGGAGCGGCCCCACCACTATTGGCTTTACACGACACGCGGGGATACTGGAAATGGGCCCGGAATCAAGGCTAATGAAGAAGCAAAGAAGACCACAAGAGACCAGCCTCTTCAGCAACCCTCGCCTGTGCACTTATTAGGCCCCACCCCGATGACGCACGGCAGCGCGTTCGGGGCAGGCCCGGGGGCTTCTATCAGTGCAACAAACCCTGGGTCTGTTGCCCAGACAGTGCACAGGCACGAGAACAAGATAGAAGCACCAGCCCAAGTCAGAGTACAAGGACCCAAGAGATTCGAAGGACCAACATGCAGATCAGAGGGTCCAAGAACGAGCCAAGGAAGCAGGATATCGTCAAGAGAAAAGCCTGCCTTGCCGGGCAGACGAGCCCGGCAAGGGGCAAGGCCATCTCCAGAAGAAGACAACTAAGGTGCCCCGTCAGGGCTGCCGGGGCTCACGGAGGCAGAACCACCTCACCAACCACCCCACCACGACCCACGTCGTCGATCAGTGCGCTGTCAAGCCGCAAATTCATTAAGTGGCAGCCAATCACGACATGGCAGCGATTTGCTACATGAGAAACCCATAGATGACACCCGTCCTGCGACGTGTCAAGAGAACAGGTGCGGAGCCGGCAAGATAGCCCGGCAAGCCTTGCCGGGCAACCAACGATGTGACGTTAAGCGGTGCATTTAATGCACCCGTTCAGCCCGCAGAGTTAGGTATGATAGCACTATTTGCTATCTTATCAGTGCGGAATGACTACTTTGCCACTATGGTTACCCCTTGATCTATAAAAGCAGGCCCATCGCAACCATAGAAAGGGTTAGAAGGTTGGATAACTCACACCCCCATCCGCGCGTAGTCGCTGCTGCACCAAGGCAACCCCTGCCGGGCAAGTGTACCATGCTCCGCCACCACCTTTCCGCCATCAATCCACCAAAGTAGGAGTAGGGTTTCAAACCACACGGCGGCCCGAACCTGGGTAAAACTACATGTGTGGTCTCTACCGTGCTGCCCCACGCTCATCTGCTCTTTGTGCAACGTGTCGCCCCACTGCCGAACCAGCAAGGGACCTCCTGGTCCCATAGGTGGCCGTGGTTTCCCGCGACACACCAGAAGAGACTGGTGATGATGGTGCCGCGGAGGGAGGGGAAGAGCGGAAAGATAAGGCGGTAGGTCGCCAATAGGAGACGAAGGCGTCGGTGCCATCGTACTCTGACCTGACGCCCCGCCACCCGCCTTCTCCATCTTCCCTCGTTTTCTCTCCATCACCACCTCTCCAGGGAGACGCCGGACCCTCGGCCCGTCGCCTGCCCCGGTAAAGCGGCTGACAGCCAAGACGGCTAGGGCACTCGAGGTGCGCCGCTCCCCAGCTTGGCAGGTAGGAAGGCGCCCCTTTCTTCAGCATCCGCCCCAGTTCCGCTGGAAGGAGCGGTGCTAGGATTACCAACGATCTCGAGCCTTCCATCTCGGACGGGCATCGGAGGATCCACGAACCTGGTTGCCCGGCCGACAAGCTGCATTGGCTCGTGGCAAGATCCAACGCTCCCCACTAGACGTCCGACCGGGGCAGAGGAGGCAAGCATTTCACCACAATGGGAAAGCTTGATATCTCCTACACCACGAACGGCTCGTCCGCCTCGTCTCCTAAGGGTCTGGACTAGACTCACTCCCCAAGCATCAACACAAGCATTCGACATCGCCAACCCCAAGCTAGGGCCCGGGGTCTGGCCCGGGGCTCTCCCTTTCAGCGTACCCAGATGAAAGAGGAGGATAAAGGAAGAGAAGTGTAAGGAGTACTCCCACACCAGCCACGGGCTCTCGCTTTCAGTGTACCCAGAAGAAAGAGGATGATAAAGGAAGAGAAGTGTATGGATGAGTACACCCACTCCTCCTTCACCCGTCCTTTTATAGGAGGGCCAGGGTTGGGGGCTAATCCCCCAGTGGGTAACCGCCGTCCTCCTCCACCAATCCAAGAAGACCGGGACCTTGCCTTGGTGCTCTCCCGCACAACGCGCCTCCGTTACCTACCCCACTCAATGCATGCAGCATACGTGACCAAGGAGAAGGGCGTGGTGGGAAGAGTGAATTGGCAGTTACTCGGCCATGCGTTATAGTCATTCACGGGCCATTATAAGGGTGGTCCCACTATAATTGGCATTACACGACGTGCGGGAGAACCGGAAACTGACCTGGGCTCAGGTTAATGAAGAAGCAAAGATGATCTCAAAAGGGCAAGCCACCACTACTCTCCTGCCTTTGCACTAGTTAGGGCCTACCCCGACGACGTTCGGTAGCGCGTTCCGGCCAGACTATGCACATGCCTAAGGACAAGTTTGCAGCACCCAAGATGAAACCAAGCACGAAGGGATCAGCTCTTTGAGGAATCAGAGAGCTGGTCGAGAAGACCAAGTCAACCCAGAGAGACAAGATGTCACTAAGGGAAAAACCTCCCTTGCCAGGCAGGCGAGCCCGACAGGGTTGGGATTACCCCGAAAGAAAGCCTCCAGATTGTCCCGGTAGGTCTGCCGGGGCTTGCGGAGGCAAACCACTCCACCACGCCCCCTCACATCGACGCAAGTCATCGATCGGTGCGGTGTCAAGCCCCTAAGTGACTAACTGGTTGCTTCCTGCCACATGACAGCCACTTCCTACAGAAAACACCTCCATATGACACTCGTCCTGAGAAGTGTCAAGCAAGCAGGTGCGAAGCTGGCAAAACAACTCGTCAGGGGTTACCTGGCACACTATGATGTGACACTAAGCGATGCAGTTAATGCGCACTGTCCACCTGCAGAGTTAGGTTTGATAGCACTATTTGCTATCTAATCAGTATGTAAAGACTGATTTGATGACCGAAGTTTGTTCGAAGTATAAAAGGAGACCCATGGCAACCGAAGATAGGATTCAGACCCTCAAATATTCATACGTGCGTAGCCACTCTCGCCCCGAGGCTACCCTCCCAGGCAAGAGCGTCGCGTTCTCCACCAGTATCCACCATCAATCCACCAAAGCAGGAGTAGGGTTTTATGCCTCGCGGCAGCCCGAAACTGGGTAAAACTGCCCGTGTGATCTCTGCCATGTTGTGTTATGCTTCTCTGCTCTTTGTGCGACGTGCCCATCCCCTCGCCGAACCAAAAGGGGCTCATGGCCCCATAGGTGCCCGTGGTTTCCCACGATTATATTCATAGTATCCTTTGTTATTATCATTTCGAGTCCGTTGATTCAATATGTTGCGAATGCTCGTAATCCTCAATCTGAACCTAGAATTCATCCTTCCGGCTCAGATGTCATTTTAAACATGAGCTAGATGCCATCCATTGTACCCCTAGGCCTACTCAACTTATCCGTCCATAATCAGAGTGTTTGCTTCTTATCCCTTGATTTCAAAATCATAATTCCTTCACATTTGAGCTTTGAATTAGTCAGTTGTTTCTACAATCCAACGCCTTTGCATTGTAATTCCTCTAGTTGTGTGCTGATGCTCACATTAGCTCCGTTGAGGATTGCCAGATCCATTGTTGGATTATTATCCGACAATGTCCTTCATATTTAATAACCTTGTGAACCTTTCGTCGCATACATAATTGAAGGAAATATGCCCTAGAGGCAATAATAAAGTTATTATTTTATTTCCTTGTATCATGATAAATGTTTATTATTCATGCTAGAATTGTATTAAACAGAAACTTGGTACATGTGTGAATACATAGATAAACAGAGTGTCCCTAGTATGCCTCTACTTGACTAGCTCATTAATCAAAGATGGTTAAGTTTCCTAGCCATAGACATGTGTTGTCATTTGATGAACGAGAACAAACCATTAGAGAATGATGTGATGGGCAATACCCATCCGTTAGCTTAGCATAATGATTGTTAAGTTTTATTGCTATTGCTTTGTTCATGACTTATACATATTCCTCTGACTATGAGATAATGCAACTCTCGAATATCGGAGGAACACCTTGTGTTCTATCAAACGTCACAACATAACTGGGTGATTATAAAGATGCTCTACAGGTGTCTCCGAAGGTGTTTGTTGGGTTGGCATAGATCGAGATTAGGATTTACTCTGTGTATTGGCGAGGTATCTCTGGGCCCTCTCGGTAATGCTCATCACTATAAGCCTTGCAAGCAATGTGACTAATGAGTTAGTTGCGGGATGATGCATTACAGAACGAGTAAAGAGACTTGCCAGTAACGAGATTGAACTAGGTATGATGATACCGATGATCGAATCTCGGGCAACTAACATACCGATGATAAAGGGAATGACGTATGTGGTTATGCGGTTTGACCGATAAAAATGTTCGTAGAATATGTAGGAGCCAATATGAGCATCCAGGTTCCGCTATTGGTTATTGACCAGAGATGTGTCTCGGTCATGTCTAAATAGTTCTCGAACCCGTAGGGTCCGCACGCTTAACGTTCGATGATGATTTGTATTTTGTGTTATGTGATTTGATGACCGAAGTTTGTTCGAAGTCCCGGATGAGATCAGAGACATGACGAGGAGTCTCAAAACGGTCGATAGCCGTGTGCGGTGCCCCCCTCCACAGTTACACACCTCGGTCATATCGTCGTAGTGCTTAGGCGAAGCCCTGCGCCGGTAACATCATCATCACCGTCGCCACGCCATCGTGCTGATGGAACTCTCCCTCGTCCTCAACTGGATCAAGAGCTTGAGGGACGTCATCATGCTAAACGTGTGCTGAACACGGAGGTGCCGTACGTTCGGTACTTGGATCGGTTCGATCGTGAGGACGATCGACTACATGAACCGTGTTACTAAACGCTTCCGCTTTCGGTCTACGAGGGTACGTGGACATAGTCTTCTCGCTCGTTGCTATGCTTCTCCTAGATAGATCTTGCGTGATTTTAGGAATTTTTTTGAAATACTACGTTCCCCAACAATAATGTCTTTGGTAAATTGTATCCTTTGCTTTGACAACCATGCTCTGCTTCCGAGCTCGCGTTATTTACCCTTGAAGTTGTGGTATATGTTCCTAAGATGCCCCGATGGGTTGAACTAATGCCTTCCCTAATCTGTGTGGACACGAAAGATTTCACGGGTCATACTCATCTATATTTCACCAGGTAAAACTTTCAACACTAATGCCATTTTCGAAACGGGAAGTGAATGTAAGTTGTGCTTTGGAGAAGCGGGAGTCGACCTTGAACTTTGTGTTCATGCCCATGGACCCGATGTGGAACTTATCATGGAAGCTTCTTGTAATAATGTCGGTGTACAAAAAGAGGGGCACGCTTTTGTACCCCTTTACCTATGCACGGGCAGTCAGAGCCGCGCCACACGACCACACCAAGCAGAACAGGGGAGGTGAGCCAAGGTAAGACCGAAGCCCAAGACAATCAAAGCAACGCCAAGGCCAAGACCACAAAGAGCAGAGGGGCGAAGTAGGTTCCCCCGGCAAGACCCTTGCCGGGCGGCCTCAGCGGCCCCGACAAGACCCTTGCCGGGACAGCTCGCCCCACACCAACAGAGTGAGCCGCCCTTGAGCTCACGGCCCCCAGCGCCGTCATCAACATGGGGCCAGGGGTCAGGAAGGCACCTCTGTGGTGGCATGCATATCTTTGTGAAGACATATTCAAGATCAGATGAGGATCAGAGACGACGATTCTCGGCAAGATCCCTGCTGAGGAAGGCCACCAGACCCCCGGCAAGGTCCTTGCCGGGGGTCGACAGCACGCCACGGCAAGATCCTTGCCGGGCCACCCGGCAAGACCCTCGCCAAGGACGCCAGCCGGGCCACCGCTAAACCCGCGCCAAACAAGCTTCCACCACCGTTCACATGCAGCTGCCAGCCCGACCAGCTAGGCAGGCACCTGTGTGGCAACATGCAGCTCCCAGGCCAACTCATCGAGGGCCTGCGTGGCGGCATGCAGATCTTCGTGAAGGCTCCGCCACCGCGCCACCTCAGCTGCCTGACTGCCTACATGGCACCACACACCTCACTGGCCAGGGCGCGTGTCAAGGCGAGGAGGAGCAGCGACGGACGGGATGGGCCTTGGCCCCATCCCCAATAAAGCAAGGGGACACCTAAGCTATGCATTAAATGCGTCTTGTCCTGTAATATGAGCGATAATCTCAGGGCACTGTACGCCTTTCCACCTCCTGTGTGTCACTGTGGCTGCCCCTTTCAACTATAAAAGGAGGCCCATGGCATACTGGAGGAGGATTCGGCTCTTTCGAACCACGCACTGACCACAACTAGTTTGAGAGCTCAAGAAATCTCAGAAATACACCCACCAAAGCAGGACTAGGATTTTACGCATCCTCGCGGCCCGAACCTGGGTAAACGATCCCTGTGCTGTCTACTAGCCCTGCTCTCCTCACAACCTTGTGCCCCGGCAACCGTAGTAGGGATTCTTGTGATCTCATAGGTGTCGTTCCACACCGACATCTTTGGCGCGCCAGGTAGGGGCGCAATTTGTGAGAATCTGGTCTAGTAGTTAGCCTAGCAGTTCTTCATCGCTTTCGGTTTCTGAGAAGAAGGCGGCTGGAGGAACTACGCCGGCTCGGCAACAGAAAAGCTAAGTCATTCAGAGCCTTGGGTTATTACCTTTTACACTTAAGGTTATCATCCTCGAGGATCTTGCCTATGTATGGGAAACCTGCATGCAAAGGGCCCCCCACCGCAATTGGCAACGCCCTTGTTCTATTTCGAGTCCGCTCAACAGCTCAAAGCGGCCGCGTTGAGAGTGGCAGGGTAGCCTTCCACACCTGGCAACGCTCCTGACTCTGACTCGAGTCAAACTCGACAGTTCGAGCGGCCGCGCTAAGGGCGGTAAGGTGGTTTGCCCGACAGCAAGCACACCCGGCAGGCCAATGGGGATCCGTCCCCAAGACGCCGCCATGGGTTTACGCGCCGGCAAAGCCTACCCAGTTACGTAGGGCGGACATAAAAGGAAAAATCAAACAGGAAAATAACATGCATGATACCAAAAGTGCTGCAGAGTTATATTACATCAAATTGTTGCTGCAGTTCTAACTAGAGATAGCAATTGTCTTGGTTGTGAACCTGCAGCGGCGATAAAGAATGGGATGCCTAATCCCGGCGCTGGCCCTCCACCCTCTCAATTCAGCCGACTCGGCTGATGATGGGCTTGATGCGCTCCATGAGCGGTGCGAGGTCAGTACCCTCCGGCAAGCTCTCCAGCGCGGCGTCGAAGTCGAGGTCGGGGTACCAGTGCGCCACCTTGGTGAGAACCTTGGTCATGGCTCCCTGGCAAAACCTCCGGGACTCGTCGGCCAGTGAGGCCGCCCGGTTGGCGTGGAGCCGCTCCAGAGCACCGACGGCCTTTTCGAAGAACTTGGTCAGGCTGCAATTGGCGCTCACGCTCCGCTCCGGGACGTATCTCACATCCGGCATCCCCATGATGACCAGCTGCCCGGCGGCCTGGTTGGCGACGGTGGCGAGGCGGTCGAGCCAATGGTTCTCGCCCGCCACGTGATCCGCGAAGTTGAGGCCCTCGTTCTCCCGCAACTGCTTCTCGGCCTCCAGCTCCTTGGCCAGGGTCCCCTCTCGGGTCTTGGCCTCCTCCAGCACCTTCTCGAGACCCTCCAGCTTTAGCTTGAGGTCCTTGATGGAGTTGTTGGCCTCGGAGAGCTCCCTAGCCTTGCTGACGACCGCGCCCTGCGCCTCTGTCAGGGCACTATTGAGCGTGTCCTTCTCCTGGGACAGCTTCAGGGCCAGCTCCTTCAGCCCGTCGCGCTCCGCCTCCAGCTCCTCCACCTTGCCGGCGTATACCTGGGCTTGGGCGTTGAGTGCCTCTTTGTGCCTGCGCTCCAGCTCACTGGTCTGCTGCAAGACAAGCTTCTCCACCTCTGCTTCCTTGTCGCGAAGCATGGCGGCAAGCTTTCCCTCGCGCGCAGCGTGGTCCTCCTCCTGGGAGTTCAGCGCGGCCTCGTGCTGGGTCCGGCCAGCTTCGGTGGCCGCGGCTAAGTTCCTCGCCGTCTCTTGAGCTTTCTCGACGTCGGCGAGCTTCATGCTGAGCTCCACATCGCGCTTGGCCAGCTCGCCCTGAGCGGCCTTGAGCTCCTTGTGGGCCTCGCGGAACCAGTCTTGCATCTCGGCAACGCGCTCCTGGAGGTCCGCCTCCGCCTTCTCCACCATCGCCGTCCTGGACTTGGCTTTGTCCAGGCGGGCGCGGTGGAGCGCCTAGAGCTTCCAGAAGCTGGCGCCCATGGCGTGGAGGAGCCGCTCTTCCTGCGAACCGTCGCCGCCAATGATCGGCTCGTCGACGAATTCGAGACCGGCAGCGGCGAGCACTTCGTCGTCGAACACCTCCCCCTCAACAGGTGTCCTGGCGCTCGACGCGCCTGGAAGGTGGACGAACAAGTTGTCGCTCACCCTCAGGTACTTGCCGGAGCCGGAAGCAGCAGAAGAGGAAGGCTGGTCGCCAGCCACCTCCTCCTCCTCCTCCTCCTCCTCGACAGCGGCCCTGCCGGCCCCTTAGGCAGGCCCCTTGCCAGCCTCCCTGGCAGGCCCCTTGGCGGCCTCCTCGGCAGTGGCCCTGGCGGTCTCCTCGGCGGCGATCTTCTCTCTGTCCGCCTCGGCAGCCTTGGCGACGCCCTCGATGACGGCGTCCACGTCCTCTAGGTTCACCGAGGAGGAGTCTGGACGCCGAAAAAGGAGGTGAGGCAAGGCCGGGACCAAGGGCCAGAAGGAAAAAGAAGCAAGGATGAACGGCTAAACGATTTACCTCTGCCAGTACCCGGCTGGGAAACGGAAGTCCCCTCCCCGCCAACATTCAGCGTCGACGCAAAGCCACCGGCGCCCAAGTCCTCCTCCTCCTCCTCCATGTGCGTGGGCCCGGTGCCTGGCGCCCTCGCCGGGGGTCGACAGCACTCCACGTCAAGACCCTTGCCGGGCCACCCGGCAAGACCCTCGCCAAGGACGCCAGCGGGGCCACTGCTAAACCCGCGCCAAACAAGCTTCCACCACCGTTCACATGGAGCTGCCAGCCCGACCAGCTGGGCAGGCACCTGCGTGGCAACATGCAGCTCCCAGGCCAACTCATCGAGCGCCTGCGTGGCGACATGCAGATCTTCGTGAAGGCTCCGCCACCGCGCCACCTCAGCTGCCTGACTGCCAACATGGCACCATGCACCTCACTGGCCAGGGCGCGTGTCCAGGCGAGGAGGAGCGGCGACGGACGGGACGGGCCTCACCCTCGTCCCCAATAAAGCAAGGGGACACCTAAGCTATGCATTAAATGCGTCTTGTCCTGTAATACGAACGATAAGCTCAGGGCGCTGTACGCCTTTCCACCTCCTGTGTGTCACTGTGGCTGCCCCTTTCAACTATAAAAGGAGGCCCATGGCATACTGGAGGAGGATTCGGCTCTTTTGAACCACGCACTAACCACAACTAGTTCGAGAGCTCAAGAAATCTAAGAAATACACCCACCAAAGGAGGACTAGGCTTTTACGCATCCTCGCGGCCCGAACCTGGGTAAACGATCCCTGTGCTGTCGACTAGCCCTGCTCTCCTCACAACCCTGCGCCCCGGCAACCGTAGTAGGGATTCTTGTGATCCCATAGGTGTCGTTCCACACCGACAAATAATAATAATTCCCTTGTTATAAGTTCATCTTGTATCTATGCTTGGTCCTTTGCAACCGTGGTTCCGACCATGATTGTATTTCTTGATCCCATTTCTCGGACAAGTTAAAGCACTTGTCTTCTGCAAATCAATGCATCTTCGCAGCCTCTATTTTGATCTTCCTTCGAGTATTACCCTCTGGTATCTCGAGAATAACAAAGAACTGTGTTGCTTCCTATGATTCTTCATCTAGTATTTCTTCTCACTGATTTCAGATTTCCCCAGATTCTAAGTTATTAGTCACTCGAGAAAGCCGATAAGTGAATCGATTATGCACTCCGATTCTATAACTCTAAGTAATTTTTGTTGTTTCCAAGTTTAATAATCCTTCAAGTCATTCCTAGCCTTATCGGCTATATCATTATCGTGCTAAATTTTAACTCTGCTACATGGTCCTTCTTCCCAGAGCACAATTTTCGACGATGAGCTAAGCCTACGTCGATCTTCCTCGTCATATCATTTCGCCTTGAACAACAAGCTTGATTTCGAGTTTGTGACGTACCCATGGTTCCAATAACCTCTCGCTTTATCATTCCTTGGAATTGATGTCATCATCGGTCGATTACATCTTCATGGAACCTCTCCACAAATATGTCATGATCATCATCGACATTCTGAGCTCTTGCAGGTTATCAATCGAATTCATGATGAGAAATACCATCCTTGCCCCCTCGATGAATTGTTGTTGCGCCCGTCAGCCACAAAATCATCTTTTTCTTGCTAAAATTATATGACTTATTTTATAAGTTGTTTCTGATGGATCCTTTGTCTATCCAAAGTCTGACCTTTACCTGATGACCATGTCAATGCTATCCCGAAGCATGTCTGTGGTACTCCGATCATCAACAAGAACATTGGAAGTGATCAATTATCCAAACACTAATGTATGGGTAAACATCATAAATTCCTTGCCCCTTTGTCTAAATGGTTTCATACTTGGAGCCCTATCATGTATATCATGCTCCGCCTTTCCTTGGGAAAGTTATACTCTAATACTTGGGTATAAACACCTTTCCTTTCCATTGGTCTGATTATCATAATAATCACATTTTCCTTTCCATTGTTTTGTTTAACCTTTCGTATAATATAACTTGTCTGAGCAGAGGTAAATCCCTGCTTAAATAAACACCTCGGGGTACAACTCTGTCAGTAAGACCCTGTTACTATGGTTGATGACATTCTGGTAACCACTGATGGACGAGAACTTTGCCTATTGGTCCGCCTTGTTTCAATGAGCAGGAAAATTGTTCTGTTGGTCCCTCGCCCTTGGTACCGACACTGTTGCCAACATAACTGACAAGCTATGCTCTGACCTGCCTAGCTATCATGACCGTGCAAGATGTCACCACTCTTTCTACTTTTAACCCACATGGTGGGCCCATGACCCACAGTTCCACAGGATTGAAACCTGACTCTCCTGTACACCGATGTTCCTAAAGTTATTCCTCACGCTTGGCTTCATATGTAATTCATGAGCCACATTCCTGGTGATCTATTCTGGTATCAAACGCAATACTTATTCTTGTAGCTCTGAACCCCTTTCACACTCTGTTTCAGTCATCGAATGATTGTCTATCCGGTTGAAACTTCTTATTATATCTTCTTACTTTGTCCTCGATGTGTTTCATTTGTTCAACTCAAGAGATACTCATGTGTTCATTCATGGGATAACCCCCAGACAATTACCCCTTATAGCATTCTATCATTGTCAAGCTGCCCCTTACCTATTCGTAAGTATGATGGAATTACCAAAGAAAGGACGACGACTTCATCATGATGACCTAAAGTAGAGAAATGACGACATCAACGAGAGGATCAACTTCTTCGAGAAAATCAAGCAAGGACGAGAAGATTCATTGGAATTTCGTAACTAGAACTTCACCCCTTACTCCACATCTTAAATCTCGGGACAAGATTTCTTGTAGTGGAGGAGATTTGTAACGCCCAGATAATCAAGCTACCGTATTCCCTACTAATGATGCCAAGTCATCACTATTACTGTTGCTAATCTCACTTTGATTCAAATCCAATCCATATTTCAAATTTAAATTAAAGTCAAAATTAAAACTTCTCAATTATACAAACTAAAATGTTCAAGGTGTTGCAAATACTCCATAACTAATTATGGTGGGTGAATCAACATTTTTGCAAAGTGTTTAGATGCCCTAAATTAATGAAAACAATGGTTAAAACAATTATTTAAACGCTATTTAAATTATAAGAATGCCAAACTATGTTATTTAAATGCTAGACTAATTGTGCCAGTGGTCTAAATTATAGCACTAAATAAATGTGCTAGTGTTGTTTTTTATAAAGCCAAAATGTTTTGAAAAGAATTAGAAAACAGAAAGCTTTATAAAAAATGTAAAAAAAAAGAGAAAAGCCCCCTGCCCCTGGGCCTAGCCCACTCGAGTTGGCCCCTCCAGCCCACTCCCCCACCGGTCGCCCTCTCCTTTCGCTCCTCCGACCGCGCCGCAATAGTGTCGCGTCCCACCGCACCACCTTGCCGTCGATGACGAAGAGGATAAGGACGCCCCGACCAACCCTAACCCTTGACGCCCCCTAGATCCCCCCTCACGCACTCGCTCCCTCTCCTCCCTCTCTTCCCTCCTCCAGATTTGGCCCCTGACCCAACGCGGTGGACACCATTCACCGCGCTCCACCGCGGCCACCGACGCCCCCGCGTCCATCCGTCATGTCCACGAGTGATACGTCCCCAACGTATCTATAATTTTTGATTGCTCCATGCTATTATATATTCTGTTTTTGATGTTTAATGGGCTTTATTATACACATTTATATTATTTTTGGGAATAACCTACTAACCCATGGCCCAGTGCAAATTGTTGTTTTTTGCCTATTTCAGTGTTTCGCAGAAAAGGAATACCAAACAGAGTCTAAACGGAATGAAACCTTCGTGTCAGATTTCGGCTTCCGGCAAAACCCTTGAGGTTCGAACACTGGGGTGTGCACGAAGATCTCTCCTTTCCCAAGCTCTCACACTCGACGATCTCACGGACTAGCTCGCCGAACCCAAAGAACATGAGGACACAAGATTTATACTGGTTCGGGCCACCGTTGTGGTGTAATACCCTACTCCAGTGTGGCGGTGGTGGATTGCCTCTCGGGCTGAGGATGAACAGTACAAGGGAAGCACAACCTCCTGAGGAGAGGTGCTCTTGGGCTTGGTGGGTGTGAGGATGAACTGAATGAGTTCGAGACAAGTTGAGGCTCAGTTGCCTCCTACTATGGTGGCTAGCCCTATTTATAGAGGCCCTGGTCCTATTCCCAAATATTGAGCGGGAAGGGATTCTACAACGGCCAATTTGAAAGGGGACAGCTAGTACAAGCTATCCTGACTAAAGGTGGTCTTCGCCTGCCAAAGGCTATCGTGGTGACGCCGGCTTGGGCTCCACGATGACCTCCGTCTTGCCGTCCTAATGGTCTTGGTCTTGTTGCACCGATATGGAAACCGTTGCTTGACGCCTTGGTACTCCTTGCCTGCGCTTGCCCCCTTAGCACCAAAGAGGAAGCAAGGACACTGTGCGCGCTCGCGCCCGCCTGGCCTTGGTGATCATGGCTTACATCACGGGAAACCTCGTGAGGTACCCCCTTGCCTTGATCTCTCCACCCCTCACGAGCCAGCCTGGTGAGGCCGCTCCCGAGGAGGTCTTGTGTCATCCACCTCGCGAGGGTCTTGAGTGCTTGCTGGTGAAGATGGGCCGTATTGGCCCGCTCGCAGAGCCATGCCGTGGGCCGCAGGCAGGCAAGTCTGGGGACCCCCATTCCCAGAACGCCGACAGTAGCCCCTGGGCCCAAGGTGTGCTCAAACTTGGCATCGATGCGAAGCCGAAGGGCAAGTGCGGAGCGCCGCGGGCCCCAACAGTCTGCGGCCTTGGTCGACGCGTGGCGGTTGATTGGATGTGGGCGTCTCCGCTTCCCCATGCTGCCTCGGCAACTGCCCGACTGACAAAAGGCTGGCGTGGGCAACGCTTGCCTTCATTGCTTCCTTTCGCCTTGCTCCAGATCCCCTTTCTCGCCCCTTGCTTCCGAAATCTCCAGATCTTCTCCCATCCCCTTCCGAATCAGCGACCAATGGCGCCCCGGAAGGTCAAGGCTTCTTCGCCGCCCGCCTGGTACGAGCTGGCTCTGGATGCGCCCAATGTCTCGGAGAAGAACTTCGCCGTCACACGCCTACTAACAGCGTGAGAGAGCAACGAGAGGGGGAAGACCGAGCTCCGGGCTAGCTCTGCCATGCCGGAGCCCGAGGGAAGCACCTTCTTCCCCTTCTTCATGAGCAGCATCGTCACGGGGCTGGTTCCCCCCTTCTCCGACTTTTTCTATGAGGTCCTTGGCCATTACGGGCTGCAGGCGCTGCATCTCCATCCCAACTCTGTTCTCCTTTTGTCGATCTTCGCCTTCCACTGTGAGGCTTACCTCGGAGTGATGCCGTCCGTGGCTCTGCTGCGCCACTTCTTCTTCCTCCGCATCAATGATGGTCATACCTCCAGGTGCACCAACTTCATCGTGGCCAGCAAGGCCAACTCGATCTCGAAGGCCGGGAAGAAGGCCGATGGCTTTAGGGGCAAGTGGGTCATGATGGACACCAAGTGTGTCCACCCACGCTTGGTGCTGCCAACGGAGATGCCCCAGTCTGACGCGACGTGGTCTTGTGCGAAGCTCACTGACGACCGGGCGGCGCCGGTGTTGGAGAAGATGAACGCCGACCTGAAGCCGGGCAACGCGAGGGCGGCGAAGGTGACAGGGGGCATGCTTCTGAGGGAATTGCTGATGCTGCGTGTGGCCCCGCTTCAGGCGCGTATGCGCCCCTTGTGGAGGCTTGGCGGTGAAGAGGACAAGCTTCGCCTGAGCCCGGCAGCCCTGCCTGCCGAAGAGTTGACTGTGGCTCTCCGCCTCCTGGTCGGGGACGACCAGGAATACCCGCCGAGCACCTTCGTTCCCTTGTTCCTCCGCAAGGATGGGGCGCAGGTTGCGGCCGCCATGCCCACCTTTGATGGGCGCGGATTGGTGCCGCCAAAGCCTCCTGTTGTCTCGGCTGCGGCGGCGCCGGTGGACTTGTCCTCTGATGACTCTCGCCAGGATGAGGAAGAGGAGGACGACGAGGAGCACGACTCGGAGGCGACCCCGGAGGGGATGGGGGAGTCTTTCCCCTTGCGCAAGGCCGACATCCTCCGCACCCTTTCTGACGATGACGAGACCGATGCCCTCTAGGAGAAGGGAGAGCCGCCCGTGATCCCAACGAGGGGCCGGTCAGTGCTGATCTCCCGAGACGCTGCTTTCGGCCCACCTGCTGCTCCTTCTTCTCCTCCTGGGGCTCGTGCGCCCGCGCCCCAGGATGGGAGGCTCTCGGGCTTCAAGCTTAGCAAGAGGAGGGTGGACTACACCGCGGCGGACCAGTAAGTGCTCTTGCCTTGTTTCA